>NC_089800.1:20140380-20486380 GCF_029633855.1 Hoplias malabaricus | reverse complement strand
TATAGAATACAAATGGCCTGCATACTGGACTGAATGCGAGAGCTTGAGTTTAGATGGTTTCAGGCTGAATGTTGTAGAGTATTATTCATTAAATATAACATTATGGAAATAGCTTGAGAATGTGTTTAATAAAATGGCCTTTGCAGAAGGAGATGTGGAAGTTTGTAAGCTTTACTTATAGAAGAGTGTAAAATAAGAAAACACAATACAGGTCCTGGAGATGAAACTGTGTGTATGAAATTAACACACTTTTAAAATCTGCAATTATTCTAGAATATGGTACAATTGTATTCCCTAACTGTGTGTGTATGTGTGTGTGTGTGTGTGTGTGTGTGTGTGTAGTTCTTTGACCCAGGTGAGGTGTTGTATGCCTATGACAGTCCTGCTGGATATGGGCTAATGGGTCTGCAGCTGCTAGCCTATGTGTGGTTCTGCTACGCTGTCCTGGTGTCTCTTAAACATTATCCTGAGAAACAGCCGTTCTACATCCCCTTCTTTGCTGCATACACGCTTTGGTGAGTTTAAAAACCTCCTAGAACATAGTGATGTACTCTTCTCATAAGCTTTTAATACCAAAACATGGTATACAGCATGGGAATATTTTACTTTATTTAATAAAGATACATACATTGTGTCTATCAGTACGTAGTGAACAGACTACATAGGCACCATTTAGCAGCACAGAATTGTGTTTTTATTTACTTTTATTTACTTAGGATGTGGTCACTCATACTTTAATCTTTATAGGCTGTGAGTGTTAGCATGTTAGCAGTCTCTCAAGCTTATTGTTTAGTCTTGTGAAAATTAGTACTCCACTAAAATATTAAGCTTGAGCTTTGTTGTAAAGCCCCAATCTCACTGGGTTTTTGCATTTCGATTAAATTTGATTGTGAAATGGGCGTGGCTGTGAGCAGGGTTAGGAGTCAGCGCGGTAAACAGCCCTCCATTTTGGTTCAGCAGGTTCATATCTGAAGAGCACTGGTATTCTCGCAGCCGCAGCTAAAATGAAGAGTTATCAGATAGTTTTGTTAGCTCTATTTTTCACTGTTACTTTTGCTTGTGTTGTATTTTGTAACCCACAAAAACATCAATTTGGAAACCATTACCGTCAGCATGTTGGTTCAGACAGAGCAGAGAGAGTCCAGCGCGTGTCAGAGGCCGGAGCAGCTGTGCTATTGGCTGGAGAAGCATATCAATAGGTGTGAGCGTGTGAGGGAATGTGTGAGTGTGTGTTGCCCTGTGAAGGATTGGCACACTCTCCAGGGTGTGTTTCCAGTTATTCCGGGTAGGCTCTGGACCCACCGTGACCCTGAACTGGATAAGGGCTACAGATAATGAATGAATGCCTGCTCATTAATGTTGAACTTGTTGTGAAACTTCACAGGTGAAATTTATTCAGTCGGAAGTTGTGCGCACATAATTCACCTTTGGTCGAGAATGACATTAAAATGAATGCAGTTTCACATTTTTTCATTAATTAAACACTTATTTTGTGGACACAAACCCAGTTTATCAGTCTATTTGTTAAATATTTTTACTTCAGTAACTTTAGAAGGAAGTTGAAATAGTTGCTATTTTATGAATGAATTATTTTATCATTGTGTAGTTGTAATGCATTTATTATTATTATTTTTTAGAAGGTTTAATTTTGGGTAAAATACTGCCTACCTACAAACTTGCAAGACTCTTTGTTGATACAGCTGCAGTAAGCATATGGTTTTGCAATGCTCTAGTTGTGATTCAGATGTAGAAATATGTTATTACATATCACACTCTTGTTAGGTTTTTTGCCGTGCCTGTCATGGCCCTGATTGCCAACTTTGGAATATCTCGCTGGGCAAGGGAAAAGATTGTCAATGGCATTCAGCTCGGCATCCACCTCTACGCCCATGTGGTTTTTCTAGTAAGTTTAATTTTCCATGTGTTATACATTAATTTTATGGTAATGCATTTGCCAAATAGGAATTATTATGAGCTTAAAAACCCAGGTGCCCATGAAAGAGCAAAGCACAGAAAGTCAGCCAAGGTGGTCTGGAAAATATTTACAGGTTATACATTTTTTTTTATATCCCAATTCTTCCAAACCATACACAGAAGAACAGTACAAGATCAATCAATCGATCGATTTTCGCAACAAAACATTGTCACAAAGCAGCTTTACAGAGATCCGGGTCCAAGTCTCCTATGAGCAACAGTGGCAAGGAAAAACTCCCTCAGCACACGAGGAAGGAGTCTTGGAAGGAACCAAGACTCATACGGGGAACCCATCCTCCTCGGGTCGACACCGGAGACAAAACAGAGAACAGAACATAAGTAAAAGTGAACTGATGACAGAAGAAGGGGTTATAGTAATGTGAATGTAGAATATTAGTGATGTATGAGTCTGAGGAAGGAGGAGGTGCTCAGTGATTCTGTGGGAGTTAAAAGTAGGTGCAGAGTTAATTTGAGATAAAACAGCATGGCCAATCATGATAGTGTAGATGAGCCAGGATCTTGTACAGGACACACAGGAGCTGGATCAGGGCAACACCTGGAGAGCAGCAAGATGCAGAGTCCATCCAGTTACAATCTTTCATGTAATACTTACCAACACATTTTAACTTCCCAAAACTGTGCACATGTAGGTTAATTAGTGTCTTAAAGCAGTGCCTGTTAGACATGAGACACCAAATAACTCTCAAGCATTCAGCTAAGTTTCTAATTTTCAGACAAACATAGCATCTCCAAATGTATATTTTGCAGGAGAAGAAAAATACACTCTTAAATTTGAGTGGTCTCTTTTTCAATATCTGATCCACTCATACCAGCACAACACACACTAACACACCACCACCATGCAGCTCTGTGGACATAGTTTAAATTTGGTGCAGGAAGTCTCCAGGGAGTTTTTGTTCTTTGAGGTTAAAGAGACGAAAGGGGAGTTGAAGGTGGTCTGAGCGAATGAGGGTCAGTGCGTGCTCTCGAGAGCCAGGGGAGAGGCAATGTGTGAGTTGTGGAGTCCTGCTGGTAGGTGAGGGGTAGTTGGGAAGTTGGCTGTTTGAGCTCTGGCAGTAGTTCTGGGCTCCTACAGTCTGATGTTGAGAAGAGAGTAAAGCATGGAGCAAATCACTGCTGTCCAAATAAAAAACATGATTTTCTATTTTTTTTATTTATTACATCATTTGAACACAGCAGTTGTCCTTAACATTATGTGAAAATTCCATGAGGAATGGACCAATAGAAATGCTCCAAATTTGTAGATATGTTTTTCTTTAGACAGTGACGAAATAGAAGTTGAGCGGGAATCCAAAAAGGCGAGAGAGAGTGAGAGAACAGTGGGTATACAAAGAGGTTTTAAAGGCTGGAGGAGAAATTTAAAAGAAAACAGAGGGTTCATACAAGCCACACCTTAGGAGTCTTTATCAAAGTCCTGGAGCCCAGCAGGAGACCCGTATTTGAAGGAGCCATTAGGGGCTGGGAAGTGTGGCTCCAGCGGGCTCATCAACTATGTTTGATTAGTCCCCTATCTTGACATGGCTGAGGGAGCTGTCAACGGAGCAGGCGGCCGGATCGAGCTTTGTATTGGAACTTGTTGGTGGTGTCACACGGAATGATCAATAAAGCTCCACTGAACCATACAGGAGAACTCTGTCATTCTATAATTACAGACTAGTCCAGACATGCTGCTAGTGTGTTAAGCTGGTACGAGTGGATCAGACACAGCAGTGCTGCTTGAGTTTGTAAAAACTGGGTCCATTCTCTGTCCACACACTGTACTACAGTAACTCATCTGCTGTAACACATGAGTCCTGTGGTGGTCCTAATCACTGAAGAGCAGGGTGAAATGTGATAAGAAAGTCTTTAGAACTACAAAGTGCTCCTGCATGGTCAGTGATACAGTGGAAAGTGAGTGTAGTCCACGGATCCAGAGGTCATTCAGTGTATAAATATATATTATGTGAATTAATTCCAAACCCGCTGCCACCACGCATAATCCATGTTTCAAGAAGCTGATAGAGCGTACTGAACCGTTACCTTCACTTCTCTTCAGTACAATTCAGTCGCCTGCAGCCATTCATTTACTTAAACATTTATTAGATATATTAAATATTCATGTTACACACACATCAGACACCACATCTATAAAAACAGCATAACTGCAGGATATTATTGTGCTGAAATGTGTGAAACAAAATGAACTGCCATTTTTGTCCCACTTTACATAGCACTATCTCTCTTTCTTTTTCCCTGTTTCTCTCTCTCTCTCTGTCTTTCTCTCTCTCTGTCTCTCTCTTTCTCTCTCTCATTTTCTCTTTCTCTGTCTTTTTCTTTCAATACACACTTAATCTCTCACTGTCTCATACTCTGCTTTTCTCAAAATACATTTCTCCTAAAGGCCATCACGCGTCCATCGGCGGCCAATAAGAATTTCCCATACCACGTGCGGACGTCTCAGATTGGTATCCTGCTGTCTAGCCCTAAAGGAATGGGGACAGAGAGCTTCCCTCATCATGCTTATGGAAACAGCTCTTTCCTGGGAGACTCACAGCCAAACTTCACAGAACTGTTCTCCATTCACTCAGTAAGTAAGACCAAGAGGTGATATTTTCTGAGGTGATCAACCACCAACGTGCCTTCGACACATTCCAAAACCTTTGTAACGGAGGCCATTTGAGACTAGGAACATTGTGAAATGTTCAAAAAATGTGTAAAACAGGTGATAAACGTGTAACAGAATTGTAGCCCTAAGAAGCATTTTGCACGTTTTACAGCAGCATGGCTCTATAATTAATGAATATCGATTCGTGTCATCCAGTTCTGTCTAGCGTTGACAAATACACACAGCTACAGAGGCCTTGTACGTGTTTTCAATGATAAATTAGGAAGGAAATATAAAGGAATGTTGTGGACATTTTTACTAACATTTTTGAAGTAAAAGCAGATTCTAAATAAGAAATTACAGATTTTCAATTTAAAAAGTTTCTCCCCAATAGTCCCATCATTATGTAAAATATGAATAAAATAAATAAATCTTAATTAATAAAATTAATTATGGTAAATTCTGTTTAAAATCATAACATTCTGTTTTGTGTTTATCATTCAGTCATTAATATTTCAGTCCAGTTATTATTATTTGGGTAAGTTTTTTTCCATAAAAATTTAAGTACAGCCTTTTACACCTAGGACTGAAAGGACAAGCTGCAGCGTATTCGTGACACAGAAGGGAGGATATTTTTTCATATTGCTGCACTGCTGAGAAAGAGAGATAGACAGATTTATTTCATTTCTCTCCAAGGTGTGATCTGGGGATTTCTGAATTCTAAAAGGGAGCTTAAACATGCTTACTCGCCTCCAGTGCTACCAAAATGGTCCCAATTGTGAGGTTTTTCAATAGAAAGATGCAAATCTCTCTCTCTCTCAGTCTCTATTCTCCCCATTACTTTCTGTACAACACCTTATTGAACAGTGTGGCAATACAGAAAATCACAGTCTGTGATGAAGTGTACAGTATTGGAAATGGCTGCCTATTCTTTGGGTCCCAGATGTAAATGACTGAATCCTGCAGGCTGTAATTTTCCTGGGGTATTGGGTTCTACCTTCACCTTGAGTTATTGTCTGTGGCTGACTGGAGGAGAGTGGGGTGCCATGTGATGGACTGGTACTCTATCTAGGGTTTGTTCCTGCCTTGCACTCAATAGTTGTGAGTGGGCTCTGGATTCACCATGGCCCTGAGCAGGATGAAGCAGTTATTGAATATGAATGAATGAATAATGTTTTTTTGGGTTGAAATTTTTGACTCAAAAATAATAAAATGAAAGTGAGTTGACTGAAATAGTGTTGACTCCATAATGCAGAAGTTTAAACTGAATACTTTGGGTTTCAATTTGCTTTTGAACTGTTTATAGTGTCTGTGTGTGTCTGTGTGTGTCTGTGTGTGTGTGTGTGTCTGTGTGTCTGTGATTGTGTCTGTGTGTCTCTGTCTGTCACTCTGTGTCTGTGTGTCTGTCACTCTGTGTCTGTGTGTGTGTGTTTCTGTGTGTGTGTTTCTGTGTGTGTGCGTCCTTGTGTCTGTCTGTCTGTCTGTGTGTGTCTGTGTGTTTGTGTATCTGTGTGTGTGTGTGTGTGTGTCTGTGTCTATGTATGTGTGTGTGTGCGTGTGTCTGTCTGTGTGTGTGTGTTTCTGTGTATGTGTGTGTGTCTGTGTGTTTCTGTGTCTGTCTGTGTGTGTGTCTGTGTGTGCCTGTGTGTGTGTGTCTGTGTATGTGTGTGTGTCTGTGTGTTTCTGTGTCTGTCTGTGTGTGTGTCTGTGTGTGCCTGTGTGTGCCTGTGTGCCTGTGTGCCTGTGTGTCTGTGTGTGTGTGTGTGTGTGTGTGTGTGTGTGGGTCTTACATATGTAAGATGGGGTGCAAGGGACAAATAAGTGGAGGTACCTGCAGAAAAGCATCTTTATTAAATAAGAGCATAAAACTAAACCAAACAAAAGGAGAAACAAAACAGGAACTAATCTAAACTAAGAGTAGAGAGGACTGAGAAAGAGAAAAGCAAAGCAAGACCCAATGGACCATTAAATATATGGGATGCAAATCCTGCCAAAATTAAAATGTAAATAAAAACAATAAAATGAAAATTCAAATACAGTTTTGCCTTTTCTTTTTCTGTACGTAACATTATCATGACAATATTAAGCATGGGTCAGCACTGACTCTTTTGTCATTTCATTTTCAAAACTATTCTGGTATTCCATGTTGAAATCTAAAATGAAAACGCTAATGAGGAAAAGAAAATTCAAACACCACTTTAGATTTGCTTTTTCTTCATGAACTGGATAATAAAAGCCAAAATGAAATGTGTATTTAGATTTTCATTTTCAACTGCAGTCTGCACCAGATCAGACTAAATTGAAATTAAAATACAAAATGGATAAATAACAGTCATGAACAACATGCAAATATATGTTGGTTAGCAGTGGGCGGGGCTACCCTCCTTGTTTGTAGTGTGACCCCCGCAGAGCTGCTGGGCGAAACCTTGTGGAAAGCAGAGCCCTGGGTCAAAGCAGTCAGCTGCGAGGGCATATGTATTTATGCATTTATACATTTATTTATTTATTGTTACTTTTTATTACTTTTATTGTAGAAGTAAGCTATAATATAAAAACTGACAAATAAAATTCAAAGTAAAGTAACAAATATTGTTATTGAAGAATACTGATATCAATATGTTCTCAAGTCCTGCACCTGCATGTGCCTGCCTCTGCACCTGTCTCATTCTCCTCTTATATGTGTAAGGGCCTGTTACCACTCACTGCAATCACTGTGAATGTTCCACACTATTTTTGTGTATGTACTCATCTAGAGATAATGCACAATGTGTGTTGTTTCCCAGGGTAAACTGAATGAACTGTGCAGTAAGTGCCTGATATGCTGCGCAAGTACCGCATGTGTGACACTGGCTCTGGTCTTGAAGTCTTATGATTGGCTAGTTTGCTGTGTTGTTGTTGTGTCTGTTCTGTGTGGATTTGGGGCTGATTTTCATGTGTGTGGAGTGTGTATTTATCCTTTGTTTTGCCAGTAAACTTCTTGTTGCGTTTGCATTCCCTCTGTGTCTCTGGAATCCGTGTTTGTGGCATCAGCCTTTGATAAGTGGAATTGATTTTGAGAAGTCTTATTGAAGGGCGGCACGGTGGCGCAGCAGGTAGTGTCGCAGTCACACAGCTCCAGGGGCCTGGAGGTTGTGGGTTCGATTCCAGCTCCGGGTGACTGTCTGTGACTGTCTGTGTCCGTGTGGGTTTCCTCCGGGTGCTCCGGTTTCCTCCCACAGTCCAAAAACACACGTTGCAGGTGGATTGGCGACTCGAAAGTGTCCGTAGGTGTGAGTGTGTGAGTGAATGTGTGTGTGTCTGTGTTGCCCTGTGAAGGACTGGCGTCCCCTCCAGGGTGTATTCCCGCCTTGCGCCCGATGATTCCACATAGGCTCTGGACCCCCCGCGACCCTAAATTGGATAAGCGGTTACAGATAATGGATGGATGGAAGTCTTATTGATTTTGAGAACCCAGTTATGTTGCGTTAAAGGGAAAATGATATGCAGCTTTCTCCACAAGTTAACACAGTTCCTACGTACCCTTTTTAACTTAACATTACAGCTTCTAAATCATTGTGATGCTCTGCTGAACTGTAATGAGGACAACAGAGCCATTTTTCAATGCTACTCTGGGCTCATCACTGCAGAAACTGCACTATGTAACAGTGTAAGAGGGAAGGAAAACACCCCTTGCTTCTCCCTGCCTCGTTGATTTCAGCACAGTGCTGTAAATAGGAATCACACCTAGGGGAGCCTCAGAAGCAAAAAAAAATTACCTAGTGTTTCTTTAATGATTTGAAGAAAAGGATGTCCAAAATAAAAAAGACATGAAAATGATCATCAGAATGTATGATATATGTATGTAAATTATTTAAATGCTTAAACATTTGTTAATTAATACCTCTCATAATGTAAATAAATCATGCTAAATTTATACTTTAAACAAATAAATGAATGTGCATTAAATAATAATAAATTTACAAGAACAGCATGCTCTAACAAAGCTCAGCTCAAGCTTAGTGCACTTCATTTGTTGCTTAGACAACTGACAAATATGTAAACTTAAAAATCCAGTTGAATTATTACTTTGCAACACCACGTAAAGAGTTACAAGTTGTAATCAGTTGTGCTCTCATTAATTTATGATAAAACTCCTTGCAGACTGTGACCCAAGACCCCTGCTGCTACATAACTAGTTCACCTACAGCGTCATGCCCCAAGCAGATAAGAAAGAAAGGCCACGAGGTCTTATTAGTATAGTGTGATGCACTTTTGTGCACGCTTGTGTGGGTTATACCACTGGGGCAACCACTGCATTATACCAGCCACACAGATGTGCTGGGGTCTGTAATGTAATGTAAAATCATCTCAGCTCCTGAATGTATTCTGTACCATTGCCCACAGTGTCTATTTTTACTGTCTACTACTTTATTCAGTATTAATGTCAGATTTCATGTCATTAAGGAGCATATTTCCATCCTCAAAGTGTTTACTGTGCTTTGTTTTCGTTAAAGACAGTTATAAGTTTTCAATATGTTTACAGCTTTCAACACTAATGAGAATTAATGGCTCAAATACGTATTCTTCAGTGTGTTTACTACATTCTGCTTTCTTATAAGTTCATGACATTAATATTTAATTTAAGTGTGTAGTGTATAATTATAATGTAAAAATCAAACATGCTGCCTTTTTGTCATTTTATAGTAACTGTTATGTAGGATTAAAAATTATGAACGTTAACAAGGAAATCACCATTTTAAATCAAACTAAACCCCACTTCACACTTGTTTGGACATAATATCATCTCCAAGAGCAGAACAAATCTGTTCTCATGATTTTCACACATTTTCTTTAATGGAACTTATAACCAATAAAGTGACCAATAAATTCCTCTCACTTGCCGTCTTCAAAATACTTCATTTTTAGGTTGTTTTTGTTAAACAGGATGATGATTATCATTTTTAATACTAAGCATCAATTACAGTGAAGTGACAAAAAAGCAGGAGAATGGTTCAATTGTAATTATATGTTACACATAAATGCTTTAAAAGCTATTTTTACACCTAATAAGTTTCCTAGAGACTCAGTAATACATGAAGAATATTATTTCTATTTGTATATTTCAGGTCCCTGTGAAGACCATAGATGAAGCAGTGGGATGGAAGGGACAAGAAGTCGCGCGGAACAGTGACCAGAAGATCATCACCACGACAGCTGACCTGTCATCCACCTTTAACCCGCCTCCTCCACCTGTCCCGCCGCGCTGCTCCACCCTCACCCCGCCCCCTCCCAGACTAGCCTCTCACTTTACAGAGTATTTCAGCATGCAAGGGGGAACGCTGATGGGCTCGAAAGCGTAGTTCAGGAGTCAGATGATCTTGGGATTTGGAGAAAAGTCCAAGTGAGAACACCCAGGTCTGGTTTCTGAATATTGGTTCATTTGTGAAAAAGGATACCTACAGAACACTGTACAATGTTCAGTTCCCTGCTCAGATGGTTTGCAGCAGGATTTGCAGCAGAGGAACAATATAGGGTTAAGTGTTAAAGTGATGTGTAAAGAAAGAAATAAAAAGCAATAAATATTTCAGCCAGATGATGGAGATTCTTCAGAAGACATTTTGGATGTAGACAGCACAGAATTTCAAAAATGAGTGGTGAGAAGTGTACAGAATTTTGAAATACAAAGACTTTATGTGAAAATAGGACAGAGGCCTGTAAATAATGACGCACATTATGGTGTCCTAGCATTTTTTAAAACTTTATTTATATACATATTTCTTTATTTTAAATGATGCTGTTACCATTTAAAATATCATGCTTTTCTTTGAGCCAGAGCATCTCCCTTAAAAAAAAAAAAAACAAAAAAAAAACAATGGGCCTCATTCATGAAATGCAAGTAGAATTAATTTGCGCATAAATCATTCATTAAACATTTTTTCGTGAATGTTTAAAATATTCAAAGTCCCAAAAAGTCAAACAAAATTTACACCTGCTTTTGAAAATGCATAAAATGTATGTAAAAGAAGCTGGGATATCGTTGACATGGCTGCACTTGAATTAAAATGAATAGAAAATTAATCAGGATGCATTTAGCGTATCCACAGGTGTGAGTGTGTTCCCGCCTTGCGCCCAGTGATTCCGGGTAGGCTCTGGACACACCTCCACACTGAACTGGATAAGGGTTACAGACAATCAACCAATGAATGAATAACTGAATTAATAAATATTTTTTTTTAAATCAAACAAAATATTTTCAATTTATTCATATGGATAATTTAATTATGTTAATGTTTAGGGTCTATATCACCCACCTGCGTAAATATCTGATCGGGTTCAGCACAGAGAACTCAGCATTGGATACGATACTCGTTAATTCGCTGACAGCACTGACTCACTGGTTAGTTGCTGTTAACTTTGGAGATCCATTATATTGTATTTGTGCATTTCAACATTTCAGAGCTGGCTTTGAGAAGGGAGTCCCAACAGATCCCATGCTATTCCTGTATCTGTGCAGGTGCTGTCCATGTGCTTGGCTCCTTAGACACAGGGATGTTACGGACAAGTATTTCCAAGCCCTCAATCATCCAAGCGTCATTCCAGGAACTTTACACGAGGTTATACTTGACACAGTACAACTGGAGTGAGGGCGTGCTCCGCAAAACGAGTCACGGTGTTGCTCCTGCTCCCTGTTGCTGTGCCTGAAAGTTTTAACATACTTCATACAAAACGAACACATCTAAAGGAGCTCTTACAAAGCAGGTACAACTCCACAGGCATTTATCCCTCTGTGAGAGAGTAGAGATAGACAAATGGTCCGTTTTAAGTGAACGCCTTTGTTGGAATACCTCAGTCCTTTCTTATATGGTGGTAATTTGAAATTCTTGGGCATGGATTATGGTAATGATCTGCTAATTGTGAAGAAAAGTCCACGGCCTCCCAGTCTGCAAACGATTGGTTATTCACTAACACTTTCTACTGATGACTCCTGGGTTTCTCAGAGTTTGGGAATCTGGAATCTCGTGTTTTATGAAGGTTTCATGAATGAGGCCCAGTGCCAGCATTTTGGCAAAGAATCTCATGTTTCACTTGTTGTTGTGTGTGAATAATATTTGATGGATTTTCTGTGAGAATAGTGATCAGATTTATTTTAGAGGCAAGAGAAGTTAATGCATCAGCTTGTGTTTATGTCTCCAGTGGAAAAAAAGAAAAAAACAGCCACCACCTCCCCATCTATGGCCTCGTCTTCATTCTGAACTTTAACACTAGTGGTTGGACTACTACGTCATGTTAATTTTGCTTATTTCACATAACCCTTTAAAGCAGATTTAAAGTCGTTCCCTAATCTCCATATTAACAATTAAGCAAAACATGGCAGAAGACGCCTCGGAGGCAGTGCAACATTTGAATTGTATTCAGTTGAACACCTTTTGCTTTGATGATATTTCATTACACATCCGACAACTGAAAATTGAGATTTTCTGTCAAAACGGTGATGCTGTCATTTAATTGCCACATTTGTTTTTTTTTTTAAGTTTTGAGAAAGAGGTTTTTATAAAAAGTATATGTGTCTTGTCTGTATAGTTCAGAAAAAACAACTATATATTTTTATTCACTTTGAAACCATATGCTGATGTTTAAATGTGCAATGGCAAACTTACTGACACCAAGGCAGTATTTGTACATCATGCATGTTTGTGCTGTGTCTTCAGCTTCTATCCGGTGTAAACAGTGGTGCCTAGTTTGCAGAGTTAGAGATCTAATTTTATGCAGCATGTGTTGTATAGTTTAAAAGAGGAAAAAATATCTTACTGTTGTTGTAGATGATGAAGGAGCCACTGTAGTCCTTTAAAATCTTAATCCCTAATCCCTGCGCAGTGTGATAGGTGTCTCACTCCTCAGATTTATGTCAGAGTATGGGTAGGGGAGATTTAAAGCTTAATATTTAGATTTTTTTTTTACAGTGGTACTAGTTGTACAAGTTTTCCTGTGTCATTATATATAGGATGTGTTGCCCTCATTAGTATTCTGGTAAACAATAGGGGAAAGGAGGACTCGGCCTAAAACATGGTGATTGCTAAGAGTTTTAAAAGTAACTGTACGATTAATAATAGTTCAAACAAGCAACATTCACATTTCTGCAGCCCAACTCTCATTTCACAAAAGATTTTAAGGCTGTGTTGTTCAAGGCTATCGCTAATGACTTATTTGTTAGTACGGACCACGCCTGTAAACGGGGAGATGATGTTTTTGGGCAGGAGTTCACTGTGGCTTCAGAATGCGTACAAAGCCAAACTGAGGGCTGAGAGGAGGGGTTCATGGTCCTACTCCCAAAATAGTGTATTGCATAACTTCAATTCAAGAAGTATAGCACTAAAATGTATTTATAGTGCAATTGTTCCCTATTTATCCGTTTTCTATTGTTGTGCCGGGGTTATTAACTCTGCCTCGTGTGAACATATGAAAAACTTGCCCCACACAGCCTAAAAGATAGGCCCCTCCCCCATTACTCACTAGGGTATTCAGCGATGTTGTTTCCCCTTTCCTTTCTAAAATAAAAGGGTGTCCTTTGACTTTTGACACACCCCGTATAAATATCACCTGCTTATCTCTGAGGAAACTGGTACATTGTATATACCTCATAATATTTGTAGACAGAGGTATAATTTATTAGGCTTTTTTATCTTTAGAAAGTTATCATACTGGAATCACAGCATTGGGTTCCAGGGACGCCATTTCATTCCTGTGATGCTTTGTTGATGCTTGACTAAGTTGTTAAAGTTATCCAAACAAAAGAAGACAGTAAGTTTCTGAAATATTCTGAGCATCTATCAATTTTTATCTTACTTTAAAACACAAGAAAACATTGAACTTGAAACATACGGCCACACATTCGTAGCTTCAAAACTTTGAAAAGTCTCTTGTATGAGCATGAGGTCTGGCAACATAAGACATCATTTAACAGCTTTTATGAGTTAAACACAGCAATATAATCATTGCATAGATGCTCCAAATATAATTCATTTTAAAGCTACAATTAGAATGTTTAAAGTAGCACACTAACGTGTTCCTGAAAGCATTTGTTGAAGCACTTTTGCTTCCATAATGAATCTGGCTCTGGATTTTAAAGGACGGATGTGTTCTGTGACATGCCTCAAAAAATTCCATATTCTTAAAAAAATGTCCATTTCATTTTTTTTTTTTAAATCAATCAAACGTATATGCCATAAAACCAAACTCCAGATTAGTTCCTGGTTGAATAAGTCTTCCTAAAATTCACTTGGAGAGTACAGATGAGAGATGACAGTGCATCTTCTATATGAAATGAGAAATTCATCATGTTTACAGCATTTTCAATGTCCATAAATTGGTGCAATTTTAAAACACCCTGATTGTAGCTTTAAATCCTGATGGCATGATTCATCTGTCTCTTGGCTGAAAGGCTGAGCTGCTGATAGATGTGAACACTTCAAAAGCAATGGCAGGGACAAAGATTAGAGAGTGAGAACGTTTTGAATTTATGACTGAAGACAGCACAGCCCACCTGGGAGCACAGCAGATAGATTCAGTAAAGAGCACATTTCATGCACTGTTCACAACCAGTGTATTTTAATAGTGACCAATGAATAAATGACTTAAATGTGCTGTACATAGTCGTTTTTGCCAAATTAAACTGGTCTGGTTTAATAACGTGGCTCATGTGTCTGAATCTTTTTCTTACGAAGATAAAAGAATGAGTGCATTTTAAAACATAAACATTTTTGGGTGGAAATTTTTGACTTTCTCCAATCCTCTCCAAACTCACACTCTTTGTAAGAGAAACCCAGACCTAGATGAGGACGCTTGTTAAATTCTCGTATGTTGTTCCTAAGCTGAGATCTGACCACCCCACCTTCAACACATTTGATTCATACCAATTATATTTGAAGTGGGATGGTGTTCAATTACCACATATTCAGTCCAGTTCAAATACGTAACGAGTGAGATGTCCAAATAAAAGTCTGAGTACTTTTTAGGAAAACATTATTTTTATTTAAAAAGGAAAAAAAAACATTTATCCATGTGTCCCATGTCCCCCCTGATCTCATATCTGTTTTTAGTTGTAAAATTCCACTGTCAAATACCCATTTATTTTTTAATTGGAATATATTGGACGTGTGATCAGATCTCGGCTTTGCAGTGAGAGATCTCGAAAACAAGACCAGCTCTGTCTAAGTCTGAGTCTCCTTTACTCATGGGGTGAGTTTGTAGAAGATCGGAGACCTTAGAATCTACACCACATATTTTTTCACCTTAAACTCTGAAACAATTACTTCTATTGTCCAAAGTTTCTCTTTCTCTTTCTCTTTGGACACTGTACGGTTGAAGTTATTGTTTCAGGGCGAGGAAAACAAAACACAAACACAAGTCAGTTGAGTGACAGCATGTGGCTGCAGCAGTAAACGGTGTTAAATCGGTTCATTAAACAGTCATCGTTCACAAACAATCTTCGAGATCTCTGAAAACGTTGTCGTCTTATTTGTCCGTGAGCTAGGTTTAGTGAGAGTAAAACAATACGACAAATAAAGTAGAATGTGATAAAGCAAACAAAAGAACTAAGTTATTTTAAAAAAGTGAGTATTAATCTTGCTTGATTCTTCTTTAATCTGTTTTTTATGTGTCATAGACGTGTGTGAGGATGGTTTGCATATTTACTTGCAATTTAAAAAGTAAAAAGCTCTACACCGCCCTCTGCTGGAAGAGAAAGATTACAGCAAACCGCATCCTGCAACCTCTACACCGCCCTCTGCTGGAGGAGAAAGATTACAGCAAACCGCATCCTGCAACCTCTACACCGCCCTCTGCTGGAGGAGAAAGATTACAGCAAACCGCATCCTGCAACCTCTACACCGCCCTCTGCTGGAGGAGAAAGATTACAGCAAACCGCATCCTGCAGCCTCTACACCGCCCTCTGCTGGAGGAGAAAGATTACAGCAAACCGCATCCTGCAGCCTCTACACCGCCCTCTGCTGGAGGAGAGAGATTTTATCTTACCGCATCTTAAAGCCCACGCGGCCCTCTGCTGGAGGAGAGATGTTACAGCCTACCGCACACTGTAGTCGCTACACCGCCCTCTGCTGGGAGAGAGAGGTCACAGCCTACCGCATCCTGAATCCGAGACGCCCACGGCTGGAGGGACGTTTCATATTACTCCATTATTTATTAAAACGTGCTGTGTGATCAAACACACACTCCAAAAATATTTTAATAAAGAAAAAAACAACATAACTTGGTTAATTTGGTGCTAAATGCTAACAACAAAAACAGCAGCAGGAAGTGGACTGAGTTAGTTAGTTATTCCATTACATTTTAGGCCCACTTTTATAAAATAAAGTACACGATTACAAAATTAAGGGTTAATTTCCAGATTAAAGTCATAAAGTGTTGTTTAATTTATTAAGTTATTATCGTAAATTATGTAAGTACAGCTGTACATGATTTAAAGTGTTTTTGTGTATTATTATTATTATTAAAAATATTTAAATATATTTAAAAATTCAAACATTGGCCTGATTTTTTGTGGTAAATGTTGTGTAGTATTTAAAATAACAGTTGTCATAACACTTTGTTTTGTTGAAATAATAACAATTGTCATTATTATTGATAATTTCGATTACTGTGGTCTTTATCTCCTTATTTTTGAGCAGCAGGAGACCTGTCTAGGAGAAACAACACAAACTTTAAAGGAATACTACATACATTTTTTACCTTAAAACTCCAGCTTCAATTTCATTCTGATGCTCCACTGAGTTGTAATAGGGAGAATAGAGCCTATGTTTTTGCTACTCCAGTGTCAGCACTGCAGAAACTGCACTATGTGACTTTTGGAGGAGGGTGTGAAACCTTGATTTCAGTGCAGTGCTGTAAAAAATGGATTACACCCTGCAACTCTAGTGGGAGGGGGAGGTGGGGGCAGGTGCAAAAACATCAAATCTTACATAGTTTTCATTTAAGAATTTTATAATTTTCTATAATTACTATTATGTTATACAAACACATAACACCTTTAAAATCTAATTGTACACGTGATACTTTGGACTTTCAGTAACAAGAACAGTTTTAACATCTAAAACTTTGTAAAAAAAATAAAATAAAAGTGTTCCCATAGATTGAGCACAATCACGGCCCCTTTATATTAAAGCAGTTGTAGTCAGAGTCAGTGTTGCTAGCACAATTAAAACACCCCGGCTCAACATGAAACAGGGGTCTCCCATAAGAAGTGACATATTTTTGTTTCATTTACGACTTCTGCAGTTGTTTTCCTAATTCACTGAGCTCTACCTACGTCTCCTACAGGGAAATCTGACTTCATTCCTATGGTATATTGCACCCGTGTTTGTAACTAGACTGGTTACCTCTCAGCTAGGTTCTAGCCACATTTTAGTACCTCTTCCCATCCTCTTGGTGTCAGTAGGGAGGTAACCTTGGAATGTGTATAAACAGAGGCAGCCAAGCAGGAAGTACTGAGAGAATGGTTTCCTGCTGGTAATATCCTTGTTTGTTTTTTTGGCCATTTTTCTAAATGTTAAAAAGTCATACGTGTACTTTAAGTGTTTATATGCTGTTTTGCTAATGCTAAAGCTATAGTTGCTGTTGTGTTTGATTGTTATTGGTAGGACTACTTAGCATTGGTTTTAGGCTCAGTTTTCCATTCTTTTTTATGCAGAAGGAGATGTTATATGCCTTAGACTCTGTGGACAGGTCTGGGTTGGCGAAGCTAGGACGTACCTGGACTATCTTGTTCTTCATGCCGACTTCATTCCTCCTCACCATTAGCTGCTAACACCTGCTGCTCTCCACTATTACAGAGGCCTACTATAAGAACTGTCTACCACCTGGTGAAAAACATTGTTCTTTAAGTCGCCAAAGCCAAAAACCGCAATGTAGCCTATGGACCCCATCCAATTCAGTTGTGTTGCAATACAGCACTTGCATTGGGGTTTAATGGCCGGGAGTGTGGGAAAGTGAGTGCCATCTAGTGGTGACATATGCTTCCTGCAGGACATGGTATACATGGATATTTTTATTTAATTTTATTTTAAAACAAATGTTTTCCTAAAAAGTACTCAGACTTATCTTTGGTCATCCCACTTTTAATATATTTTAACTAGACTGAGTATGTGGTAATTGAACACCATCCCACTTCAAATATATTTGGTATGAGTCAATTACCATGAGGGTGTCTTCCTAAAATTCAAGTGCATCTTCTATATGAAATGAGAAATTCATCATGTTTACAGCATTTTCAATGTCCCATAAACTGGTGCAATTTTAAAACATTCTGGTTGTAGCTTTAAATCCTGACGGCATGATTCATCTCTCTGAGCTGCTGATAGATGTGAACACTTCAAAAGCAATGGCAGGGACAAAGATTAGAGAGTGAGAACGTTCTGAATTTATGACTGAAGACAGCACAGCCCACCTGGGAGCACAGCAGATAGATTCAGTAAAGAGCACATTTCATGCACTGTTCACAACCAGTGTATTTTAATAGTGACCAATGAATAAATGTGATGTACATATTCCTGTGACAATGGTTTAATTCATTCATTGTCTGTAACTCTTATCCAGTTTAGTGCAGCGGTGGGTCTAGGGTGCCAAAATCAATGGGTGTAAGGCAGGAACACATACTGTAGGGGGCGCCAGTCCTTTACAGGGTGACTCTCACATTCACTCGCACCTATGGACACACACACACCTACGGACGCTTTTGAGTCACCAATCCACCTACCAACGTGTATTTGGAGTGTGGGAGGAAACCAGAGCACCCAGAGGACACCCACGCAGACACGGAGAACACACCACACTCCTCACAGACAGTCACTGGGAGCAAACCCACACAGACACAGGGAGAACACACCATACTCCTCACAGACAGTCACCCGGAGGACACCCACACAGACACAGGGAGAACAGAGAGAACACATCACACTCCTCACAGACAGTCACCCGGAGGAAGCCCACACGGACACAGGGAGAACACATCACACTCCTCACAGACAGTCACCCAGAGGAAACCCACGCAGACACAGGGAGAACACACCACACTCCTCAGACTGTCACTGGGAGGAAACCTATGCAGACACTGGGAGAACACACCACACTCCTCACAGTCACCCAGAGGAGACCCACGCAGACACAGGGAGAACACACCAAACTCCTCACAGACAGTCACCCGGAGCAGGACTCGGACCCACAACCTCCAGGACCCTGGAGCTGTGTAACAGAGACACTACCTGCTGCTCCACCGTGCCCCTATGAACTCGATAAGCAGTTACAGAATATGAATAAATTAAACACAGTGGCATCTAATCATCCGTGATTTGTCCTTTAATTCCTCTGTCAGCACAAGTGTCATCTAAACATTACGACCATTTATAACATTCTTTAAGTAACCCAAATTTATTTCTATACACATTGTGCATTCCCTATTCCTTTGGGCTTGTATTTATTTATATTTTTAATAAATATACTTAAAATAAAATAAAAATAAAAATGTTCAACATCTACGTGACCTGATGTGCTTGGATACCTCTAATTCTGTTATTATTTCAACAAGGTAACAAGTTTCCCAGGCTGTATAAATATAATTGGGAGGCGAACTTTTGTACTCAACTTTTCACCCACAATACTTGAGCAATAAAGAGATACATACACTAGGTTTACATCGTTTATTAAAAATTGCATCCCCTACCCCACAGACAAAATTATATAAAGTGACAAGTAACACCTGAGTCCTTTATGAGTCCTTGTTTCCAGAAGCCTGCTTGGTGCGCTCTTCTCTGTAGCCTTTTAATAGTTGGTTAACCAAGTTCAGTTCATTTTCTTTTTTAACAGGAAAAAGAGGTGGGAATGGGTTGCCCTTATACTCAATAACTGCCATAGCAGCACGATCCAGATTTTCTCTGTTTGGAAGACGGGCCATCCGTGTATACCCACTTGACTCGTTTTCAAACCTTGGAGCGAGAACTTTAAAAAGCTTTGGAATCAAATCCTTCTCCTGAAATATACAAAGAAACCAAATTAAGAATACCTTTGTGTATTATAATAGAAATGTTCAATATTAGAACTGCATTGGATTTAAATATCACAATATTTAATATGATAAATGAAAACAACAACAGTACTGTAATATATTACAGAATACAATTCAGGATTTAAGATCTGCAGCCCTTTAAATGGCGTGACTTGCAATCAGGCGACAAGTACAGAGCCCCTGAAGTCCTATGGTGGAAAAATATTAGAGACTTAATCGATTGCACAGCTTATTAAACTATGTACAGCACTGTGACACTACAATTTCCCTCGGGATCAATATTATCTCATTTTATTTAATTAATTATGTATTTATTTATGCTGTCTGCCATGCTATCCATATCCATTGTGCCCCCTATACATATCCATTATCATGTAAATGCAATTAAACATACCACTGAATATGTATTACTTACCGTGAGCCAAAAATCTGCCATTTTCATTGACTTTTCATTAGTGTCTCCTTTTTTGGCATAGTCAATCAACTGGCAAGGGGAAAAACAAAACAAATTTCAGAAACTCAAATTCATTAATTCATTCAACAACCTGAAATTAATTTAAACAAAAATATATTCACAGTCATATCAGAATATTATGACCACCTCATTTCTACACTCTCAGCTCCACTGTCCACAGGAGCACTTTGTAGTTCTACAATTACAGTTCATCTGTTGCTCTGCATACACCGTTTGCCCCCTTTCGTTGTGTTCTTCAATGGTCAGGACCCACACAAGGCCACAACAGAGCAGGTATTACTAGGCTGGTAGATCCTTCTCCGTGAAACAGCAGTGCTGCAGGAATTATTAAAAAGGAAAAAACCCTCCGCATGCTGCCGGACTGAGAATAATCAATAAAACTCAGCCAGCGCCATCCTGTGGGCAGCACCATCTACAAAGTGGACCAACAAACGTAGTTGTGTCTAACAGAATGGACGATGAGCGGACCGTGTTTAAAAACTCCAGCAGCACTGCTGTGTCTGATCCACTCGCACCAGCACAACACACACCACCACCACGTCACACCTGCTCTGTGGGGGTCCTGACCATTAAAAAAAAGAGTGAAAGGGGATGAACAAAGTAAGCAAAACAATAGATGGACTACAGTCTAACTGTAAAACTACAAAATGATCCTGTGACATTGCTGACAATGATTCACCATCCTTTGGGGGTACTGCCTAATGAAGAACAGGATGAAAAGGAGCTTGCATTGTAGGCAGGACAACAGGGGGCTACAATCTTTAATTGTAGAACTTCATGTAGCGCTAATATGGCAAGTGGAGCTGATGAAATGGACTATCTTTACAGAATTGTAGTTTGTGTGTGTGTCGGTACTGTACCGTAGCGCGGAAGGTTATTTTCTGGAAGGAGTCATGAACGTTGATGTTGACCCCACAAGCCAACGTTATTATTCTAGTCCTCACCTTTTCGGCGTAAAATCGCACCTCGTCGGCTCGTGCTCTGGTGGTCTCTATCCTCTCGTGCCGAACCAGTCCTGTCAGGATGTTCCGCAGCATGTTAATGCGGGACTCGGGGCCGAGGCCCATGCGGCGGGCGACCCGTCCATGAGAGATCAGCGCGCGAAGAGTGAGGCGCATTCCGCCGAGGAACTGTGAAGGAGTTCAACTCCCCCTTACTTTAGACACAGATCCTAGAATATAGAAATATGTTAGAGACTTAAGCTGTACCCTCAGATCCCAACGTATACTTAAATATATCTAAAATATCACACCAAACCACATACAAACTACAGTAACCTTCACAGCAGCGTAACACTCCGGTCACTGTCGGCCATGAATTTCAAAATCAAAGTCCTACAACCCTGGAAGGACTTTGATTTTGAATATACACACACATATATTAATACTAATGGAGCAAATATAAAATATTAACGACACGATTAAAAAAACGGATTAAACCCGTGTAACAAAAAAGGACAAAAGAGAAATAAATACTCTAAAAATGTTTATTTTGTCACGGATGGGATATCAATGCAGTGTTGATAGCAAACAGGACTGGGCAATAAAAGAAAAAAAAAAACATAAAAAAGCTTCTTATTACCATCTAAAGTTAGTATGTGCTGGGAAAACAGCAGGATATTTAAGATACACGATGACACAAATGCTGTTGTACTAAATAGTAGCACAGATGTCATACAGTCAAATAACTATCAAAGCAGATATTCAGTACAATATTACCTATTATATTCATCCATTCATTCAATGTCTGTAACCCATATCCAGTTCAGGGTCGCGGTGGTCCAGAGTCTACCTGGAATCATTGGGCGCAAGGCGGGAATACACCCTGGAGGGGGCGCCAATCCTTCACAGGGCAACACACACACTCACACATTCAACGTGTGTTTTTGGACTGTGGGAGGAAACTGGAGCACCTGGAGGAAACCCACGCAGACACGGGGAGAACACACCAACTCCTCATAGACAGTCACCCGGAGGAAACCCACGCAGACACAGGGAGAACACACCACACTCCTCACAGACAGTCACCCGGACGAAACCCACACAGACACAGGGAGAACACACCACACTCCTCACAGACAGTCACCCGGACGAAACCCACGCAGACACAGGGAGAACACACCACACTCCTCACAGATAGTCACCCGGAGCGGGAATCGTACCCACAACTTCCAGGTCCCTGGAGCTGTGTGACTGCAACACTACCTGCTGCGCCACCGTGCCAGCAACCACTGTGCCGTTTATATATAATATAAATTATATTATATTATATATTTTTTAGAGTGTAGAATGTCTTATAACCTTTTACAAAAGTTCTAAAACTCTTTTCTAGATAACAGTAATATGTGATAACAGACTATGATTTGTTTGTTTAATTAATAGTTTATTGTTTGGGCATGGGTATCAGCCGGGTGCTCCGGTTTCCTCCCATGGTCCAAAAACACACGTAGGTGGTAGGTAGGTAGGTGTATTGGCGACTCACAGTGCCCATAGGTGTGAGTGTGTAAGTGAATGTGTAAATGTGTCGCCCTGTGAAAGACTGGCGCCCCCTCCAGGTTGTGTTCCTGCCTTGTGCCCAGTGATTCCAGGTAGGCTCCAGACCCATTGTGACCCTGAACTGGATAAGGGTTACAGGCAATAAATGAATTAATTAATGATTTGGCACCTCTGACTAACAAATAATCCTGATAAATGACCTGAACTGTTTCCAAGCAACACATACCCAGCTGTCCTAATGTACATTTACTTCTATAATGATTTAAACTTGGGACAGGAAGGATTTGAGCTCCATGACTGGCAGGAAAACAGGGGCAGGGGAGTGAAGGAACAGTGCTGTCTTCTTCCCTCAATCCACAGCTGTGTTGCCCTTGAGTAAGGCACTTAAAACCCCAACCCCTTCCCAGGCACGTGGGATGTTGCCTGCCACTCTAGACCTGTCTACCCCTAGTGCACTTGAGTATGTGGGTGTGTGTGTGTTCACTGCCAGGAATGAGTTCATAAAAAGCAAAAAAACAAGAAGCATTGCAGGGGTCACAGAGGTAAAGCAGTGAAGGCTGAAGAGACAGAGGAGTGAAAACCGTCCAGTCCATAAGCATCCACAAGAAAGAAAAAAAGTGCAAAAGAAATGCCCAGACACTGTGTCTAAAAACTATTTTTATTTATGTCTTCTGCATTTAACCCATAAAATGAAGAGATTAAAGATGGTGAAATATATTGATATTTAGACATTTCTTTTTGAAAGATCTATACATTCTCAGCTAAACTGGACATTGTTGCCTGAAACTGTATGACTGACGTCAAATGACGACAAAATTATCAAGACAGTGTTGCATTAAACTCGTATGCTGTTTTTCCTTGCCTCAAAGATACGATTGGATTGCCCTTTGCTCATGAAATTCCACAGCACCTGGTGTCTTCTCACCAGCTAATCACATGTAATGCAGTCTATATACTATTCTTTTTACAACTCGTTCTTTCAACTTTTGAAAATGTATATTAATTTAAATATATATATATATATATATATATATATATATATATATATATATATATATATATATATATATATATATAATATATATATTATTACATTATTTATATATTGTGAGTTTCAGTAGACACACCAGGTTTCAAAAATGAAAAGGATTTATGAAGTGAAAATTAGTTTTAAATCATGAGGGATTTCAGGACATGAAACTATGAGCCTCGGTTGGTCACAGAATACACAAAGTTGTCTCTAATCAAGTTCATGAAACTGATATTAAAATAGAAAAATAGGTCCCAAAATGAATCAAAATTAAGCTTTTCTTTCTCACTTTCTCATTTAAGCTGAAAATGAAACGTTCAGAATTCCAATGAGCTATCTATCTATCTTCAATATTTTATAACACTTTACAATACAGCCCAGGTTTTAGAGTGTATTTCCAGGGTAGTTTCCCTGAATTACAGTGTAACTTGCCATGTATTACAGTGTACTTTTCTGATACTTCCAGTGTAACTTCTTTATAAGAACTGGGGACCTAGTGTCATACATGTTAGGAACTGGCCAGTAATAAGTACTGAATAAGTACTCTAAAATAAGACATATTTTACTGTATCTACAGGGAAAATACACTGTAAGTAAAAGCACACTCTCAGAAAAAAGAAAACACTAAAGTTACCAACAGTGTAAATGCATTTTTAAAGGTACAACCTTGATTTTAAATTCTTAATTTTAAAGATATTAAAGTGATTTTGTTGCTCCAGAAGGTGAAGTGAACGTCTGTAATCTTTCGTTATAGAACTGTGTAAAATAGCAGCACCTTGAGATGAAACCTGGTAAAAGCAATCAACACAATTTTCAAATCTAAAATCATAATAGAATAAGATCTGTTCCCTAATTAAAGGTACTCAGTATGTACCCTTGAGGTGGCAGTAGTTGTGACAGTGTACGCTCTGAAACACAGGCTATATTATAAAATTACCCAATATTCTTTTGAGAATTACTGCATTCTGCTTTGATCAGCAAATAGAGAAGTGTGTGAAAACGACAGTTGTATCATTATCACATTTTAGGTAATCCCAAAATAGCAATATTTCTTGGCCTCTGTTGTAAGATATGTGTGTGCTCCATGCGGTGGCTTGGATATATATAAGGGAGATTTAATGCACTCTTCATTAAACAGCTTCATACAGCCACTATGAGGTCACTTGTCTTTCTTGTGCTCCTCGGAGCCGCTTGTAAGTATAGCGTCTGTTTCTATATGTTCCTATGTCCTATATATCGCATTTACACTTTATATAATGATTGCAGAATATATGCGTTTCTCTGTCTCTCAGAATTTGCGTCTTTGATTTTATTTGTAGTTGCTCAGGAGGACGACAAGATCGTCGGAGGGTATGAGTGCACACCCTACTCCCAGCCCTGGCAAGTGTCTCTGAACGCTGGCTATCACTTCTGTGGCGGATCTCTGGTCAGCCAGGACTGGGTCGTGTCTGCTGCTCACTGCTACAAGTCGTAAGTGATTTGAAGGAAAGTTAATAGAGTGGTCACTGGGGTTGTAATCTGATCTGTGTGAACTGGGAACTATGTGAATCTAACACCAATCCTATCTACCTTGTAGTTCTATTCAAGTTCGTTTGGGTGAGCACAACATCCAGGTTAATGAGAACACTGAGCAGTTCATCACCTCTGCTAAAGTCATCAGAAACCCTAACTTTAGCTCCTGGACCCTGGACAGTGACATCATGCTCATCAAACTGAGCCAGCCTGCCCGCCTCAACCAGTACGTGCAGACTGTGGCTCTGCCTGAGAACTGTGCTGCTGCTGGTACCTGGTGCAGAGTTTCTGGATGGGGAAACACCATGAGCTCCGGTGAGTACAGAATCATAGTCAAAGATCAATTAATCAGAGAGAATTTTGGGAGCTCCCCTTAGGACACAAACTAACAGGCTTTATTATAAAACAATATAAGTGGTGATTAACATGTTCTATAACAACAGGAGATTTGAATCAAAAACAGTTTAAAAGAATCCCTGTTAGTGTGATTATACAACTAAAAGCTCCAGTTCAGGGTCGTGGTGGGTGTGGAGGCTACCGGGAAACGCAGGGCGCAAGGCAGGAACACACCCTGTAGGGGGCGCCAGTCTTTTGCCGGACGACAAAGAGCTTTACATTTGTAAAAAAAAAAAGTTTGGGTTAAAAATGCAAAGATTCATAAAGCAAAAGACAAGGATGTATATAGAAACACAACATCTGAGTCCTGTCCATCTTGAATGAGCACAAATAATGGCCCTTTCCTCATGTCTTTCCTCAAAAATACAAAAGATTTCTTTATAAATACCAGCATAATAATTGTATGCTTCAGGTTTACTTATGGAGGACATGTTCCATTTAGTCAGGGTATAATTACACTGTGCTTGAGTAATGTGCCAAAAAAAAAAAAAAAACAGCAACACAATATTGCATTTGGACAGAGTGAATTTCTGCTCATGAATATCTTTCTTCATTCTGTTTTTTTTATTTTTTTTAACTCTACAACTACGTAGCTGACTCCAACAAACTGCAGTGTCTGGACCTCCCTATCATCGCAACTAAGGATTGTCAAAACTCCTACCCCGGCATGATCACCAACACCATGTTCTGTGCTGGCTTCCTGGAGGGTGGCAAAGACTCTTGCCAGGTACCTAACAACTTAGACAGAGAGATACACGGAGAACATGCTTTAACAAAACCAATATATCAAACAAGAAATGTGTTGTATTTTTATGCATTTGCAAATGTTAATGACAATAATTTGTCTTATGGCACTGCAATAATACAAGCATTTCTCAATTTGTAATCAGGGCGACTCTGGTGGTCCCGTGGTGTGCAACGGTGAGCTGCAGGGCGTTGTGTCCTGGGGATATGGCTGTGCGGAGAAGGGCAACCCCGGTGTTTACGCCAAGGTAAAAGCCATGTCTGTTATAATATGATTGGTTGCACAGTCTTTCAAAATAGTTATTAAATACAGGTATTAAAAATAAACAATGATGTAGATTAAAAGCATTTTCATTCAACTTTTTGTTCTCTCTCCAGGTTTGCATGCTCACCAAGTGGCTCAAAGATACCATGGCTAAAAACTAATTCTGCTGTTTCTTCATGCAAGGCAACACCATACACCGATGTCCAGTACAAAAACTTAAGTGCAATTAAACTTGAAAAAATCTAAATGTCTCTCATTTGACTTCTTTATTCAGAACAGTTTTTGCTCTTCCTCGTTATTATTCTAAATACAACAGTAATTTCTATTACTGCATTATACCCAGACCAACTTTCAGCTTAATTCACACATTGTCCATTTTACCATCACAGTGGTCCTGTGGGGGTCATGACTACTGAAGAATAGGGGGAGGGTGGGGGATGGATGAAACATATACAGATTGAATACAGGTTATAATTGTAGAACTATAAAATGCACCTATGGTAAGGGGAATTTCCTGAAATGACCAATAAATGCAAAAGAATTAGATCACTTTAAGTTCCATCTGATTATTGTTTAAAGCAGCTGCTTATATTCATTTAAGCCAAGCATTAATTAATGTGTTTTTTTTTATCCCAAAAATCTGCTAGTTCACATAGATACAACAATTATTTACTAAAATGTACTGAGTAAGCAAAGCATCACACACCATTTGTCACAAAATCTGTAAAAGTCTTCTCCTCTACATTTCCTAGACTCCAAATTACCACACTGCCTCTCTCATGTTTCACAGCTGGCAATGCAAAGTAAGAGCGAAAAATATTTTTTATATTTTTAATGTTAAATAATTAAGTTGATAATTTTTAAAACATTACGTGACATTGCATTACATTATTTATTCATTCGTTTATCATAAACTCAGTAGAGTTAACAGATACCATAACACTAGAATATGTTTGTTTAAGTTTCTTTTTAGGGGCCCAAAGTGTTAATAGAGGGTCTTGGACCCCTAGTGTCCCCTGTGATTTTGCACCTTGGGTACATTAGAGATGAAGGCTTGGGACCGGAAGGTCATTGGTTCAATCCCCATCAACGAAAGAAACATCCATGTTTAAAGTGCCCTTGAGCAAGAAACCTAAAGCCCCAGAATGGTCCCTGGGCTCAGAGGGTGGCTCCAGGTGTGTCACGCACCGTTCAAAACCAATGCATTTTAATAGTGTCCAATGAATAAATGACTTAAAAGTGCTGTCGTTTTTGCCAAATTACCCTAGTCTGGTTTAATAACATGGCTCATGTGTCTGAAAATTTTTCTTAAAAAATTAAATGAAGAGTTCATTTTCCTGTGTAAAATAATGTTAGAAAAACCTTATCCCATCAAACTCTATCCCTTACTTAACAATTACTGTGACATGGATTAATTCATTCATTGTCTGTAGGCGCTTATCCAGTTCAGGGCAGCGGTGGGTCACAAGGAGGGAACACATACTGAGGGGTGCGTCAGTCCTTGACAGGGCGACACACACTCACACATTCACTCACACACTCACACCCACGGACACTTTTGAGTCGCCAATCGACCTACCGACGCGTGTTATTGGAGCGTGGGAGAAAACCCATGCAGACACAGGGAGAACACACCTCACTCCTCACAGACAGTCACCTGGAGGAAACCCACGCAGACACAGGGAGAACACACCACACTCCTCACAGAGTCACCAGGAGGAAACCCTCGCAGACACAGGGAGAACACACCACACTCCTCACAGACAGTCACCCGGAGGAAACCCATACAGACACAGGGAGAACACACCACACTCCTCACAGACAGTCACCCGGAGGAAACCCACGCAGACACAGGAAGAACACACCACACTCCTCACAGACAGTCACCTGGAGGAAACCCACGCAGACACAGGGAGAACACACCACACTCCTCACAGACAGTCACCAGGAGGAAACCCTCGCAGACACAGGGAGAACACACCACACTCCTCACAGACAGTCACCCGGAGGAAACCCACGCAGACACAGGGAGAACACACCACACTCCTCACAGACAGTCACCCGGAGGAAACCCACGCAGACACAGGGAGAACACACCACACTCACAGACAGTCACCTGGAGCAGAGCTGTAAAAGAGCGCCACTTGCTGCGCCACCATGCAACCATTACTGGACTTGTAATTTCTTTTTTTTTTGTAACTTAAATTAATATATTTTTTATGATTTCTGGCTAATGTCATAGTAGGTTGGTGTAGATGTATAGTATATGTACTCTGTAGCATTAAACAAGTAAAACACATCTTCACTGGACAACACTTGACAGTCATGGGAGAACTATGAATAAATCAGTGCTGACAGCACATGTAAAGTCCAGTTCCATTCATAAAGATGTTGGGAATTGAGAGGGCTACTATTCTCAGACACGCTGAGATGTGCATACACTGTTATTCTCAGTGGACAGTGAGCACTGTGTTCGTGTTTACATGAAATTCCAGTTCAGTTTAATGTAAACTTTGCCTACTTCACTGAAATCTTGCAAGCAGTAAACACAGGCTGATAAGCCTTTAGTAATTGATAACTACAAAAATAAATATTATTTAAATGTAAGCACCTCACAGCTTTTGATTTTCTCATTCACTCTCTCTCTCTCTCTCTCTCTCTCTCTCTCCCTCACACACACACACACACACACACACACACACACAACACACACACACACACACACATATATATATATATATATATATTAACAGTCAAATGTTTGGACACGCCCACTCAGGAAGGGTTTCCTTTGTTTTGGGCCGTTTTCCACATGTTGTGAATGTACAGAACCAGTCACTTTCCATATTGTATGTGAATACAGGAGACAATAAAACTATGAAGAAACAAATATGGAATTATGTAGTAAACAAAAAAGTGTTAAACAAACCAGAATATGACAGCTTTGCACGCTCTTGCCGTTTTTTAAATAATCACTCTGATCTAAAACTATTTTGTTTATATTACTATGTTTTAAACATCATATATTCGTATTCTTTATTTAAGTAAATCATGGGCCGGTGTAATGACATAGAATTTTACACAAATTGGACGTGCTTTACTTACTTCCTTTGTTTTTTTAAATATATCCTCATCAAAAATGCTATATCACTTTTTGCATTACATTGAAAACCAGTGCACAAAATGAGAGGGTGAGAAGAACACCATCTGCCAAAAGTCTGGGGGGGTTCCCACTGGAACACCAACTCAAGGTTATGGAGATTACAGGCTCAGAGCCACAAGTGGAACCATGCAGTCCTGTCACACACACACACCACGTTCTTTTATCTCCATTAGCCAATAGGGATTAAAAACATCAGTTAATGAATGAATCAATTATTTCATGGCCCTTCAGTTGAAGTCTTTTCAGTTTTTATTTTGATCAGCAAACACCAGCTAATAATCAGATGCATTTAGAATTGTGCTCAGAAGCACAGGTGTTTATTGGATTCAGCAGTGTTTAAGAAATACTTATTACACACAGTGGAAAGGTACTTAGAGAGCTTTAGCGGTCTTAAATAAATAGTATATAGTAAGTGCTAGATGGGGACATTATCTGACACTTTCTAAGAACATTTTGATTCGTGGTGTTACAGGAGATGATCATTAGGTTGTTTTATTTAGACACTGACTGACAGCGTATACTGCAATGACTCTATACTCTAATGTATTTATAAAGAGAAATATAGACATTTATACATTTACAGAGACATACTGTCTCAATGACAATAGTGAGCTAAATGTTGCTTTTTATAATATACCATGAACTTTTGTACATGTGCCATAACATTTACAGCCTATTTATAGACTATATATGATGATAATATAAAATAATAAATGATGGGTTGATGTAATATACTATATTTTAGTGACAGATGATGGGATAGTGATATAGTTCCCCAATTAAATATTGCAAATATTCATAAAAAAAAAACACAGTGTTTGTTCATTTACGGTTTTAGCTATCAGGCCTTAGGTTATTTTTAGGCCCTGCCTGTTGATTGGTCTGTAAGTTAGTGCTGGTCTGCATAAATAGGATGGAGAAGTGCAGGTATGCATCCAAGGTGATCATACAGCCTGATCATGAGGTCTCTGGTCCTGCTCTTGCTTGTTGGAGCTGTTTGTAAGTACAAGTTTATTTGAGAGAGTGAAGATTATGGACTAATTCAACATTCAGACATAGGTACACATATACTACACAGTCTGGTTTACAGTCATTTTTGCTGTGTGCAGTTGCTCAGGAGGACGACAAGATCGTCGGAGGGTATGAGTGCACACCCTACTCCCAGCCCTGGCAAGTGTCTCTGAACGCTGGCTATCACTTCTGTGGCGGATCTCTGGTTAGCCAGGACTGGGTCGTGTCTGCTGCTCACTGCTACAAGTCGTAAGTGATTTGAAGGAAAGTTAATAGAGTGGTCACTGGGGTTGTAAACTGATCTGTGTGAACTGGGAACTATGTGAATCTAACACCAATCCTATCTACCTTGTAGTTCTATTCAAGTTCGTTTGGGTGAGCACAACATCCAGGTTAATGAGAACACTGAGCAGTTCATCACCTCTGCTAAAGTCATCAGAAACCCTAACTTTAGCTCCTGGACCCTGGACAGTGACATCATGCTCATCAAACTGAGCCAGCCTGCCCGCCTCAACCAGTACGTGCAGACTGTGGCTCTGCCTGAGAACTGTGCTGCTGCTGGTACCTGGTGCAGAGTTTCTGGATGGGGAAACACCATGAGCTCCGGTGAGTACAGAATCATAGTCAAAGATCAATTAATCAGAGAGAATTTTGGGAGCTCCCCTTAGGACACAAACTAACAGGCTTTATTATAAAAACAATATAAGTGGTGATTAACATGTTCTATAACAACAGGAGATTTGAATCAAAAACAGTTTAAAAGAATCCCTGTTAGTGTGATTATACAACTAAAAGCTCCAGTTCAGGGTCGTGGTGGGTGTGGAGGCTACCGGGAAACGCAGGGCGCAAGGCAGGAACACACCCTGTAGGGGGCGCCAGTCTTTTGCCGGACGACAAAGAGCTTTACATTTGTAAAAAAAAAAAAAGTTTGGATTAAAAATGCAAAGATTCATAAAGCAAAAGACAAGGATGTATATAGAAACACAACATCTGAGTCCTGTCCATCTTGAATGAGCACAAATAATGGCCCTTTCCTCATGTCTTTCCTCAAAAATTCAAAAGATTTCTTTATAAATACCAGCATAATAATTGTATGCTTCAGGTTTACTTATGGAGGACATGTTCCATTTAGTCAGGGTATAATTACACTGTGCTTGAGTAATGTGCCAAAAAAAAAAAAAAAAACAGCAACACAATATTGCATTTGGACAGAGTGAATTTCTGCTCATGAATATCTTTCTTCATTCTGTTTTTTTTATTTTTTTTAACTCTACAACTACGTAGCTGACTCCAACAAACTGCAGTGTCTGGACCTCCCTATCATCGCAACTAAGGATTGTCAAAACTCCTACCCCGGCATGATCACCAACACCATGTTCTGTGCTGGCTTCCTGGAGGGTGGCAAAGACTCTTGCCAGGTACCTAACAACTTAGACAGAGAGATACACGGAGAACATGCTTTAACAAAACCAATATATCAAACAAGAAATGTGTTGTATTTTTATGCATTTGCAAATGTTAATGACAATAATTTGTCTTATGGCACTGCAATAATACAAGCATTTCTCAATTTGTAATCAGGGCGACTCTGGTGGTCCCGTGGTGTGCAACGGTGAGCTGCAGGGCGTTGTGTCCTGGGGATATGGCTGTGCGGAGAAGGGCAACCCCGGTGTTTACGCCAAGGTAAAAGCCATGTCTGTTATAATATGATTGGTTGCACAGTCTTTCAAAATAGTTATTAAATACAGGTATTAAAAATAAACAATGATGTAGATTAAAAGCATTTTCATTCAACTTTTTGTTCTCTCTCCAGGTTTGCATGCTCACCAAGTGGCTCAAAGATACCATGGCTAAAAACTAATTCTGCTGTTTCTTCATGCAAGGCAACACCATACACCGATGTCCAGTACAAAAACTTAAGTGCAATTAAACTTGAAAAAATCTAAATGTCTCTCATTTGACTTCTTTATTCAGAACAGTTTTTGCTCTTCCTCGTTATTATTCTAAATACAACAGTAATTTCTATTACTGCATTATACCCAGACCAACTTTCAGCTTAATTCACACATTGTCCATTTTACCATCACAGTGGTCCTGTGGGGGTCATGACTACTGAAGAATAGGGGGAGGGTGGGGGATGGATGAAACATATACAGATTGAATACAGGTTATAATTGTAGAACTCTAAAATGCACCTATGGTAAGGGGAATTTCCTGAAATGACCAATAAATGCAAAAGAATTAGATCACTTTAAGTTCCATCTGATTATTGTTTAAAGCAGCTGCTTATATTCATTTAAGCCAAGCATTAATTAATGTGTTTTTTTTTATCCCAAAAATCTGCTAGTTCACATAGATACAACAATTATTTACTAAAATGTACTGAGTAAGCAAAGCATCACACACCATTTGTCACAAAATCTGTAAAAGTCTTCTCCTCTACATTTCCTAGACTCCAAATTACCACACTGCCTCTCTCATGTTTCACAGCTGGCAATGCAAAGTAAGAGCGAAAAATATTTTTTATATTTTTAATGTTAAATAATTAAGTTGATAATTTTTAAAACATTACGTGACATTGCATTACATTATTTATTCATTCGTTTATCATAAACTCAGTAGAGTTAACAGATACCATAACACTAGAATATGTTTGTTTAAGTTTCTTTTTAGGGGCCCAAAGTGTTAATAGAGGGTCTTGGACCCCTAGTGTCCCCTGTGATTTTGCACCTTGGGTACATTAGAGATGAAGGCTTGGGACCGGAAGGTCATTGGTTCAATCCCCATCAACGAAAGAAACATCCATGTTTAAAGTGCCCTTGAGCAAGAAACCTAAAGCCCCAGAATGGTCCCTGGGCTCAGAGGGTGGCTCCAGGTGTGTCACGCACCGTTCAAAACCAATGCATTTTAATAGTGTCCAATGAATAAATGACTTAAAAGTGCTGTCGTTTTTGCCAAATTACCCTAGTCTGGTTTAATAACATGGCTCATGTGTCTGAAAATTTTTCTTAAAAAATTAAATGAAGAGTTCATTTTCCTGTGTAAAATAATGTTAGAAAAACCTTATCCCATCAAACTCTATCCCTTACTTAACAATTACTGTGACATGGATTAATTCATTCATTGTCTGTAGGCGCTTATCCAGTTCAGGGCAGCGGTGGGTCACAAGGAGGGAACACATACTGAGGGGTGCGTCAGTCCTTGACAGGGCGGCACACACTCACACATTCACTCACACACTCACACCCACGGACACTTTTGAGTCGCCAATCGACCTACCGACGCGTGTTATTGGAGCGTGGGAGGAAACCCATGCAGACACAGGGAGAACACACCTCACTCCTCACAGACAGTCACCTGGAGGAAACCCACGCAGACACAGGGAGAACACACCACACTCCTCACAGAGTCACCAGGAGGAAACCCTCGCAGACACAGGGAGAACACACCACACTCCTCACAGACAGTCACCCGGAGGAAACCCACGCAGACACAGGGAGAACACACCACACTCCTCACAGACAGTCACCAGGAGGAAACCCTCGCAGACACAGGGAGAACACACCACACTCCTCACAGACAGTCACCCGGAGGAAACCCACGCAGACACAGGGAGAACACACCACACTCCTCACAGATAGTCACCCGGAGGAAACCCACGCAGACACAGGGAGAACACACCACACTCCTCACAGACAGTCACCAGGAGGAAACCCACGCAGACACAGGGAGAACACACCACACTCCTCACAGACAGTCACCCGGACGAAACCCACGCAGACACAGGGAGAACACACCACACTCCTCACAGACAGTCACCAGGAGGAATCCCACGCAGACACAGGGAGAACACACCACACTCACAGACAGTCACCTGGAGCAGAGCTGTAAAGAGCGACACTTGCTGCGCCACCATGCAACCATTACTGGACTTCCATCCATCCATCCATTATCTGTAACCGCTTATCCAATTTAGGGTCGCGGGGGGTCCAGAGCCTACCTGGAATCATTGGGCGCAAGGCGGGAATACACCCTGGAGGGGACGCCAGTCCCTCACAGGGCAACACAGACACACACACATTCACTCACACACTCACACCTACGGACACTTTCGAGTCGCCAATCCACCTGCAACGTGTGTTTTTGGACTGTGGGAGGAAACCGGAGCACCCGGAGGAAACCCACGCGGACACGGGGAGAACACACCAACTCCTCACAGACAGTCACCCGGAGCTGGAATCGAACCCACAACCTCCAGGCCCCTGGAGCTGTGTGACTGCGACACTACCTGCTGCGTCACCGTGCCGCCCATTACTGGACTTGTAATTTCTTTTTTTTTTGTAACTTAAATTAATACATTTATTATGATTTCTGGCTAATGTCATAGTAGGTTGGTGTAGATGTATAGTATATGTACTCTGTAGCATTAAACAAGTAAAACACATCTTCACTGGACAACACTTGACAGTCATGGGAGAACTATGAATAAATCAGTGCTGACAGCACATGTAAAGTCCAGTTCCATTCATAAAGATGTTGTGAATTGAGAGGGCTACTATTCTCAGACACGCTGAGATGTGCATACACTGTTATTCTCAGTGGACAGTGAGAACTGTGTTCGTGTTTACATGAAATTCCAGTTCAGTTTAATGTAAACTTTGCCTACTTCACTGAAATCTTGCAAGCAGTAAACACAGGCTGATAAGCCTTTAGTAATTGATAACTACAAAAAATAAATATTATTTAAATGTAAGCACCTCACAGCTTTTGATTTTCTCATTCACTCTCTCTCTCTCTCTCTCTCTCTCTCTCTCTCCCTCTCACACACACACACACACACACACACACAACACACACACACACACACACATATATATATATATATATTACCAGTCAAATGTTTGGACACGCCCACTCAGGAAGGGTTTCCTTTGTTTTGGGCTGTTTTCCACATGTTGTGAATGTACAGAACCAGTCACTTTCCATATTGTATGTGAATACAGGAGACAATAAAACTATGAAGAAACAAATATGGAATTATGTAGTAAACAAAAAAGTGTTAAACAAACCAGAATATGACAGCTTTGCACGCTCTTGCCGTTTTTTAAATAATCACTCTGATCTAAAACTATTTTGTTTATATTACTATGTTTTAAACATCATATATTCGTATTCTTTATTTAAGTAAATCATGGGCCGGTGTAATGACATAGAATTTTACACAAATTGGACGTGCTTTACTTACTTCCTTTGTTTTTTTAAATATATCCTCATCAAAAATGCTATATCACTTTTTGCATTACATTGAAAACCAGTGCACAAAATGAGAGGGTGAGAAGAACACCATCTGCCAAAAGTCTGGGGGGGTTCCCACTGGAACACCAACTCAAGGTTATGGAGATTACAGGCTCAGAGCCACAAGTGGAACCATGCAGTCCTGTCACACACACACACCATGTTCTTTTATTTCCATTAGCCAATAGGGATTAAAAACATCAGTTAATGAATGAATCAATTATTTCATGGCCCTTCAGTTGAAGTCTTTTCAGTTTTTATTTTGATCAGCAAACACCAGCTAATAATCAGATGCATTTAGAATTGTGCTCAGAAGCACAGGTGTTTATTGGATTCAGCAGTGTTTAAGAAATACTTATTACACACAGTGGAAAGGTACTTAGAGAGCTTTAGCGGTCTTAAATAAATAGTATATAGTAAGTGCTAGATGGGGACATTATCTGACACTTTCTAAGAACATTTTGATTTGTGGTGTTACAGGAGATGATCATTAGGTTGTTTTATTTAGACACTGACTGACAGCATATACTACAATGACTCTATACTCTAATGTATTTATAAAGAGAAATATAGACATTTATACATTTACAGAGACGTACTGTTGAGGCTCAATGACAATAGTGAGCTAAATGTTGCTTTTTATAATATACCATGAACTTTTGTATATGTGCCATAACATTTACAGCCTATTTATAGACTATATATGATGATAATATAAAATAATAAATGATGGCTCGAATCCGGTCTAATGTGTTTACAGTTTACAAAGCCCTGTAAATGAATGAAAAACAAACAGGCTCAGTCCAGTATGCTAGTTTTTCCTGTCTCTCTCTCTCTCTCTCTCTCTCTCTCTCTCTCTCTCTCTGTCTCTATCTATCTATCTATCTATCTATCTATCTATCTATCTATCTATCTATGTATCTCTCTCTCTCTCTCTCCCTCTCTCTCTCTCTCTCTCTCTGTCTCTATCTATCTATCTATCTATCTATCTATCTATCTATCTATCTATCTATCTATCTCTCCCCCCCCCCCCTCTCTCTCTCTGTCTCTATCTATCTATCTATCTATCTCTCTCTCTCTCTCTCTCTCTCTCTCTCTCTCTCTGCTCATGGCAGGGGTATTTGGAGATGTTTTAGACAAAGCACAGAACCCCAAACATTAAAAAGCATGAACCTAAATGAGGATATTGCTCTATTCCTGCTCCATAAGTGGGTAATATTGACTTGGCTATGTTTGCTGTTACAGATCAGTTAAGGTGGAAATGTCTCAAAACTCAGGAGACAGCTAACTGCATTACAAACAGTGCTACAAAACTAAACGACTCCAGTTAAGAATTAATTGTGCGGAGCTTAGAGCTGTGTTTCCCCACAACTGTAGATGTTCCCTTTAAGAGTTTTGATTGATTAATTGCAGAGTATTTATAGCAGTTTTATTGATATTGTTTTATGTAAATTAATGTTTGCTTATGCACTTTGACATATTTATTTCTTTTTACATTTATTTAATGGTTTCCATTCTCTCAGGGTGACTCTGGTGGTCCTGTGGTGTGCAATAATGAACTGCAGGGTGTTGTGTCCTGGGGTTACGGTTGTGCTGAGAAGAACAATCCTGGTGTCTATACCAAGGTACTTAAATAATAATAACTAATTAAATTACAAAATGCGCATTATAAAAAAACTTTTTATGGTGACTCTTGCTTGCAGTGTTAAATAAATTCACTTGATATTTATCCTAAAAATAATGTTCACTAGTTTTCCAGGAGTAGGGAAGATTAGAAAAGCCTTTAAATGGTTTTAACTCTTTCTAATAAGTCATTTTTTCATTTGTTCTCCTCTGTTTTCCAGGTTTGCATTATCAGCCAGTGGCTTGAGGATACCATGACCATGAACTAAATCTGGTTCAAACATGCCACCTCCAGTGAAAACTATTATAAAATATGTCACCAACTAGTTGGAGAAAAAAAAAAAAAAACCTAAACACAATAAAAACAAAACTTTGTGTACTTCATCCCTCAAAGACCAAATCATTTATTTTGTAACGCTGTGTTTTCAGTTAGAAAAATTTTCAGGTCACAGATTTTAAATGGGATTAATCAACCAATTTTTTTTTATGTTTGTCAACTGCAGTGGCATGGAGGACAAACACTGATTCCACCAGGGATTAGAATGTAAACATTTATTTTTATTTTATTTAGTTTTTGGTTAAAATTAAATGATCATAACCCAGTATTATTAATTTCCCTTTTTTCTCAAATAACAAAGTCACAGTTTGTATCACAGATATAAAATAAAAATAAATGTAAAATGCAATAATAAAAGTAAAATAAAATTTAAAAACACTTTTACTTTGGAAATATTCAGTTTCAGGTCATCTCTGCTTACCATATTTTCTTATATGTCAAGGCCAATCATTTGTGCTCGTTGTTAGTCAGTGGAGAACTTGTTCTTTATTTATTGCCTGAAAGCACAAAGCACAATAAGTTGATCAATTTACAAACTGACCTCTAGATGGAGACACAGAACGCCTACAGTTCCTCTTGAAAACTGTAATCATTTTCAACGTCACATTTTTGATAAAAGTATTTATTTTAGTCGTAAAATTATTTAATAAATGCTAAAGTAAAAACAGTAATAAAAATATCATGTGTTTGAGTATGTATTACAAAATACTAAATGAGAAATAAAATAATAAAAAAATAATTGTAACAAATAATGCTTTAAAACTTAAAAAATAAAGCTTGTGAATAAATCCTGTTGTCTTAATTTACTGCAGACAATGATGTTTTCATCAGATAATTTTCTGCCAATATCATTAACTGACACATACTGCATGAATAAAAACATAACAACGACAATAACAATAAATAAATTATTATATTTTAATTATATATATATTATAAATTAATTATATATAATTAATTTATAATATACAGCTTCGGGCCACTTGTGATACACAAACATTAATGGCTACTAAAATGTTTTGTATAAATAATAAATGCAGCAGTTCTTTTGGGTAAATATTTTGTTCCCTTTTCTCCAGAACAGTTAATGCTAATGCTAATGATATTTAGCAGCCGTTTTAGTGCCTGAGTGAAAAATCCAAAGAAGAGCAAAGAAGTTTCTTTCATTTGTTTGATTAAACTACATTCAGTGACTTAGCAGAAAAGAAAGCAGAGAAAATACAGACCTATTTAGTTCTCTGAAAAAAAGCATTTCCATAAAAAGTGAACAGTTTGCATATACAGTGAATGCATCAGTGCTCTCAGAGTCTTTATAGCCTTGGGAGTGGGATAATTTGTCTCTAGCAGTTCGTCTTCCTGACAACAAGAACAGCAATGGCTTTGATTATCATCTTTATTTTGGCTCTTTTGAACTGCATCAAAGGTACTGTTGGTCTAATAATCACTGTGTGTTCTTAAAATGTACTCCTTTCAAAACCAGGCTATGAGACTTCCTTTATAAATCTCAGCTTTCCATCTTATTTTCCAGAGTCCAGCGCAGAAGCTACCATTGCTCAGTCTCCTTCTGTGGTACTTGTAGAAGCAGGACAAGATGTGGTAATAAACTGTAAAACAAGTCTCCATATTGGACGCCTTTCAGATGGCGACTGCAAATCATGTGCACACTGGTACTATCAGAGAAGTGGAAGCATACCTAAAGTGCTGATCAAATCCATCAAAACGCGTCAGTCGGATACTCCATCTCGGTTCACTGGAGGTGGAAGTGAGCATGGGACTGAATTTACTCTGACCATCAGTGGGGTTCAAACTGAAGACTCAGGAGATTACTACTGTCAGAGTTACTTCTGGATCAACAGCAAAGGAGTGTTCACACAGTGATAAAGAGCTGTACAAAAACCTAGTCGTTTTTCGCTACATGCCCAGCAAATTATGTGCAATGTTCATCTGCCCAGAAGAGTATATAGGCAGTAACAGGCTTCTCTGGTATTAAGATAATTTTTGCTATATTCATCTTGCTATAAAAGAGTAAGTGTCAACATTTTTCCATGTATTTTCATTTTATATTCTCATTTTCCAGATTCTGGAGATCTGGATTTTGTTTCTTACAAACCAACAACAAAAGGCCTTATAAACACCCATTAAAGGCAACAATGATGTTTTGGGGGAACTGCTGTTCTCTCTGGTTTGTTAATGTTCCGATCCTAAATTTAATTCCCACAGATACTCATTTGTAACTCGAGTTATTTAGTTTCCAGATGCCACTGGAATTTATTTTTCATACAAAACTGCAATCTGTTACTGAAAAAAAAACAGTTTAAGTAACAAATCACCTTAATAAAGTGACAAATTAGACACTGAATTGTTTGAAGGCATCTTTGAAGCTCAAAGTTTGTTGAGTGCCATGTCACTTCTGTCTCCACATTTGTTGTGGACTGAAACATCAACGTTCAGTGGAACAGTGAAAGAACTGTGGTTTCTGGAAGATAGCATGGTGAAACATGTCCTGTGTCTCATGCATCACTGCTTTGGGTGTGTAGTAGCCAATAAGGTATAAGCCTTCCCAGAACAGAGCAGTGAGAAATGTGCCCAAGGTGACTTTGACTCATTTGTTTCTTGAGAAAATATGGCATCATTTTTTAATATTAATTCTTTGTAATACAACATGGTTTTCTCAAACCTGCCTATGTTCTTCCGTCTTCCGTTAAACATCTTAGTTTTATTAAAGTTATGTGGTTTCTGCAAATACAGGAATAATGGAAAGATTGAAACAGAATACAGTAAACACACTTTTCACACTAATTCAAATCACATGGAATTAAAGGTGCAGTTAATGATTGTAATGGAGTATTTTTACTCAACTCCAAACGTTGAAAAGCACGAACCGAAATGAGGACGCTGCTCTATTCCTGCAACATAAGTGGGTAATATTTACTTATTTTTGCTGTTTCAGATCACTTAAGGTGGAAATGTCTCCAACCTCAGGAGATGGCTAACTGCTTTAGCGACTGTGCTACAAAACTAAACAACTCCAGTTACAGATGAGTTTCCGTGGGAATTCAAACAGTGAATAAACCCTTACAGACACGTTATACTTCAGACACATATAAACAACTAATTTCTTCCCACTCAAACACACCGTTCCACCTTAAAAGACGCTTAGCTTCAGAATGTAAACGAGCAGATAGGACTGCGGTTAGCCACAATCGTAGATGTTCACAATGAAAAAACCTGAACACTCAACAACTTTGGTTCTACAAGGGTTCTTTATTAAAAGGAATGTTTCTATATAGAACCATGAGCACTTGCAGAGCTCTTTGCATGTTTAAAGTGTTCTTTGTAAAGGAGATCTTCAGGTTGAAGGAGAATGTGCTATAGATGTTTGTATACAGCACCCTTCAGAAAAGACTTCTATACAGTGCCAAAATATACAGGGACTACTGTATGAAGCATTTTCAGAAATGTGTGTTTGAAATTAAAGTTGCAGAATGTCTTGTCTGATTGAGTACATATTAATCTGATTTATTCATTCATTAATGTGTTTATTTATTTATTTTTAATTTAATGAATTATTTGAATAGTGAAATTAGTCACTGGGTGTCATGGAGGCATGAAAGGTAATGTTGTGACACAAAGCTCCAGGGTTATGGACAAACGAGTTCAGTGAGTTCAGACATTGCCCTGGGTCTCAGTGTATGTCAATGTACTATAAATAATTGTCTACACAGGTGTGTTCATGTTGTGTTTCTGTTTTGTACTCAATGACCCCATGTAGAAGCTATGACTCTGATCAGCATAATGCAGCTACAGAGGTTTAATTAAATAAAAAAGCTGGTCTGTTTGGCTTTAAAATAACACACTTTCACTGTATCATCAGGCAACTACCAAGCCCTTGTTGAATTTATCAGGGCGTGTTAGTGCTGTATTGTGCTAAATAGTGCTGTGGCCCTCTTGGAAAAAACATCACATCTACAAAAACATCCACTACAGGTTCATACATGTTATGAGTTGAACATTTCAGTACTTTCAAATATTTTTCATATGCAAATTACAGTATTTATCATAAATGGTCAGAAAATGACTCACACTAACAAACTGTAACACACACTAAAATACTCACATTCTACAACCGTTGGGAAAGAAATCATGATAACTGATTCTGGATCCATAAAGTGTGCCAGCAAAGGGGGTGAACACATGTACACACACACATACACACAGGGGAAAACATTTAGACTGGTGCCAACTGCATCGCAGAAGACAGCTTTTACAAGCTATGAGTAAATGGAGCAACTTGTGGGCCTTTGACCATGGACAGAGAGTTGGAGCCTGGAGGTGTGGTGCCAGTGTTTCAGCAACAACTGCACTTGCGTAACAATGAGTTTCTGTGGAAGTTCAAACAGTGAATAAAAACTTACAGCCAGGTTTAACAGCTACGTACAAACAGCAGTTGTTCTTTTTTCCTTCCTCAAACATAACCTTACCTTAAAAGACGAGAAGCTTCTAAATGTAAACAAATGAGAACAGCATTTCCCCACAATAGTAGACATTGCATTTTAGACCACTGTCACAATAAATACATCATATTATATATTTTATAAGTACATTGCATTGCTATAAAGGTTATTTTGCATTCAGTTATGAAAACATTAGATCCATAACTCCTCTGATCCACAGCCCAGTACTGAGGGCTTTATACCCCTCTCACCCACTGAACCTGTGACTTTAGTCTGATATGCAGCACAATTTGATTTCATGTGTTTTTTCTGAGATAATAAATGGTGCATGCTTCCTTAAACAATGTGTCCATAATGGGTTTTGCTTACAATTGCAAAATTTCTTAATTATAAAATGTAATTCAATCATGTAGAAATACTGTGCAGCATTATATTACTTTTATCAGTGACTGTAGTTCAAAAGGTCAGGAAAAAGAGGACAGAAAAAAAAAAACGTTGCAGCACATAAAACCCACTGTGTCTACTGAGTCTGTTTTAGGGGTGTTTACAGTAAATCAATCATCTCAGAGCAGGACGCACCACATAAACCTGCCAATACCTATAAACCAGTGCCTGCAAATACAGAGTCACACCCAAATTGGTTACGAAAGGTAATTCAAAGTCAGTAATTTCTTGCCATGACAGATGAGCCTTATCTAAAAGGCAACATTTACCACACATCACACCCATATAACCATGAATTTGAGGACAAAAAGCTGTCTCAGTTAAGAAACCAACAAGCTTCTGCAGGAGAATTCCTCATTTGCCTTTAGGTCTAAGACATAGGACAACTGGTAAATCATGAGCTTTGCTTTAAAGCTCAGCTCCCTCTGCACAGGCATTACTATAATAGCAAAGATATAATCTACCAACCCATCCACCAGAAGACCCCCTGTACTTGTCTCTCCCTTGCTATCCTGTCCAAATTAATATTATGAACTGAAGTGGAGATAACGCTAAATTTTGGCAGAGCCCAGCATTAAAAGCAACTTTGTGGAGAACTGTAGTTTTCTCTAGTTTGTTTACATTCAGAAGCTCTGCGTCTTTGAAGGTGGAATGGTGTGTTTGAGGAGAATAACGACTGGTTTGTACGTGGCTGCAATGTAAATTGTCTTTAAGTTTTTATTCACTGTTTAAATTACCACAGAATCTCATTTGTAACTTGTTATAATAGTAGTAAACTTTAATGCAGTCTCCCGTTGCAGCACATAAAACATAAACCCACTGTGTCTACTGAGTCTGTTTTAGTGGTGTTTACAGTAAATCAATCATCTCAGAGCAGGACGCACCACATAAACCTGCCAATACCTATAAACCAGTGCCTGCAAATACAGAGTCACACGCAAATTGGTTATGAAAGGTAATTCAAAGGCAATCACTTCTTGCCATGAAAGATGAGCCTTATCTAAAAGGCAACATTTACCACACATCACACCCATATAACCATGCATTTCAGAAAAAAATGCTGTCTCACTGCTATTGCACAGGTAAGAAACCAACAACAGTAGTAAACTTTAATGCAGTCTCCTGAATTCAGAGTCAGTTCCACTTTAAGTAATCTACAACAGCAAAAATAAGACAATATTACCCATCTATTTTTCTGCCATGAGCAGAGAGATAGGAAGCCTAGCATGTCTGACTGAGCCGCGTTGTTGTTTTTTTACTCATTTACATTAAATTAAGAAAATTATGAATTTATAAAAAGGGTTTTTTGTTTTTAAATAAAATTGTGAATGTCATCTTTACCACAGAATAAGCCTGAGAGGTCCAGAGTGAGGGTGCAGTGAGTGGTAGAGAGTGGTCCTTGCGGTCATAAGAAAAAAGGAAATAAAAAACTATTTTAAATATATTCTGCGCACTTAATGAAAAGCAGCTCCACTTTGCATTAGCAGGACATGGTTCAGTGCACGGAGAGTATTTACAACCTTCCGAACAGCCTTAACACTTCATGAAGAAGAGGTGATCTTCAGGATTACAGAACAAGCAACAAAAATGACTTTCATCATCATCATCTCTGTCTGGACGCTCTTCAGCTGCATCCTAGGTATCGACAGATTCTGAGATTATTACATAAAGACTTTGTACTGATCTTTGTGAAACATAATTCTTTAATTTAACTTTTAATTAATACTTTTCTCAGAATATTCTGTTTATAAAGTAGCTTAGTTGCATAAATATATGGAATTATTTTCAGATCATTAGATAAAGTATTAAAATTGTAGGTCTTTAGTGAAACTTGTGGAAATGCAGTCACTTTATTAAACTAACGTTAATCTCTTTTAGGTTCCAAAGGAGATGTCACTGTGACACAAACTCCTTCAGTAGTGTCTGTGTCCTCAGGAGAAAATGTAAAAATAGTCTGTTCCTTTGGTTACTATACCACTGCTTGCTCTCCTGACTGTCTGTCCTGGTACCTACAAAAGCCTGGAGAAGCTCCTAAGCTCCTGATATACAAAGTGAGCAAACTCCAGTCTGGGATTTCCTCTCGATTCAGTGGCAGTAGTTCTGGGAGAGTGTTCACTCTCACCATCAGTGGAGTCCAGGCTGAAGATGCAGGTGACTACTACTGTTTTATCTCAAGCAGTGGTCCAGTGTTCACACAGTGATAGAAGGCAGTACAAAAACCTCCTTTACACTGCACAGTAAGGGCACTGGAGTATAACTATAAAGAATCTCTATAACCTGTGTTCTGAGGTTACAGACTGAGATGATGTAGTGTCTTGAAGTCTGAAATATTTCGGCATTATATTTATGTAAATAAACAAACATAATCGAGACAGTGCAGTGGCAGACTGTCTTAAGGATATAGCACAGACGTTTTTTAACATGTACTCAATAGATAGATAGATAGGAAACCCACGCAGACACAGGGAGAACACACCACACTCCTCACAGACAGTCACCCGGAGGAAAGCCACGCAGACACAGAGAGAACACACCTAACTCCTCACAGACAGTCACCCGGAGGAAACCCACGCAGACACAGAGAGAACACACCAAAGTCCTCACAGACAGTCACCCGGAGGAAACCCACGCAGACACAGAGAGAGCTATGACACAGGGACACTTAGCTTTTAAATTCCCTTTTGTATTCACAAAAAGGAACTGGTAAAAGTCATTCAAGTACAGGCTGCAGGGTGGATGACCCCATTCTTGTTATTCAGTAACAGTGCAATGCTCAAGTTTCAAAAACATACTTCTGTTTGGTTTAATAATGGTTTAGTTTACACAGTTATTGCAACAATACTAATGAAATGTGTCTGACATTTTAAGCCATTTGTGGGTGGACACACACACACAAGTTTAATTTGATTTAATTATTTTCTATTCAAATACCTTGCCATTTTTACAGTATTGAGTATGACTTTTTTATTCATTAAAGATGTATTTAGCCACTGAGGATGAAATATTTAAAATTAGTTTGTATTTTGTTGTTTAAGATTTAATACTGAGTTTGTTGTTGCATGGGTTTCCTCCGGGTGCTCCGGTTTCCTCCCACGCTCCAAAAACACATGTTGGTAGGTGGACTGGTGACTCAAAACTGTTCGTAGGTGTGAGTGTGTGAGTGAATGTGTGAATGTGTGACTGGCGCCCCCCTCCAGGGTGTGTACCCAGTGATTCCGGTTAGGCTCCGGACCCACCGCCGCCCTGAACTGGATAAGGGTTACAGACAATGAATGAATGAATGTTATTGTCCTAACATTAAAAATACTGTGAAATTGCAGTCTTTGACTGGAAAATTACTTTGCATTTAACAACATTAAGCACATCTCTGCTGAGAATCAGATTAAATCTCTACACCATAAATCAGTATATGACAGGGCAGTCCACAGAAGTGGTATGTATTATGTTGCCTAAAGGTTCTGCTGATATTATGCCTATAATACATTACTTTGTGTAAGTTTGTAAATAAAAACAAATACTTTATGTTGATTTCAGAACCAAAACTATAAAAATCTTTTATTGTTTTAAAAAAACACAACAAATTATTTTGAGTACATTTCCTGTACATTTTCATGCTGTAAGGTTAATTACTAAAGGTGCTAGACATGAGAAGGTTTAGTGAACCAGTGGTGCTAGTTTCAGTCTGTATAATGTGGTCTCCCTCAGTGTGGGTTTCGCCTCTCTCTGTCGTCGTAAGGTTAATTCCTAAAAATGCTAGACATGACAAGGTTCAGTGAGCAGTACATATTATAAGTTTCAGTACATATTATATGGTCTTTCTCGGTTTTGCTTTAACTTTCACTATATTGCCTTTAGCAGAGGAATCCGAAATTCAAAAACTCATACTAATATTTAAAACACAACCTACAATTTGTTTTATAACGTAATATTTCAGAGAACGCAGCTCGATCCCTGAATATTCTAAATATAATTTTATTATAATTTTGTCATATTGTTTTCTGTACAGTTCTTAACCCATTCTGACATTCCCATGTGTTTATTTGATGTCATTTACTTATTATTATTATTATTATTATTATTATTATTATTAATTTACCTTTTTTCTTAATTAAGTTATTTATTTATTTATTTATATTATCATTTGTTGTCATTTATCTCTTTAGAGAGAAGTATTCTTCAGTATAAATTTATAAAGTTACATTTTTTTAAATTCCTGAGACAACCTTTTTTATATTTGTAATTCATTTCATTTATGTTATTAAACTGGTTTCTGTATATGTAAAATATTTGCCAGTTTATTAATTAATTAATTAATTCATTCATTCATTCATTGTCTGTAGCCCTTATCCAGTTCAGGGCAGCGGTGGGTCCAGAGCCGACCCAGAATCACTGGACGCAAGGCAGGAACACACCCTGGAGGGGGCACCAGTCCTTCACAGGGCGACACACACTCACACCTATGGACACTTTTGAGTCACCAATCCACCTACCAACGTGTGTTTTTGGAGCGTGGGAGGAAACCGGACCACCCGGAGGAAACCAACGCAGACACAGGGAGAACACACAACACTCCTCACAGACAGTCACCCGGAGAAAACCCACGCAGACACAGAGAGAACACACCACACTCCTCACATACAGTTACCCGGAGGAAACCCACGCAGACACAGGGAGAACACACCACACTCCTCACAGACAGTTACACGAAGGAAACCTACGCAGACACAGGGAGAACACACCACACTCCTCACAGACAGTCACCCGGAGGAAAGCCACGCAGACACAGGGAGAACACACAACACTCCTCACAAACAGTCACCCGGAGGAAACCCAGCAGACACAGGGAGAACACACCACACTCCTCACAAACAGTCACCCGGAGGAAACCCAGCAGACACAGAGAGAACACACCACACTCCTCACAGAGAGTTACCCAGAGGAAACCAACGCAGACACAGGGAGAACACACAACACTCCTCACAGACAGTCACCCGGAGGAAACCCACGCAGACACAGGGAGAACACACCACACTCCTCACAAACAGTCACCCGGAGGAAACCCAGCAGACACAGAGAGAACACACCACACTCCTCACAGAGAGTTACCCAGAGGAAACCAACGCAGACACAGGGAGAACACACAACACTCCTCACAGACAGTCACCCGGAGGAAACCCACGCAGACACAGAGAGAACACACCACACTCCTCACAGACAGTTACCCGGAGGAAACCCACACAGACACAGGGAGAACACACAACACTCCTCACAGACAGTCACCTGGAGTGGGTCTCGAACCCACAACCTCCAGGACCTTGGAGCTGTGACAGAGACACTACCTGCTGCTCCACCGTGCCACCCCACTGTAATGAATTATTCCTAAATAAATGAACTAAATTTAGAACAAAAATAATAATAGTGATAATACTTCTAAAAATGTATAAAGTATGTATAAAAGTAAGTAATGTATAAAGTGAAATGCATATTAATTTAGATGTCACTCCTTTCAGACTTCATACATGGATATGACATTTTGCTTTTAATATAAATTCAGTCTTTCACAGGGCGACACACACTCACACCTATGGACACTTTTGAGTCGCCAATCCACCTACCAACGTGTGTTTTTGTAGCGTGGAAGGAAACCGGAGCACCCGGAGGAAACCAACGCAGACACAGGGAGAACACACAACACTCCTCACAGACAGTCACCCAGAGAAAACCCACGCAGACACAGAGAGAACACACCACACTCCTCACATACAGTTACCCGGAGGAAACCCACGCAGACACAGGGAGAACACACAACACTCCTCACAGACAGTTACCCGAAGGAAACCCACGCAGACACAGGGAGAACACACCACACTCCTCACAGAGAGTTACCCGGAGGAAACCAACGCAGACACAGGGAGAACACACAACACTCCTCACAGACAGTCACCCGGAGGAAACCCATGCAGACACAGGGAGAACACACCACACTCCTCACAAACAGTCACCCGGAGGAAACCCAGCAGACACAGAGAGAACACACCACACTCCTCACAGACAGTTACCCGAAGGAAACCCACGCAGACACAGGGAGAACACACCACACTCCTCACAGAGAGTTACCCGGAGGAAACCAACGCAGACACAGGGAGAACACACAACACTCCTCACAGACAGTCACCCAGAGGAAACCCACACAGACACAGAGAGAACACACCACACTCCTCACAGACAGTTACCCGGAGGAAACCCACGCAGACACAAAGAGAACACACCACACTCCTCACAGAGAGTTACCTGGAGGAAACCCACGCAGACACAGGGAGAACACCACACTCTTCACAAACAGTCACCCGGAGGAAACCCACGCAGACACAGAGAGAACACACCACACTCCTCACAGACAGTTACCCGGAGGAAACCCACACAGACACAGGGAGAACACACAACATCCAGGACCTTGGAGCTGTGACAGAGACACTACCTGCTGCTCCACCGTGCCACCCCAGTTTAATGAATTATTCCTAAATAAATGAACTACATTTAGAACAAAAATAATAATAGTGATAATACTTCTAAAAATGTATAAAGTGAAATGCATATTAATTTAGATATCACTCCTTTCAGACTTCATACATGGATATGACATTTTGCTTTTAATATAAATTCACCATGTACAAATGGATCTATATTTGCATAAAGTCATAAAATTTTTACCAGGAAATTAAGATAATTAAGTTGTTGTTATTTGACATTTGTTTCACAGCAGCTGGTGATGGTTTGGTTCATGTTTCTGTGTCAGGTTTTTGTACAGACACATGTGCTGTTTGTATCACTGTGGTACACTTTCGGTGGTGGGACGAGACTTGATGTTGGAAGTGAGTAAAATTTTCTCTTTTTATTATTAAACTGATACATTTATAATAAAGGCATAATTGAGATGGTCATTCTTATTTCATTGTTTTTTCTTCTTTATCACCGTTAACCTGATGTACAGTTAATAATTTAAATCCTTATTTTTAAGAATGATATATAATAATAAAATATAAATATGAAAACATATATATCATACATCAGAAATGTTCAAATTTATTCACTAATTGTTAAAAAATAGTTTAAATAATAAAAGTTTAAATTATATTTAATTTAGCATTATATATGGACTGTATTTAATAACATAATATTACAATGTTTATGATGGTATCAGATATATAAATTTGTGCTTTGTATAGTTTTTATTTGAACAGAATTATATATTAACTACTATGGCGACACTATGTAAAAAGTCCCACAAGTTTACATACGTTTTTGTGTATACAGTCAGTATTACTAATGTGAATACTTTTGTTTATTATTATATCATAAATATATAATATATGATATACACCAACATACATATCGTCATGGAAATATCTGAATACCTGTACTTGAATTACAATTTTTATTTTAAGAAAAATATGCTATTTCTCTAAAGAGAGCACTCTTCAGCAAATAAAAAATAAAAAAAAAAATAAATAAATAAATAAATATATGAAAATAAATGCAGTTTACTAAATTGTTAAGTTTTTGTGGAAATATTCAGCAAATGTTATATTGTTAAATGTTTTAATGTTTACTATTTTATTATGTTATACATAAATAAGTGTTTTTATATGTTTTATTTATAAAGTAAATAAACAAAAGTTATAATTAGCAGAACACACACACATTTAATTTGTTCCCTGTAGAAAATGGGACCACACTAAAGTTTGCAATACACTTTTACAAATAGTTACTGAATAAATATATATATTTTAAGATATATTTTCTTTTAAGAATAAAAGAAATTGTTTTTTTATTAAATTTTAAATATCTTAAATTACATGTTATATAACGTACATCGTCTGTTTTTAAATCTCACTTTAAGTTGTATTTTTATTCGTTGGTTTTGATTCTGTATAAGACTTATTAATATTTCTGTTTTTATGTTATTTATATCAGGTTTATATTGGGTTTTATCTCTTGTATGTTTTGTTTCACAGCACTTTGTTGGACAGCTTTTGTTGTTTTTTAAATGAGCTTCATAAATAAACTGACATTAACAAATTAAAAACTAATAAAACGTTACACGTGCAGAAAAGGTATAATACACTCTCTGTTTTACAGAAACTACCACTCCTGCACTCACAGTCCTGCCTCCCTCCACCGAAGAGCTGAGCAGAGAACACAGGGCTACGGTGACCTGCTTCGCCCAGAAGGGCTTCCCTTCAGACTGGACACTGGGCTGGAAAGTAAATGGCAAAAGCAGAGGTCAGCAGACTAGCCCTGGCGTCCTGCAGCAGGATGGTTTGTACAGCTGGGGCAGCACACTGACCCTAACTCAGCAGGAATGGGAGAGAGGAGACTCGGTGCAATGTGAGGCTACTCGCAGCGGCCAGTCGGCCCTCGCTGAGGCCAGCAGAGTGCAGTGTGTTTAGCAGAATTTTCTTGATGCTACATTTATCTTGCTCATGGCTCAGATTGGTTTTAATTTTGCTTAACCTTAAGTATCCAATATAAACTGTTGTCTTATTGGTTTATTTGCTCTTAATATAATTCAGATTTAGCACAACTGTATTTAGACATTTAGACTTTTAACATTTGATGCTGCTTTTGATGCATTAGACCACAATAAAGATCAATAAAGATTCAAAAATGTGCTTGATTTCTTCATACGCTGTCTTTTCAAATACTTGGAACTTGTATCTGCCCAGTAGTAAACAACAGAAGTAATATAATAACACTCAGATGTGGTATTTTATAAATAGACTGCTGATCATTGAGCCACAAGAACACCTGCTGGTTTACTGCATTATGTTCTGATGAAATCCCTAAGGGTGAACATTAAAAAAATGCCTAGAGAAATGAGAGTTCTCAGTAGTCTAGTAGAACGGTTAAAAGAAAGACACACCCAAATGATTTATGTCCACAAATGGGTAGAAAAACACAATATTTCTTCCGAAATCACAAATATTAATTGGGTATTTCTCTCTAATTAGCTATAGTATACGCTTATGTTCTTATATGTATTTCAATATTACATAACACATAAATATTAGCAAGACCAAGTACTGATCAAACACTACTCTAACTCAACCTAAATTATGGGCTGGAGCTTCATCAGTGCAGTGCTGGATGGTTTCATGCCCCTGTAGCTAATGTTTATTAATATGAATGGTGACGGTATGCTTATCTTCAGCTTTTTTGCAGATTTAGAATTTTCTATTATATACTGTGCACCTTAAATTACCCATAACCAGAATACGTGTCTGCATGTTCTGCATATCATCATTGTCCAACCAAAAACATGTATCTCCCAAAATAGTAACATTTCCGAAGAATGAAACAATAAATTCTTAACTTTCAAAGGAAGTCAATGTAAAAAGATTTTATTTCAGTAATTTTGAGCATTTTGGTTGGTTCATTCATCATTAAATGTACACATGGTGTGAAGGAGAGCTGCTGTGTTCATGTGCTATATTAAACTAAACATCTACAAAAATGAAGATAGGTGTTTTTAATTGGGCAGTGATATATAATGTATACTTGATAGGAAAATGAGTGTCTGAAAGTAGGGTTTCCATTTGTACATTTTTCACTAATGACATCTGCCTTTTCTCAACTGTACAAGAGCACAAAGTTTTACTGAGATGGGAAGATAAATGCACTGGACTGTGTTGAAATCAAGAAAAATATGAACATAAATTATAAAAATATACTAAATATGAGAAATCTCATTTTCACAGTATGGTTTGCATACTCCAGCCACTTGGGGTGCTGTTATTTTAGCCCCATGTTCATCATTAATAAATAAATAAATAAATAAACAGCATTAATGCATTTTCTATTAATTTACATTTACATTAGTCATCTTACCACTTTAGTCCAAGAAGAACATTTCCCAAACTCATTAATGTCTGATATCAGTTCACATCACTCTACGCTTAATTTGAGCATGTGTTAAACACTATTCTGTACATATTCATTTTGATTAATTAGGAGGACCAATGTAGCAACCATTTCAGGTTTCAGGTTCTGTTGAATACTCTGGGGAGCAGCTCACATCTGGTGACAGTGCTGCACTATTCTGGGCACCGCTGAACCAGGTCAATGCAAATGTGTGTTTCATAACCCATTTGCAGTTTCAGTGCTTGACTAACTGAAGTCATTTTAATACCGAGCGGACAGATTTAATTTCTTGACCTTACTCACTGGGGTATGGATTAAGACATATACAGATGCAATTGTAGGTTTAATTTTTAAAAGGAAATAAATAAATAAACATTAATAATAATAGTGATGTTTAAATGTTTGTTTTTGTGTACTATGTGTTGGTGTTTCCATGATCTCTGTTTGAGTGTGAGAAGCATTTACATGGAATACACTCTTTGTTGCTGCTAAAGTTGAGAAATGATTAATTAAGCTCTTCATTAACTCACTAAAATTTAGTTTTTTAATCATTTTCCAGATGTATGGTGTCAGATAATGGCAAAAAGTCCATTTAAAATATGCCACCCAAACTTTAAACTTGACTAAACAGAAATTAACATGAATTGAGATGAGAACTATTCTGCTGTTGGAGTCTACTTCCCTATGGTGACTGAAAAGACTTAATACTATTCTTATTTGGAACAAGTGCTTGAGATGCAGCTTTCCATTAAACTTTGCTTTGATGCTAATGCTACAAATGGTTCTTTGAATGATGCTATAGAAGAACTATTTTTGGTTCCATAACGAACCATGTTTGCTGAAGGCGTGCGAGTGTGAAGAACTTATTAAAGGTTATAAAAATATATTCATTTGATGTAAAGGTTGTATACCAATTTAAAATGTATTAGCAAAAGATGGTTCTAACATGGAAACAAATGTGATTCTTCTACTGCAATCACTCAAATAACCCTTTTTAGCACTTTTATTTTAAAGAGATTGTCTATGATTGTTACGTTCAGAAGATCCGCGTTTTTTAAGGTGGAATGGTATGTTTGAGGGGCAGATATTTGGAGACATTTCCACCCTAAGTGATCCGAAACAACAAAAACTTTTATAGGTTTAAGTCATGGTGACGTTCAAGTTCAGATACTGAATGATACTGCCACCTACTGGACACGGGCAGGAACGTACACATATATGGTGTCATTTACTTGAACGTGTGCTGGGTAAGGATTAAATGCCATCATCCCACAACCACCACCAAGGAGTCTACGGAGAACATGCTGTTTCTAAGTGCCAAGTGAGTAAATAGTAAACGTATACATTCATAAACTTTCAAGATATTTCAACACTTCCAAAAATCAAACACATTCTTATTGTGAAACTGCCTGCCTTTGTTAATAGTACGTTCTTTAAAAAACTAAATGAAAACTACATTTGTAACATGAATGACTGGTGTTCTCCTCTTTACCTGTCTAAACGGCGTGTAGGTATTTTGATCACAATTATGCAGTGATTAAAAATTATGCAAAAAATTATGAAGGTAACCACCATCTGCATCAATTCTGGACACAAAGTTAAATATAAAATATATAACTTCACAGCTGTAGCACAGAGTAATATGAAATCTGCAAATCAGGTATATATTTATTTATTAATTTTTTTAACCAAATGGTGGTTCATGTTGAAAATCTAAGGGGGGCATGAGTTGTGGACTTTTCCCTGAAGGTTCAGCATTAAATGTAATTTCATGCTAGTGTTTTGTATCTAAAAGAAAAGTCTGAAATTCAAGTCCTTGTATATTTTTTATTAAAGATCAGATGAGGTTATATTATAAATTAGGCATCAATCTAAATTTAGGGAACATTACAGGATTAAGGCACAAGTGAACAGTATAAGACCGTGTGTACAAGTGAGATCAGAATTCATTAATCAACACCCTGCAATGTCTTAGTTAACTATTTTAACCATGTCCTCCCAAATTATGTAAAACCCATTCATAAACAATGCAAATGTGTTCAGATGCATGCATACAATGATGTATTCTTTGCATTGGCATTAATGCATCAGGCAGCTTAAGGAGAGCAGTAGCGTCCACAAAAGAGAATGCTTTGGGTCGCCTTGTGCTTGATGAAAAAGAGGAATGGGTGGTCTGCCATAAAAACTTCTCCGCCCATAATGAGACAGCGACACATCATGACTGCTGCAGTAGCTGCAGCTGCTTCTGTGCCCTCTTCATTCACCTCTACAAAGGACTTATGTATGACTTTGGACAGCACCAGATCACTGCTAGGAGACATGTGTGAAAAATCACATTTTGCTTCATCAAAGGCATCCACCATGCCCATGCTGACAAGCAGCTTCTTCATTTCATAGGTCTCTTCAAGTTTGAACCGGGGTACAGACACTTCCACCTCAACAGTGTCCATTCTTTCAGGCCGTGTCCATTCCACAAAGTTCTTGTAGGTGAGGTTTTGCTCAAGCTGAGAGGAAACAACAGAAAGAAATTCAAATGAAAGCTGTTTCTTTCTGGATCAATAAAGTGACATCTTATAGCATTTCCGATCATTTACAACTGTATCATTTACCTTCTCAAGGCCAGTGGAGTTATCCTCAATCTCGTTAGGTAGCATTATTATCATGCTAAGTTCTTTTCCAGCATATGGCATTTCCAGAATCCTGCAAGACATTTCAGGGATGTAGACCAGGGGAAACTTTGCTTTCTGTCGCATCATCTGAACTGGTTTAGTGTTATTCTGCAAAAGGAAAGGGAAAACTTGAACTAATAGTTGACTAAATGTGACTAATAAGGATGCACTGAAATTTTTGCAGCTGAAAAGTGTGAGATATTCTCTTTTGGTTTTGTTAAAAAGAAAACAACAAGGATAAAATATCCCTTTGCAGCAGAAGATGAATCATGAAGCAGAAGAGTCATGAGAGATCCATTTAAAATGTTTCTACAATTACTATTACAGACAACCTATTTATGATCAGTTTCTGCTGTCCAAGGCTTTATATTATTTTAAATGATTCTACATTTAATGTGTCATTAACCTGAATATGGAGAAGACTTTAGATAATAACATATGATTTTAGATCGTGTGCTGCATGTTCCTGAATCACCTTGTTTAGTTTAAATGGAACCTCACTGGTTGAAGACTCTTGAAACTTCTTGTCCCAGCTGCCCTTGAAGTAGATGGCATTCACCAAGACAAGTCTGGTCAAACTGTCAACAGCTCCTTTAGCCAGAATGTCCTTGATCTTTTCTGAATAATACATTTATAAAATTATTATTACAATGTAAAACATGCTTTTCCACAAAAATTAAGACAATACATTAGAAAAGTTTAAACATCAGGACTCAAGACTAGGAGTGTTATTACAGAATCCATAATAAAACAATCATTATCTGATATTGGCAGCTGAAAAGCAGTTATTGTGTTACTGTGTTGTGTTATTGTGCATGAATAAACAGTGCATTTCAATGATTATATATTAAACATGTTTTGCAGATTAGGTTGATGTGTGGCATCATACATTCATTTTTAGCAGATTACAATGACTTTCCATAAATTTTAAGCAAGCAACAGTTGTCAAGCTTTGTGACATGGAACTGCTTTATGGGATGAAATATTTAGTAAATGTAATAAACTGTACTAGAGTTCTAACCTTGTGTGTGTTTTTCCACCCATTTATTAATATTTCCACGAGCAGCCTCTGCATTTGTTTTGAAGTCAGCTTTCTCCAGCTCAGCGCTGTAGTACGTTTTTGTGTCATGTAGGAATTTCTAGAACAAAAGGACAGTGATCAGTCATTTTTATACATTGATTAATCACTGCCATGTAACAGCAGGATTGTGGTGTGAAACACATCGGTCTGTGACCTGATCTTTTTTAAACTGAAAACCAAAGTATTAAAGGTTAAAGTAAGAATGTGGCCAGTGGAAACTGGTAAACTATAGATTCATAAATATCAGTTAAAGACTGATTAAAGGGAATTGTATTTTTAGAAATTTTCCGTCTTTTCCTAGAAGCAAATTTTTGTAAAGAAACTTCTTACCTCCACAAACTTGTAGGACTGCTCTCCATAAAGCCGATTGGCGAGGCTGAGGGAATATGGAACTCCTGGTTTGTTCAGTTCACTTATGAGCTTCTTGAAGCCAGTGTGGATATCATCCGTGGCTTTGGTGAAGTGCAACGACTAGTGTTCAGGATAAATTAAAAATTATAAACAAAAAAGGGAAAGGAAATTAATGCATAAACCTAGTTATAAAAGCAAGACGTCACTCTGAAGAATGAAACTGCTTTGAGAAATCTTCAAACATAGAGTTGGAAAAGAGGAAAAATACAATAAAAGACCAAAAAGAGTTAATATTCAGCCAATAACTCCAACAGCCCCGTCTGTAAACCTCAAACAGCAGCAAATGAAAAATGCTGTTCATAGTCGACATGAAAGTGGAGCACCTTGAAAGAATGGAAGCCACAAAGAAAATCCCAGTTATCCTCCACCAATACAGAAATGCCAATGTATACCATGAACTGCTGCCATCACCACTGTTTATGTCTTAATAAAACCCTTAGCTTGTTAGCGGTCGTATCCAATAACCTTGTTTTGTAGAGCCACAGGTAACTGTGCTTTCTGGACCTTCTGGGCCTGTTGAACTGTTGCTGCTTGAGCAGGTTTAGATTTCATAGCTTTGTTGAAGCCTAAAACCTATAGCACAATATTGTACGTCAGAATTAAGGAACAAATTGCTTCCACAGTTTATGCCAAATGAGTTAAACCATATTAAGTTACAGACGCACTTTCTGTCAAACAGGAATTAAGGGAGCCAGTTTTACAAAGATCAATATGAAAACAGCCTCACAGCATGTACAGAGTGTAATTTTGTTAAACAAGATAAATAACCATGTCATGGGTGCGTTTCTGCCTTCTGCCAAGTGAATTTTCACAGCCACCACACCCCAGATTAGGCTGAAGTGGTAACAATATGTACCTGAATTAATGAATAAACAAGATAATTCTAAGGAAATTTGCACATATCATTTACATGGATATCCCTACAAATTTCAGCTGAGGATACTAATAAAAACCATGGGAATATTGTTTAACCCTGAGAGAAAAACATATTTTATGGCTGACAAAGGAATGCGTCTCAGAGGAATCTCACAGTAAGAAACAGCGGAGTGAATCACCGTATGTCCAAATCATGTGTAAAGTATCAAAGGTCAGATTCCTGTTGAAATCTCTGCTGTCTAAGGACCAGGAGATTTATAACCATGGCCACTTTATCACTTTCTGAAGACCACAATGTGATGAAATCTATGAGAGGTGTGCCCCAGGGGGTGTATCTCAGGATAGCTTCGTTGAGTCATCATAAGGCTCAAGTTTCTCAGAATAATAGTTAAACAAAGATTCATTTATTTATTGTGAGGATATTACTGTATTAATGCTCTACAAGTTTTGATGAAACCCCACCTGAACAAAGTAGGCATTAATCGTCTTAATCTCACACAGGGAAAGTGATACCAAAATATTCTCAGATTTCAGAAATGCATTTAGTGAAACAGAAAGAAAGAGTCCTAACCTCAGACATCTGAGCTTCAGTTCTGCCTGCAGCTCCTAGATAAACCATGGCCAGAGCTGAGGAGATGCTGAGGGGAGAGTAGAACATGTTGCCTGTTTTGTTGCTTTCCCTGATCTTCTTGAACAGGTCAAGGGCGAAACTTGTGTTGGCCACTGTCAAAGAATCCATCTTTTTCCAAATTCTGTGGAAGAAACCGAAATGAGTACATTATCTTCTGCACATTCAGTCAGGAGCTGAGACTGTTTACTTCAGAATAAATTACATAAATGTGTTTTATTTTCCTAAGAACATAACACAGTGATAATGTCAATATTAAAATATTTATAAGTCATTTTTCTTAATACTTTATAGCAGCCGAGAGAAAGACTTTTATGACATTTTTCTCACTCAGAAGCCTGGTTTAACCAGGAAGAGACTTTACTGCAGGTGTCCTTTAACTGAGTACACAAAAATGAGCACACACATTTATCATACGTTTTTGGAGTATAAGTAGTCGTTTGACTGACAGTGCTTCTTTAATACAGAATATATTACATTAGCCAGGCTGCTAGCTAAGACAATGTAAACACAAAGTGTGTATATTTCCAACGTTGACAGTAATTCGATTTAATTTAATGTTTTTACACCGAAACTCGACACTTGAGCAAAAAATACCTTCGCTAGATACCGTGTTTCTTCGTCGTCACTCAACAGCGTTTATCCCTCAGTTAACTTTCATATTAAACATAAGTTAGCGATAGGTTTTACTCTCGTCTCCTTGTTTTTGCGGCGCAGTAAGACACTCACCTCAGTGCGAGTTGGTTCAGAGCTGCAGTGTCAGGGCTATGGTGATATTTCCGTAAAAAGCGAGGAGAATATCTGGAATATATAGCTAGTGTTTTGAAGGAGGCGGTGCCAATGTGTGGTTACACCCCAGCACTTTCAGCCCATGGAAGCTCGCCCTTTTGCTCTTTCCCTGTGTGCGGGTGTGGGGTGTGACAGAATGAACGGTGACTGGAGAGAATGAAGACTTGTACTAGATTATTTTCCTGCTGAACAAGCTGTAGTTCATTCTTAAAAGAACTGTTATTGATACACATTTGCCTTGTAGGTCTTAAAATAGTACACTGCTGTTTACTTATCAATATATTTGGGTAAATTGTCAAAATTTTGACTTTCACTTGGTGCTTTATGGTTTTGGTCAATTTAATTTTATATATAAAACTAATAAAATGTATTGCGGTTATTAATATAATTATTAATACTTAGTTTTTAGTTATTTTTTCAATTAAAAGTCAATTGTCATTTTTAATGTTGCATAACAGTTATCAGAAAAGCAGGAAAATACTTTCTAATCCCCATTTCACCCTGCTCTTCAATGATCAGGGCCCCCACAGAGCAGGTATGATGTGGGTGGTGGATTACTCTGACCACATGATGATGTGTTAGTGTGTGTTGTGCTGGTGAAAGTGGATCAGACACAGCAGTGCTGCTTGTGTTTTTAAACACTGTGTTCACTCACTGTCCACTCTGTTAGACAGTCTTACTTCATTGGTCCACCATGAAGGTGTAAATTCAGAGACAGTAACTCATGTGTCGCTGCACAGTGTGTGTTGGTCATCCTTTAGTCGTTCATCAGTGACACAGGACGCTGTCGGCAGGATATTTTTGGTTGGGTCACTATGCTCAGTTCATCAGAGACACTGAGGGGTTTATAAACTCCAGCAGCACTGCTGTGTCTGATCCACTCACACCAGCACAACACACACTAACACACCACCACCACTTCACTGTCACTGCAGCGCCATACTTTACCCAGGTCTTTGCATGCCACCAAGAATAGTGAGAATAGAGGACAGACAGGCAGCTCTGTGTGGCATTTGAAGGGAAGATGTTACAGAAGCTCACTGCTGACTAACGAACATGGCAGACTTGTGCTGCGGGTGTATCCAGGTTCATGTGAACTGTTGGCATTTTACTCAATTTGCTGTCCATCGTACAAGTACCATTGTATGCTGCCAAAGTGTGGGCACTGAGCTCCCAGCCTTCTGTTTTGGTCCTTCAGTGTTACAAGCTAGCTGCAGCTGTCTGGCTAGACCTGTCATGCTCAGGCCAGGCCCTGTGCTCAGCACTACCTCTCTGCCTGATCAAACTCTGGTGTCACATTATTTTGAATCTGCTGAAGTGTTGCTTGAGCTCTTCAGTCTCTTTAGCTATAATCCCTGTGTGCTGTAATGCAGTTGGTAAACCCCTCTTTCACCATGTGGCATTAAATGTATGTTTAGTGTTAGAAATGACTGTTTTCTTATGTTGGAAACTTGCATTTAGTGAGAGCTTGGCCCAACAACAGAGACCAAACATGACCTCCACAGTTAAATACCATTAATGCTTAGTAACACCAAAGGAACTATGACTTCCTTGGCGTAACAGCTGCTAACACATAGAATCAAATGTGTTAATGCATGATAACACTGGGAAAATGACATTAGCAAAATAGAATTGTGGTGTCCACCATCTTTTAAAGCTCCATGGAATTTTTGTGTCACCTATGATTAATTGCCTCGTTTCAAATGTGTTTCCATTTTCCTTGCCGTTGTTCAGGATAAATATAAAACATAAAGTAAATGTAATTAAAACAACAGTTTGACTAAGCCCTACTCTATTGAATGACCACCCCTTTCCACAATTATCAGTTTTTCATTGGCTGTACCAAGCTGATCGTTCTATCACTGGTAAATAAACCATATTTAATTAAAATAGTACAAAATGAAACATCTATTTACAATTTGTTGCTAGCAACATGTATAAAATGTTGGGATGGGGCAACCAAATATTAATGCTTAAAATAATAAAGAAATAAAAAAGAGACAGTGGAATTTAGTTAATCACAACTAGTAACAGGTAAGTAACATGACAGAGTATAAAAATCACTCTAGAGAGGCTGGGTGTTCCAGAATAAAGATGTGGAGGGGTTTACCACTCTGTGAAACACTGTGCAGGCTAATATAGCAGCAATTCAAGAACGTTTCTCAAGTTAAAATATTAAAGAACCTGGGAATTTCATCATCACACATACACAATACAATTAAACAATTCTGAGATTACAGAGAAATCTCTTTATATAATCCGATATTGCATGGCTGTGATATTCAGGCCTTCAGGTGGCACTGTATTAAAAACATCTTCTGTAGTAGAAATTACAGCATGGGCTCAGGAACACATGCAGTTTGCTGCTGTATGCATGAATGGAATTTAAAATACTTCCATGGAAAGAAGAAAGCAAATATAATAAAATATATTCCCTGAAACACCACCTCCTTAATCAGGCCAGAGCTCATTTAATGATTTATTGAAGTGAAGTGGATGTTCTCTGTGGTCAACAAAATGTGAAAATATTTGGATATCACATCCTCTGTGCTAAAGAGCAGTTGGCCATCTGGCTCATTATCAGTGCACATTTCAGAAGGCAGCATCTGTGATAGTATGATCTGTGATAGCATTAGTGCACAAGGTGTGGGTAACTGGCAAATCTTTATAAGCACCAATAAATCAGAAAGATATATAAAGCAATATATGCCACCACCCAGATGATATCTTTATCCCTGAAGGCCTTGCTTATTTCAACTTTATAAGGCTAAACTGTATTACAAAAGCACAGTTCTGTAATCAAACGGTCAGGGATCTTAACTGACCTGTCTGCAGATGAAAACTTGGTAAAATTTAAACACAAAAAAATTACAAAGCAGACCCAGACATTCTGAGCAGCTTTTAAAACTACAGTAGCAGTTGGTTTCCTCAGTTACCAAACACTTGAAGAAAAAAAAAGGTAATTAAAATAACACAGTAGCAAACATGCCCTTCTCCCAGTATTGGAGACACCTGCATGTATTTAAAAACACATATATTTAAATAAAACTAATATCAATTTTCAAGATTGGAAGTGTTGTCTTTGCAATATTTAGTTTTATATTTACAGAGCTGAAATTATCTGTGCATAATTGCATTCTTTTGTTATGAGGCATTGTTTCTGCAAGTAAGGTTATGCACTTTAGCAGTTCACAGAAACAGTACAAAAAAACAAACTCCTGTAATTTTACATTACACTACAGACATTACTGTGATAGTAAACTGTATTTTGTCAAAGGGTGTTGTCACTCCTCATAAGAAACTTTTATATTAAGCAATACCTCAATGTTTCTGAACAGTTTCATTTGAAACAGTTGAGTTATGGAGTTATATTAGGGTCAAAAGATTTGTTCATTCGGAAAAAAAAAAAATCTGAAACTGAAAGTTCAAATATTGAGATTTAAATCTGAAAAATACAACACTGTATTCAACATTAAGTGTAGGATGATTTGTTTTCAATTTAAATAGAATTTTGATTCAATTAATTAATTATTTTGAATGAATAATTTATTTAAAATTTTCACTTTCCTATATATTTTGTAGTTTCATATCTTTTTTTCAGACACAGATCTTATTTTCACTTTCAGATTCTTTTATTTTCAGTTTCAGACTTCTGACCCTTTTCTCGTGTGGGAGGCAGGACGTTAGCGGAGAGGGGCGTGGTCTCATGACTGAAAGCACAGCAATGAAGGCGGAGGACCTTCCTTACTGTTGACTATGAGAAATATCACTGAACATTAATGCATCAGGCAACTTAAGGAGAGCAGTAGCGTCCACAGAAGAGAATGCTTTGGGTCGCATTGTGCTTGATGAAAAAGAGGAATGGGTGGTTTGCCATAAAAACTTCTGGGGGCATAATGGCACAGCGACACATCATGACTGCTGCAGTAGCTGCAGCTGCTTCTGTGCCCTCTTCATTCACCTCTACAAATGACTTATGTATGACTTTGGACAGCACCAGATCATTGCTAGGAGACATGTGTGAAAAATCACATTTAGTATCATCAAAGGCATCCACCATGCCCATGCTGACAAGCAGCTTCTTCATGTCATAGGTCTCTTCAAGTTTGAACCGGGGCACAAACACCTGCACCTCAACAGTGTCCATTCTTTCAGGCTGTGTCCATTCCACAAAGTTCTTGTAGGTGAGGTTTTGCTCAAGCTGAGAGAAAACAACAGAAAGAAATTCAAATGAAAGCTGTTTCTTTCTGGATCAATAAAGTGACATCTTATAGCATTTCAGATCATTTACAACTGTATCATTTACCTTCTCAAGGCCAGTGGAGTTATCCTCAATCTCGTTAGGTAGCATTATTATCATGCTAAGTTCTTTTCCAGCATATGGCATTTCCAGAATCCTGCAAGACATTTCAGGGATGTAGACCAGGGGAAACTTTGCTTTCTGTCGCATCATCTGAACTGGTTTGGTGCTATTCTGCAAAAGGAAAGGGAAAACTTGAACTAATAGTTGACTAAATGTGACTAATAAGGATGCACTGAAATTTTAGCAGCTGAAGAGTGAGAGATATTCTCTTTTGGTAAAAAGAAAACAACAAGGATAAAATATCCCTTTGCAGCAGAAGAGTCATGAGAGATCCATTTAAAATGTTTTTACAATTACTATTACAGACAACCAATTTATGATCAGTTTCTGCTGTCCAAGGCTTTATATTATTTTAAATGATTCTACATTTAATGTGTCATTAACCTGAATATGGAGAAGACTTTAGATAATAACATATGATTTTAGATCGTGTGCTGCATGTTCCTGAATCACCTTGTTTAGTTTAAATGGAACCTCACTGGTTGAAGACTCTTGAAACTTCTTGTCCCAGCTGCCCTTGAAGTAGATGGCATTCACCAAGACAAGTCTGGTCAAACTGTCAACATCTCCTTTAGCCAGAATGTCCTTGATCTTTTCTAAGTAGAAAAGTAAAAGTTTAAACATCAGGACTCAAGACTAGGAGGCTCATACATTGCCAGGTGAATCACTACAGCTGTGGTAGTTTCAGCTGTGTTAACTGAGTGTCATTACAGAATCCATAATAAAACAATCATTATTCTGATACTGGCAGCTGAAAAGCAGTTATTGTGTTATTGTGCATGAATAAACAGTGCATTTCTAAAGACATTGTTTTTAATGATTACATATAAAGCATGTTGTATGAATTCCTGCCAAAATCAATGAGGCATCATTAATTCATTTTTAGCAGATTACATTGACTTTCCATACATTTTTTTGAGCTTTGTGACATGGGACTGCTTTATGGGATGAAACAGTGAGCCCTGAATAGAGGATTATACATGTAACTTTGTCAATAATTATAAAGAAAAGCATGAAATAAATACATTTAACATTTACGTAAACTTTACTAGAGTTCTAACCTTGTGTGTGTTTTTCCACCCATTCATTAATATTTCCACGGGCAGCCTCTGCATTTGTTTTGAAGTCAGCTTTCTCCAGCTCAGCGCTGTAGTACGTTTTTGTGTTATGTAGGAATTTCTAGAACAAAAGGACAGTGATCAGTCATTTTTATACATTGATTAATCACTGCCATGTAACAGCAGGATTGTGGTGTGAAACACATCGGTCTGTGACCTGATCTTTTTTTTTTTTTTATTAAAGGTTAAAGTAAGAATGTGGCCAGTGGAAACTTGTAAACTATAGATTCATAAATATCAGTTAAAGACTGATTAAAGGAAATTGTGTTTTTAGAATTTTGCAGTCTTTTCCTAGAAGCAAATTTTTGTAAAGAAACTTCTTACCTCCACAAACTTGTAGGACTGCTCTCCATAAAGCCGATTGGCGAGGCTGAGGGAATATGGAACTCCTGGTTTGTTCAGTTCACTTATGAGCTTCTTGAAGCCAGTGTGGATATCATCCGTGGCTTTGGTGAAGTGCAACGACTAGTGTTCAGGATAAATTAAAAATAAAAAGAAAAAGAAAAAGAAAAGAAACGGAAATTAATGCATAAACCTAGTTATAAAAGCAAGACGTCACTGAAGAATGAAATTGCTTTGAGAAATCTTCAAACATAGAGTTGGAAAAGAGGAAAAATACAATAACAGAGAGTTAATATTCAGCCAATAACTCCAACAGCCCCGTCTGTAAACCTTAAAGAGCAAATGCAGCAAATGAAAAATGCTGTTCATAGTGAATGAAAGCGGAGCACTTTGAAAGAATGGAAGCCACAAAGAAAATCCCAGTTATCCTCCACCAATACAGAAATGCCAATGTATGCCATGAACTGCTGCCATCACTAATGTTTATGTCTTAATAAAACCCTTAGCTTGTTAGCGGTCGTATCCAATAACCTTGTTTTGTAGAGCCACAGGTAACTGTGCTTTCTGGACCTTCTGGGCCTGTTGAACTGTTGCTGCTTGAGCAGATTTAGATTTCATAGCTTTGTTGAAGCTTAAGACCTATAGCACAATATTGTACGTCAGAATTAAAGAACAACTTGCTTCCACAGTTTATGCCAAATGAGTTAAACCATATTAATTTACAGACGCACTTTCTGTCAAACAGGAATTAAGTGAGCCACTTTTACAAAGATCAATATGAAAAAAGCCTCACAGCATGTACAGAGTGTAACTTTGTTAAATAAGATAAATAACCATGTCATGGGTGCGTTTCTGCCTTCTGCCAAGTGAATCTTTATAGCCACCGCACCCCAGATTAGGCTGAAGTGGTAACAATATGTACCTGAATTAATGAATAAAGAAGATAATTCTAAGGCAATTTACACATATCATTTACATGGATATCCCTACAAATTTCAGCTGAGGATACTAATAAAAACCATGGGAATATTGTTTAACCCTGATAAAAAAACATATTTTATGGCTGACAAAGGGATGCGTCTCAGAGGAATCTCACAGTAAGAAACAGCGGAGTGAATCACCGTATGTCCAAATCATGTGTAAAGTATCAAAGGTCAGATTCCTGTTGAAATCTCTGCTGTCTAAGGACCAGGAGATTTATAACCATGGCCACTTTATCACTTTCTGAAGACCACAATGTGATGAAATCTATGAGAGGTGTGCCCCAGTGGGTGTATCTCAGGATAGCTTCGTTGAGTCATCATAAGGCTCAAGTTTCTCAGAATAATAGTTAAACAAAGATTCATTTATTTATTGTGAGGATATTACTGTATTAATGTTCTACACGTTTTGATGAAACTCCACCTAAAAAAGTAGGCATTAACCGTCTTAATGTCACACAGGGAAAGTGATTCCAAAATATTCTGAAAATTTCAGAAATGCATTTAGTGAAACAGAAAGAAAGAGTCCTAACCTCAGACATCTGAGCTTCAGTTCTGCCTGCAGCTCCTAGATAAACCATGGCCAGAGCTGAGGAGATGCTGAGGGGAGAGTAGAACACGTTGCCTGTTTTGTTGCTTTCCCTGATCTTCTTGAACAGGTCAAGGGCGAAACTTGTGTTGGCCACTGTCAAAGAATCCATTTTTTTCCAAATTCTGTGGAAGAAACCGAATGAGTACATTATCTTCTGCACATTCAGTCAGGAGCTGAGACTGTTTACTTCAGAATAAATTACATAAATGTGTTTTATTTTCCTAAGAACATACCACAGTGATAATGTCAATATTAAAATATTTATAAGTCATTTTTCTTAATACTTTATAGCAGTCGAGACTTTTATGACACTTTTAAGTCTCTTTTGTGTTCCTGGTGCACGCCCTTCCGAATTGGATAACGCTGGCTTAGACTGTCAGAAAGCCCTCTTTATTATTACCTGGATTGTGCATGTGAATTTGTAAAAGGACTACCATTCATTCATTCATTGTCTGAAATTGCTTATCTAATTCAACTCCTCACAGACCGTCACATGGAGTGTGGCTCAAACCCACAACCTGGAGCTGTGTGACTGCAACACTACCTGCCGCACTACTGTGCCGCCCGAAGGGCTATCAATTTATTTTAATATAATTCATTTATTCAGTTTAATTTATTTCAGAAATACACCATATATTTGAGGACAAATTTGTAATGAATATATTCTACATTAAGTTGCAACCGTTACTAACACAGATGTGCACACACTGCCTCTCTAATCCCTGTAGAGAAATACTGACAATAGAATTGGATTCTCTGGAGTAGAGAAACATGAACGTAATGCCAGGCAAAGAATATGTAGCACTCCAGCACTGAGCTGTGCTGATGAACCCATATTTACTGTCGTCATGTCTCTTGTTAGGAAGTGAGTAGTAGCCTATATGTAAGCAAACATTATCATTCTCAGCACATGTGGTCTCAGTTAAATGGTTATTCTCTTTATTTATTGCAAGAATTTCACATATTAAGCGAACCACAAACAAGTCTGTAAATCACATAATGCTAAAAATGTACTCCATATAATGTACTCAATGTTTGCAAGGTACAATATTAATACTGAAAACAAAACAGTTATTACGTGGTCACCAGGCACACAGCTGTACTACAAAATACACAATAATCCAACACATTATCCCAAAGAACTCACTGACATTCTCTTAAACTTCCAAACAATGCTCAAACAGAGCAATTTGAGCTGCATTAGTTATGGAAATTTGTTAGAAGAAAGAAAATAACTAGGATACCTATTTTGTGCAGGGCATTTTACGCAAAGCAGGACATCACAGTTAACCAGACAGCCTAGGTTTCTAAAAGTATCAAACTATACACACTGTCTGAACTGTGGTTTATAAGGTGCCCTGCAGTCTAGTATCTGTGCCTTAAGAATTGAGGTGAGGGGCCAGCTACAGTCCAGTTTCCATGCCTTAAAAATTCTGGGGTGAGGGGCATGGCGTAACCACAAACATCGCATTGACCCTGAGACCCTGCTCATCAACACAAGCTTTTAGAAACAGCTCCATATCAGCCCTGTTTTTAAAAACAAATAAAAAGGGTTCTTCAGCCTCTGGGTCGTCTCCAGAGCCTCTACGACAACTACATATCTCGTGCTTAAAATGTCCTTCCGCGCTCACTTGGAGCTGTACCTCCCACTTGGAGCTGCCTCCGGCCTGCAGAGATACCCTTCTCCCGAAGCCTGGTTTAACCAGGAAGAGACTTTACTGCAGGTGTCCTTTTTATTTTAAGCCTTTAACTGAGTACACAAAAATGAGCACACACATTTATCATACGTTTTTGGAGTATAAGTAGTCGTTTGACTGACAGTGCTTCTTTAATACAGAATATATTACATTAGCCAGGCTGCTAGCTAAGACAATGTAAACACAAAGTGTGTATATTTCCAACGTTGACAGTAATTCGATTTAATTTAATGTTTTTACACCGAAACTCGACACTTGAGCAAAAAATACCTTCGCTAGATACCGTGTTTCTTCGTCGTCACTCAACAGCGTTTATCCCTCAGTTAACTTTCATATTAAACATAAGTTAGCGATAGGTTTTACTCTCGTCTCCTTGTTTTTGCGGCGCAGTAAGACACTCACCTCAGTGCGAGTTGGTTCAGAGCTGCAGTGTCAGGGCTATGGTGATATTTCCGTAAAAAGCGAGGAGAATATCTGGAATATATAGCTAGTGTTTTGAAGGAGGCGGTGCCAATGTGTGGTTACACCCCAGCACTTTCAGCCCATGGAAGCTCGCCCTTTTGCTCTTTCCCTGTGTGCGGGTGTGGGGTGTGACAGAATGAACGGTGACTGGAGAGAATGAAGACTTGTACTAGATTATTTTCCTGCTGAACAAGTTCATTCTTAAAATAACTGTTATTGATACACATTTGCCTTGTAGGTCTTAAAATAGTACACTGCTGTTTACTTATCAATAAATGGACAACTGGGTACATTCTCACTTCGAAATTTTGACTTTCACTTGGTGCTTTATGGTTTTGGTAAAATTAATTTTAGATATAAAATTAATAAAACATTGTAATTATTAATACTTAGTGTTTAGTTATTTTTTCAAGTCAATTGTTATTTTTAATGCTGCATAACAGTTATCAGAAAAGCAGGAGAATACTTTCTAATTCCCATTTCACCCTGCTCTTCAATGATCAGGGCCCCCACAGAGCAGGTATGATGTGGGTGGTGGATTATTCTGACCTCATGATGATGTGTTAGTGTGTGTTGTGCTGCTGAAAGTGGATCAGACACAACAGTGCTGCTTGTGTTTTTAAACACTGTGTTCATTCGCTGTCTACTCTGTTAGACAGTCTTACTTCATTGGTCCACCATGAAGGTGTAAATTCAGAGACAGTAACTCATGTGTCGCTGCAGTGTGTGTTGGTCATCCTTTAGTCGTTCATCAGTGACACAGGGCGCTGTCGGCAGGGTATATTTGGTTGGTGCACTATTCTCAGTTCATCAGAGACACTCAGTGATTTATAAACTCCAGCAGCACTGCTGTGTCTGATCCACTCACACCAGCACAATACAAATAACACACCAAAACCACTTCACTGTCACTGCAGCGCCATACTTTACCCAGGCCTTTGCATGCCACCAAGAATAGTGAGAATAGAGGACAGACGGGCAGCTCTGTGTGGCATTTGAAGGGAAGATGTTACAGAAGCTCACTGCTGACTAACGAACATGGCAGACTTGTGCTGCGGGTGTATCCAGGTTAATGCCCACTGTTGGCATTTTCCCTAATTTGGTTTCCATTGTACAAGTACCAGTGTATGCTGCCAAAGTGGGGCACTGCTCAGCTCCCAGCCTTCTGTTTTGGTCCTTCAGTGTTCTCAGCTAGCTGCAGCTGTCTGTCATGCTGAGGCCAAGCCCTGTGCTCAGCACTACCTGTCTGCCTAATCAAACTTCACATAATGGTGTCACATTATTTTGAATCCGCTGAAGTGTTGCTTGAGCTCTTCAGTCTCTTTAGCTATAATCCCTGTGTGCTGTAATGCAGTTGGTAGACCCCTCTTTCACCATGTGGCATTAAATGTATGTTTAGTGTTAGAAATGTCTGTTTTCTTATGTTAGAAACTTGCATTTAGTGAGAGCTTGGCCCAACAACAGAGACCAAATATGAGCTCCACAGTTAAATACCATTAATGCTTAGTAACACCAAAGGAACTATGACTTCCTTGGCGTAACAACTGCTAACACATAAAATCAAATGTGTTAATGCATGATAACACTGGGAAAATGACATTACCAAAATAGAATTGTGGTGTCCACCATCTTTTAAAGCTCCATGGAAGTTTTGTGCCACCTATGATTAATTGCCGCATTTCAAATGTGTTTCCATTTTCCTTGCTGTTGTTCAGGAAAGTATAAAAAAAAATAAATGTAATTAAAACAGCAGCCTGACTAAGCCCTTCTCTATTGAATGACCACTCTTTTCCCACAATTATCAGTTTTTCATTGGTTGTACCAAGCGGATTGTTTTATCACTGGTAAATAAACCATATTTAATTAAAATAGTACAAAATGTTGGGATGGGCAACCAAATATTAATGGTTCAAATACTTAAGAAAAAAAAAACAGTGGTGATTAATAAATCAGAACTGGTAACAGGTAAGTAACATGACAGAGTATAAAAATCACTCTAGAGGGGCTGGGTGTTCCAGAATAAAGATGTGGAGGAGTTACCACTCTGTGAAACACTGTGCAGGCTAATATAGCAGCAATTCAAGAATAACGTTTCTCAGTTTAAAATATTAAAGAACCTGGGAATTTCATCAGCACACATACACGATACACTATATCATTAAACCACTGAGTTCTTAACTGTCCTGCCCAGAGTCCAGACCTGTCAGCAGATGAAAACATGGCAAAGAACAAAGATAAATAAATAAATTAATAAAAATAAATAAAGACAAAGCAGACCCAGAAATTCTAAGCAGCTGAAATCCTGTATTAAGCAAGAATTTGAAATATTTTCACTTTCAAAACTACAGCAGCAATTGGTTTCCTCAGTTCCCAAACACTTGAAGAAAAAAAAAAAGGTAATTAAAATAACACAGTGGCAAACATGCCCCTCTCCCAGTATTGGAGACGCCTGCTTGTATTTAAAAATACATATATATGTAAATAAAATTAATATCAATTTTCAAGTTTGGAAGTGTTGTCTTTGTAATATTTAGTTTTCTATTTACAGAGCTGAAATTATCTGTGCATAATTGCATTCTTTTATTATGAGGCATTGTTTCTGCAAGTAAGGTTATTCACTTTAGCAGTTCACAGAAGTGAAACAACTCCAGTAATTTTACATTACACTACAGACCTTACTGTGATAGTAAACTGTATTTTGTCAAAGGGTGTTGTCACTCTTCATAAGAAAGTTTTATATTAAACAATACCTCAATGTTTCTGAAAAGTTTCAATTGAAACAGCCGAGTTATGGAGCTATATTAGGATCAACAGCTTTGTTCAGAATTGTCTAAGTGGTTACAGATAATGAATGAATGAACTTTCCTATATATTTTGTAGTTTCATATCTTTTTTTTCAGGCACAGATCTTATTTTCACTTTCGGATCCTTTTATTTTCAGTTTCAGACTTCTGACCCTTTTCTCGTGTGGGAGGCGGGACATCAGCAGAGAGGGGCGTGGTTTAATGACTGACAGCACAGCAATGAAGCCGGAGGACCTTCCTCACTTTTGACTATGAGAAATATCACTGAACATTAATGCATCAGGAAGCTTAAGGAGAGCAGAAGCATCCACAGAAGAGAATGCTTTTGGTCGCCTTGTGCTTGATGAAAAAGAGGAATGGGTGGTCTGCCATAAAGACCTGTGCTTCTATAAGGGCACAACCACACAACACTTCTGCTTCAGTAGCTGCAGCTGCTTCTGTGCCCTCTTCATTCACCTCTACAAAGGACTTATGTATGACTTTGGACAGCACCAGATCATTGCTAGGAGACATGTGTGAAAAATCACATTTAGTATCATCAAAGGCATCCACCATGCCCATGCTGACAAGCAGCTCCTTCATGTCATAGGTCTCTTCCAGTTTGAACCGGGGCACAAACACTTCCACCATAACATTGTCCATTCTTTCAGGCCGTGTCCATTCCACAAAGTTCTTGTAGGTGAGGTTTTGCTCAAGCTGAGAGGAAACAACAGAAAGAAATTCAAATGAAAGCTGTTTCTTTCTGGATCAATAAAGGGACATCTTATAGCATTTCAGATCATTTACAACTGTATCATTTACCTTCTCAAGGCCAGTGGAGTTATCCTCAATCTCGTTAGGTAGCATTATTATCATGCTAAGTTCTTTTCCAGCATATGGCATTTCCAGAATCCTGCAAGACATTTCAGGGATGTGGGCCAGGGGAAACTTTGCTCTCTGTTCCATCATCTGAACTGGTTTGGTGTTATTCTGCAAAAGGAAAGGGAAAACGTGAACTAATAGTTGACTAAATGTGACTAATAAGGATGCACTGAAATTTTAGCAGCTGAAAAGTGTGAGATTTTCTCTTTTGGTTTTGATCTAAAGAAAACTGAGCAAAAACAACAAGAATAAAATATCCCTTTGCAGCAGAAGATGAATCATGAAGCAGAAGAGTCATGAGAGATCCATTTAAAATGTTTCTACAATTACTATTACAGACAACCTATTTATGATCAGTTTCTGCTGTCCAAGGCTTTATATTATTTTAAATGATTCTACATTTAATGTGTCATTAACCTGAATATGGAGAAGACTTTAGATAATAACATATGATTTTAGATCGTGTGCTGCATGTTCCTGAATCACCTTGTTTAGTTTAAATGGAACCTCTCTGGTATAATACACTTCGAACTTGTTGTCCCAGTCGGCCTTAAAGTACATGGCATTCACCAAGACAAGTCTGGTCAAACTGTCAACAGCTCCTTTAGCCAGAATGTCCTTGATCTTTTCTAAGTAGAAAAGTAAAAGTTCAAACATCAGGACTCAAGACTAGGAGGCTCATACATTGCCAGGTGAATCACTACAGCTGTGGTAGTTTCAGCTGTGTTAACTGAGTGTTATTACCGAATCCATAATAAAACAATCATTATCTGATATTGGCAGCTGAAAAGCAGTTATTGTGTTACTGTGTTTTGTTATTGTGCATGGATAAACAGTGCACTTCATTCATTCATTCATTCATTATCTGTAACCGCTTATCCAATTTAGGGATGTGGTGGGTCCAGAGCCTACCTGGAATCATTGGGCGCAAGGCGGGGAATACACCCTGGAGGGGGCGCCAGTCCTTCACAGGGCAACACAGACACACACACATTCACTCACACCCATGGACACTTTGGAGTCACCAATCCACCTACCAACTTGTGTTTTTTGGAGGAAACCCACGTGGACACGGGGAGAACACACCAACTCCTTACAGACAGTCACTCGGAACGGGAATCGATCCCACAACCTCCAGGTCCCTGGAGCTGTGTGACTGCGACACTACTTGCTGTGCACTTCAATGATTATATATTAAAAATGTTTTGCAGATTAGGTTGATGTGTGGCATCATACATTCATTTTTAGCAAATTACATTGTCTTTCCATAAATCTTAAGCAAGCAACAGGTATCAAGTTTTGTGATATGGGACTGCTTCTTGGGATGAAACAGTGAGTAAATGTAATAAACTTTACTAGAGTTCTAACCTTGTGTGTGTTTTTCCACCCATTTATTAATATTTCCACGGACAGCCTCTGCATTTGTTTTGAAGTCAGCTGTCTCCAACTCAGCGTTGTAATATGTTTTTGTGTCATGTAGGAATTTCTAGAACAAAAGGACAGTGATCAGTCATTTTTATACATTGATTAAACACTATTGACATTTCCAGTCCCATTGAGCCATTTTGTGGTATTTGAGTGTCCGTCTCAGCTTGATTGTTTATTACACTTTCCTCTCTGTTAGGTATTTCTTCTTGTCAAAGATGTTCCTGTTTATTCTCTTGTGTTTCAAACTTCTTTACATGTGTTGTATTTCTGCGATAACATACTCCAGTTGGAGATTGAACAACAACTCGGTTTCCAGACTTGCTCACAACCTTGTGTGGTGTTGTAAACTTGTCCACATTGTCTTGTCGAAGCAGTACTGTGTCTCCTACGTCCACTTTTGAGTACTGGGCTCCTCTTCGCTCATCTGCATATAGTTTAGACTTTCCTATTTGTTCAGCATCTCTATCACGAACATATAATGCTGTTGTGTTTGATTCACACATGTCCGGTAAGTTTCCTCTTATTTTTCGGTTAAACAGGAGTTCTGCTGGACTTTTCCCTGTAATAGGATGCTCAATACTGCGATAAACAGTTACATATTTTCTCAATTCTCGCTTCCAGTCCAGTCCTTCTGCATGAGCAATCCTAATTCTTTTCATCAGTAAAGCATTTTGGCATTCCACTTCTCCATTGGCCTGCGCCCATTTTGGTGTTGTCTTGATATGATTGATTCCATTTGTATCACAAAAGTCTGAATAAATGAACTGTGGTCCATTGTCTGATTTGCAGGTAACTGGTAGTCCATGTCAACTGAATATAGATTCAAGACAGTCAATTACTTTGTCAGCAGTTGTGGACGTTAAAACCTCATATTCATAATAGCAACTGTAGTAATCTACTACCACAAGGATAGAGTGGTTTGTCGGTAATGGTCCCAATAGATCTACAGCAACATCCTGCCACGGACGTTCCGGTAAGTTTGTATTTCTCATTGGTTCAGGTGGGTCTGGTCTGGCTACAATTTGACATCCATGACAAGCTTTGCAATATTTTTCAGCTGTTTTGTCCATGCCAGGCCACCACACTTTTGTTCTGTGATGCTGTTTTGTCCCTACTATACCCAACTTTCCTTCATGAGCTAGCGCTAGTGCCTTCGCTTTAAGTTTTTCTGGTAGCACTATGCGAGTTCCACGCAAAACTATGTATCCTATTACACACAGTTCACTTGCAATAGGTGCGTAAGGCTTGCAGTTTTCAAAATGTCCATTCTCAATCGCTTTGCGCACTTCTGCTAACTCTGGGTCTGTAGCAGCGGCTTCCTCTACCTCTCTTGTGGTGAGTGCTTTGGGTGTGGCATTTACTGTTATGAATCTCACATACTCCTCCGACTCATGTTTGTGTATCTCTTTTTGTGTCCCCTCATCAAGTTGTCTGGACAGTGAGTCTGCAATGTTTTGTTTGTTGTAGTCGGAGAACCCATCTTTCAATACGGGCACATGGTTTTGATCGTTGACTATATATGACTTCCAATGGCTTGTGGTCGATAACTAAATCAAATTTTCTTCCATATACATATGAATGTAGTCTTTCACATGCCCATACTAGTGCTAAGGTTCCTTTTCAGTCTGAGAATACTTCTGCTCACACTCTGTCAAGCTATGACTTACATAGCATACTGGTACCTCCTCCCCATTCTGTGTTTGTACTAGCACTGCACCCAGACCTACACGGCCTGCGTGTGCTATTACTTTAGTTTGGGCTTCTTTGTCAAAATACGCTAAGGTACCTGCTTTTGCTAACTCAGACTTTAAAGCTTGAAATGCCTGTTTTTGCTCTGGCCTATACTTAAATATAGTCTCTTTTCGTGTCAAGCGTCTTAGTGGCTCAGAGAGTGTTGCAAACTGTGGTATGAATCTGCTGCTGACACCTACTAGTCCAAGAAAACACTTCTGCAGCATTCCTTGGTTCTACTGCAGCTCTCACTCTTTCTTCTGTTGGTCCGATGCCTTTTTGTGTCAACAATATTCCCATGAATACAAGTCTGTCCATGTTGAGCTGACATTTTTCTGAGTTTAGAGTCAATCCACATCCAGAAAGTCTTTTCATGACAACATGCAAGCTTTTGTCATGAGTTATTTTGTCAGGTGCATGTATTATCACATCATCTGAGATGTTCTGGACTCCTTTGATGCCTGCCAGTGCACTTGCTATCTCGCGCTGGTATTGTTCACTGGCTGACGAGACACCAAATATTAGTCTCTTGTACCTGTACACTCCATTGTGCACTGCAAATGTAGTGATTTCTCTGGACTCTGGGGTTAACTCCAACTGATGATATCCCCACTAATCTGCTAAATACGGCAGAGCCATTCATGTCCTGTAGTATTTCATCCATTGTAGGAATGGGGTATTTCTCTCTCTCTATGGCCTCATTAGCTTTTCTCATGTCCAAGCACAATCTAATATCTTTATCACATTTTGGGAGCACCACAACTGGATTCACTCCCTTAAACACTGTAGGATACTGCTGTTGAAGAGTATCCCTAATGTCCCTAACTACCGCAACATTTTCACCTTTTTTAAGCACCCCTAGTTTTGTAGCAGTCCTTTTCCCAAGAAGTGGTTCACCATTGCCCCTTACTACAATGAACTCAGCCTGCTGTCTTGTCACCTATTTTGATGTCACACTTAAATGCACCTTTAACATGCATTCACGGGTTTGAAGAGTATGCATACAAACTCCTCTGCTCTTTGGGTACATATGAACAACATTTTGTCTTTTGTGCTTTTAGTTTTTCCCATATATTTTCTCCCATAACATTACTTGTGGTCCCTGAATCTACTGACATTTTTAACTCTACACCCCCTACACAAAATGTTAGTCTCTCTGGCATGTAATTTTCTTTGATTATGAATGCAAAATCACTTTGTTCATTTTTTACCGGGTTCGCCTTTAGTTTTTTTCTTTTGTGCGACACATTGTTGCAAAATGATCCTTTCCATTGCACTTCCGACATGTTTGTCCACGAGCTGGGCATTTGAGGTCTCTTCCTATGTGATCATTGTAACCACATCTGTAGCATTTCCTCTCAGATATATCCTCTTCTCTATTTCTGTTTTTTATCCCTAATTTCACTGATTTTCTACTTTTTGTTGCCATACGATTTACAGTTTCCCCCACTTTCTTTTCAACGTTTGGGTTCATAACTGCCAGCTGTTCCTCTACTCTTTCACATTGCAATGCCAACTCCAATGTGCGAGCGAGTGTCAGCCCCAGACCTTCCTCGAGTAATTTTCTCAGCACATACTCAGATGTACAATTACTCAGTCTCTTATTTGATTGTCCATGTCCCCTCAAATATCACAGTCTTTTGTCTTAAGTGTGTACAGAACTGTTGCACCGTCTCTACTTGTTTTTGGAACAACTTGTAGAATGATTGTCGGGTGTACGCTGAGTTTACCTGGGGAACAAAATACGTGTTGAGCGCGTCCACTGCTGCCTTGTAGTTTGGTAGAGTGAAAAAGATGTCCTGAACGTCCGGTCCGGCCAAGTTGAGTAAAAGAGCATTTCGCCGCTGCTTTGTTGTATCCGTAGTCTCATCATTTATTTTAAGTCTTTTACCATCTGAATATAACTCGAACGACGTCAGCCACCGTGTCCATCTTGGCCCAAGAGTCGCTGGATCAGTGTAACAAACGAATGGTGATAGCCCGGGCTTGTCCATGCTAGCTAATTTTAACTAATCGAAACTTCGTCTTCACTCACAAAAGTGTTCAATTCAGCATCCTCGTCTCCATTGTTGTGTCTGCCTCAATACTATAATTAGACTTCACACTCTGAATTAAATCAACGTACTTTATTGAGCACAACAAATCATGGACTGCTGTCCACTTTCCCGCGTACAGCTTCCCCTCTTTATTTCATTTTTCCTCCTGCCTCATCACGTGACCAGTACATAACAGAAACTGGTAAACTATAGAGTCATAAATATCAGTTAAAGACTGATTAAAGGGAATTGTATTTTTAGAAATTTGCTGTCTTTTTCTAGAAGCACGTTTTTGTACAGAAACTTCTTACCTCCCCAAACTTGTAGGACTGCTCTCCATAAAGCCGATTGGCGAGGCTGAGGGAATATGGAACTCCTGGTTTGTTCAGTTCACTTATGAGCTTCTTGAAGCCAGTGTGGATATCATCCGTGGCTTTGGTGAAGTGCAACGACTAGTGTTCAGGATAAATTAAAAATTTTAAACAAAAAAAAAAGAAAGTTAATTAATGCATAAACCCCGTTATAAAAGCAAGTTATAAAAGTCACTCTGAAGAATGAAATTGCTTTGAGAAATCTTCAAACATACACTTGGAAAAGAGGAAAAATACAATAACAGACCAAAAAGAGTTAATATTCAGCCAATAACTCTAACAGCCCCGTCTGTAAACCTCAAACAGCAAATGCAGCAAATAAAAATGCTGTTCATAGTCGACATGAAAGTGGAGCAATTAACTGAGCCACTTTTACAAAGATCATTGCTTCATCTACATGAGAACTTTGTTAAACAAGATAAATAACCATGTCATGGGTGTGTTTCTGCCTTCTGCATGAGAAATGTCAGGTCCTAGAGGGTGATCTTACACAGCCGCAGCACCCCTGATGAGGCAGAAGTGGTAACAGAATGTATATGAAAGAATGCATAAACAAGATGATTATAAGCCAATATACATAATCTATATTAAAACCTAAAAAGTAGAACACCACAGTGTGATGAAATCAATGAGCTGAAGCAGTGAAGACGTGCCCCAGTGGGTGTATCTCAGGATAGCTTCGTTGAGTCATCCTAAGGCTCAAGTTTCTCAGAATAATAGTTAAACAAAGATTTATTAATTTATTGTGAGGATATTACTGTATTAATGCTCTACAAGTTTTGATGAAACCCCACCTAAAAAAGGTAGGCATTAATCGTCTTAATCTCACACAGGGAAAGTGATACCAAAATATTCTCAGATTTCAGAAATGCATTTAGTGAAACAGAAAGAAAGAGTCCTAACCTCAGACATCTGAGCTTCAGTTCTGCCTGCAGCTCCTAGATAAACCATGGCCAGAGCTGAGGAGATGCTGAGGGGAGAGTAGAACATGTTGCCTGTTTTGTTGCTTTCCCTGATCTTCTCGAACAGGTCAAGGGCGAAACTTGTGTTGGCCACTGTCAAAGAATCCATCTTTTTCCAAATTCTGTGGAAGAAACCGAATGAGTACATTATCTTCTGCACATTCAGTCAGGAGCTGAGACTGTTTACTTCAGAATAAATTACATAAATGTGTTTTATTTTCCTAAGAACATAACACAGTGATAATGTCAATATTAAAATATGTATATGTGATTGATTCTTAATACTTTATAACAGTCGAGAGAAAATGACTTTTATGAGACTTTTAAGTCTCTCCAAAGCCTGGTTTAACCAGATAGAGACTTCAATGTATGACTCATTTTACTTTTATGCCTTTAAAAGACTACTAAACATGAGCACACACATTTATCATACGTTTTTGGAGTATAAGTAGTCGTTTGACTGACAGTGCTTCTTTAATACAGAATATATTACATTAGCCAGGCTGCTAGCTAAGACAGTGTATACACAAAGTGTGTATATTTCCAACGTTGACAGTAATTCGATTTAATTTAATGTTTTTACACCAAAACTCGAGACTTTACACAAAATACCTTCGCTAGATACCGTGTTTCTTCGTCAAGTGATTCAACAGCGTTTATCCCTCATTTAACTTTCATATTAGACAGAAGTTAGCGATAGGTTTTACTCTCGTCTCCTTGTTTCTGCGGCGCAGTAAGACACTCACCTCAGTGCGAGTTGGTTCAGAGCTGCAGTGTCAGGACTGTGGTGATATTCCCGTAAAAAGCGAGGAGAATATCTGGGATTTATATTTAGTGTTGTGAAGGAGGCGGAGACATCCCAGCACATCCAGCCCAAGGCGAATTAAATGGAAGCTCGCCCTTTTGCTTTTGTTGTGGGGTGGGGTCGAAAACGGTGACTGGAGAGAATGAAGACTTGTACTAGATTATTTTCCTGCTGAACAAGCTGTAGTTGATTCTTAAAAGAACTGTTATTGATACACATTTGCCTTTTAGGTCGTAAAATAGTACACTGCTGTTTACTTATCAATAAATGGACAACTGGATAAATTATCACTTAAAATTTTATTAATAACATTATGACTTTCAAATGGATCAGACACAACAGTGCTGCTTGTGTTTTTAAATACTGTGTTCATTCGCTGTCTACTCTGTTAGACAGCCTTACATCATTGGTCCACCATGAAGGTGTAAATTCAGAGACAGTAACTCATCTGTCGCTGTACAGTGTGTGTTCGTCCTCTAGTCCTTCATCAGTGACACAGGACACTGTTGGCTGGGTAATTTTGGTTGGGTCACTATACTCAGTTCATCAGTGACACTGAGGGGTTTATAAACTCCAGCAGCACTGCTGTGTCTGATCCACTCACACCAGCACAACACACACTAACACACCACCACTTTACTGTCAGTGCAATGCCATACTTTACCCAGGTCTTTGCATGCCACCAAGAATAGTGAGAATAGAGGACAGACAGGCAGCTCTGTGTGGCACTGGAAGGGAAGATGTTACAGAAGCTCACTGCTGACTAACGAACACGGCAGACTTGTGCTGCGGGTGTATCCGGGTTCATGTGAACTGTTGGCATTTTCACCAATTTGCTGTCCATTATACAAGTACCATTGTATGCTGCCAAAGTGTGGGCACTGAGCTCCCAGCCTTCTGTTTTGGTCCTTCAGTGTTACAAGCTAGCTGCAGCTGTCTGGCTAGACCTGTCATGCTCAGGCCAGGCCCTGTGCTCAGCACTACCTCTCTGCCTGATCAAACTCTGGTGTCACATTATTTTGAATCTGCTGAAGTGTTGCTTGAGCTCTTCAGTCTCTTTAGCTATAATCCCTGTGTGCTGTTATGCAGTTGGTAAACCCCTCTTTCACCATGTGGCATTAAATGTATGTTAAGTGTTTGAAATGTCTGTTTTCTTATGTTGGAAACTTGCATTTAGTGAGTGCTTGGCCCAACAGCAGAGACCAAATATGAGCTCCACCATTAAATTCCATTAATGCTTAGTAACACCAAAGGAATTATGACTTCCTTGGCGTAACAGCTGCTAACACATAGAATCAAATGGGTTAATGCACGATAACACTGGGAAAATGACATTAGCAAAATAGAATTGTGGTGTCCACCATCTTTTAAAGCTCCATGGACGATTTGTGTCACCTATGATTAATTAACTCGTTTCAAATGTGTTTCCATTTTCCTTGCTGTTGTTCAGGATAAATATAAAACATAAAGTAAATGTAATTAAAACAGCAGTTTGACTAAGCCCTACTCTATTGAATGACCACCCTTTTCCCACAATTATCAGTTTTTCATTGGCTGTACCAAGCTGATTGTTCTATCACTGGTAAATAAATCATATTTAATTAAAATAGTACAAAATGAAACATCTATTTACAATTTGTTGCAAGCAATCTGTATAAAATGTTGGGATGGGGCAACCAAATATTAATGCTTAAAATAATTAACATAAAAAAAATGATGATTAGTAAATCACAACTGGTAACAGGTAAGTAACATGACAGAGTATAAAAATCATTCTAGAGGGGCTGGGTGTTCCAGAATAAAGATGTGGAGGGGTTTACCACTCTGTGAAACATTGTGCCGGGTAATATAGCAGCAATTCATGAATAATGTTTCTCAAGTTAAAATATTAAAGAACCTCGGAATTTAATCACCACCCATACACGATACACTATATCATTAAACAACGGTCAGAGTTCTTAAATGTCCTGCCCAGAGTCCAGACCTGTCAGCAGATGAAAAGTTGGCAAACAACAAAAATAAATAAATAAATACAAAGCAGACCCAGAAATTCTGAGCAGCTAAAATCCTTTAGTAAGCAAGAATTTGAAATATTTCACTTTCAAAAGTACAGCAGCAATTGCTTTCCTCAGTTCCCAAACACTTGAAGAAAAAAAAGTAATTACAATAACACAGTGGAAAACATGACCCTCTCACAGTATTAGAGACGCCTGCATGTATTTAAAAGTAAATATATATTTAAATTAAATTAATATCAATTTTGGGGCGGCACGGTGGGGCAGCAGGTAGTGTCGCAGTCACACAGCTCCAGGGGCCTGGAGGTTGTGGGTTCGATACCCACTCCGGGTGACTGTCTGTAAGGAGTTGGTGTGTTCTCACTTTGTCCGCGTGGGTTTCCTCCGGGTGCTCCGGTTTCCTCCCACAGTCCAAAAACAAACGTTGGTAGGTGGATTGGCGACTCAAAAAGTGTCCGTAGGTGTGAGTGCATGTGTGTGTGTCTGTGTTGCCCTTTGAGGGACTAGTGTCCCCTCCGGGGTGTGTTCCTGCCTTGCGTCCAGTGATTCCAGGTAGGCTCTGGACCCACCGCGACCCTGAACTGGATAAGCGGTTACAGATAATAAATGAATGAATGAATGAATAATATCAATTTTCAAGATTGGAAGTATTGTCTTTGTAATATTTAGTTTTATATTTACAAAGGTGAAATTATCTGTGCATAATTGCATTCTTTTATTATGTGATAGTAAACTGTATTTTGTCAAAAGGTGTTGTCACTCTTCATAAGAAAGTTTCATATTAAGCAATACATCAATAGTTTAATGTTTCTGAACAGTTTCAATTGAAACAGCTGAGTTACGGAGCTATACTATGGTCAAAAGTTTTGTTCATTTGGAAAAAAAAATCTGAAACTGAAAGTTCAAATCTTGAGATTGAACTGTGAAAAATACAACAATGTATTCAACATTAAAATGTGTAGGATGATTTTTTTCAATTTGAATACAATTTTGATTCAATTATTTAAATTTTTTGAATAAATAATTTATGTACATTTTTCACTTTCCTATATATTTTGTAGTTTCATATCTTTTTTTTCAGGCACAAATTTTATTTTCACTTTCAGATCCTTTTATTTTCAGTTTCAGACTTCTGACACTTTTCTCATGTGGGATGCGGGACATCAGCAGAGAGCAATGAAGCCGGAGGACCTTCCTCACTTTTGACTATGAGAAATATCACTGGACATTAATGCATCAGGCAGCTTAAGGAGAGCAGTAGCGTCCAAAGTAGAGAATGCTTTGGGTCGCCTTGTGCTTGATGAAAAAGAGGAATGGGTGGTTTGCCATAAAGACCTGTGCTTTTATAAGGGCACAACCAAACATCATGATTGCTGCAGTAGCTGCAGCTGCTTCTGTGCCCTCTTCATTCACCTCTATAAAGGACTTATGTATGACTTTAGACAGCACCAGGTCATTGCTAGGAGACATGTGTGAAAAATCACATTTAGTATCATCAAAGGCATCCACCATGCCCATGCTGACAAGCAGCTTCTTCATGTCATAGGTCTCTTCCAGTTTGAACCGGGGTACAGACACTTCCACCTCAACAGTGTCCATTCTTTCAGGCCGTGTCCATTCCACAAAGTTCTTGTAGGTGAGGTTTTGCTCAAGCTGAGAGGAAACAACAGAAAGAAATTCAAATGAAAGCTGTTTCTTTCTGGATCAATAAAGGGACATCTTATAGCATTTCAGATCATTTACAACTGTATCATTTACCTTCTCAAGGCCAGTGGAGTTATCCTCAATCTCGTTAGGTAGCATTATTATCATGCTAAGTTCTTTTCCAGCATATGGCATTTCCAGAATCCTGCAAGACATTTCAGGAATGTAGACCAGGGGAAACTTTGCTTTCTGTCGCATCATCTGAACTGGTTTGGTGTTATTCTGCAAAAGGAAAGGGAAAACTTTCCTAGTAAACTAATAGTTGACTAAATGTGACTAATAAGGATGCACTGAAATTTTAGCAGCTGAAAAGTGTGAGATTTTCTCTTTTGTTTTTGTTCAAAAGAAAACAACAAGAATAAAATATCCCTTTGCAGCAGAAGATGAATCATGAAGTTTAAGAATCATGAGAGATCCATTTAAAATGTTTCTACAATTACTATTACAGACAACCTATTTATGATCAGTTTCTGCTGTCCAAGGCTTTATATTATTTTAAATGATTCTACATTTAATGTGACATTAACCTGAATATGGAGAAGACTTTATATAATAACATATTTTAGATCGTGTGCTGCATGTTCCTGAATCACCTTGTTTAGTTTAAATGGAACCTCAGTGGTATCATACACTTTGAACTTCTTGTCCCAGTCGGCCTTAAAGTAGATGGCATTCACCAAGACAAGTCTGGTCAAACTGTCAACAGCTCCTTTAGCCAGAATGTCCTTGATCTTTTCTAAGTAGAAAAGTAAAAGTTTAAACATCAGGACTCAAGACTAGGAGGCTCATACATTGCCAGGTGAATCACTACAGCTGTGGTAGTTTCAGCTGTGTTAATTGAGTGTCATTACAGAATCCCTAATAAAACAATCATTATCTGATATTGGCAGCTGAAAAGCAGTTATTGTGTTACTGTGTTGTGTTATTGTGCATGAATAAACAATGCATTTCTAAACACATGGTTTTTAATGATTATATATAAAGCATGTTGTATGAATTCCTGCTCAAAATCAGTGAGGAATTATTAATTAATTTTTAGCAGATTACATTGACTTTCCATACATTTTTTTGAGCTTTGAGACAAGGGACTGCTTTATGGGATGAAACAGTGAGCCCTGAATAGAGGATTATACATGTAACTTTGTCAATAATTACAAAGAAAAGCCTAAAATAAATACATTTAACATTTACATAAACTTTACTAGAGTTCTAACCTTGTGTGTGTTTTTCCACCCATTCATTAATATTTCCACGGGCAGCCTCTGCATTTGTTTTGAAGTCAGCTGTCTCCAGCTCAGCGCTGTAGTACGTCTTTGTGTCATGTAGGAATTTCTAGAATAAAAGGACAGTGATCAGTCATTTTTATACATTGATTAATCACTGCCATGTAACAGCAGGATTGTGGTGTGAAACACATCGGTCTGTGACCTGATCTTTTTTTTTTTTTTCTTTTATTAAAGGTTAAAAGTAAGAATGTGGCCAGTGGAAACTTGTAAACTATAGATTCATAAATATTAGTCAAAGACTGATTAAAGGAAATTGTGTTTTTAGAATTTTGCCGTCTTTTCCTAGAAGCAAATTTTTGTAAAGAAACTTCTTACCTCCACAAACTTGTAGGACTGCTCTCCATAAAGCCGATTGGCGAGGTTGAGGGAATATGGAACTCCTGGTTTGTTCAGTTCACTTATGAGCTTCTTGAAGCCAGTGTGGATATCATCCGTGGCTTTGGTGAAGTGCAACGACTAGTGTTCAGGATAAATTGAAAAATGTATACTAAAAAAGTAAAGGAAATTAATGCATAAACCTCGTTATAAAAGCAAGACATCACTCTGAAGAATGAAAATGCTTTGAGAAATTTCCAAGTCTATGTTTGAAGAAGAGGTGATATATAATAAAACACCAAACAGAGTTAATATTCAGCCAATAACTCCAACAGCCCCGTCTGTAAACCTCAAACAGCAAATTAAAAATGCTGTTCATAGTCGACATGAAAGTGTAGCAATTAAGTGAGCCACTTTTACAAAGATCATTGCTTCATCCACATGAGAACAGCCTCACAGCATGTGCAGAGTGTAACTTTGTTAAACAAGATAAATAACCATGTCATGGGTGTGTTTCTGCACTCCTGATCAGGCAGAAGTGGTAACAGAATGTACATGAAAGAATGCATAAACAAGATGATTATAAGCCAATATACATAATCTATATTAAAACCTAAAAAGTAGAACACCACAGTGTGATGAAATCAATGAGCTGAAGCAGTGAAGACGTGCCCCAGTGGGTGTATCTCAGGATAGCTTCGTTGAGTCATCCTAAAGCTCAAATTTCTCAGAATAATAGTTAAACAAAGATTTATTAATTTATTGTGAGGATATTACTGTATTAATGCTCTACAAGTTTTGATGAAACCCCACCTGAACAAAGTAGGCATTAATCGTCTTAATCTCACACAGGGAAAGTGATACCAAAATATTCTCAGATTTCAGAAATGCATTTGGTGAAACAGAAAGAAAGAGTCCTAACCTCAGACATCTGAGCTTCAGTTCTGCCTGCAGCTCCTAGATAAACCATGGCCAGAGCTGAGGAGATGCTGAGGGGAGAGTAGAACATGTTGCCTGTTTTGTTGCTTTCCCTGATCTTCTCGAACAGGTCAAGGGCGAAACTTGTGTTGGCCACTGTCAAAGAATCCATCTTTTTCCAAATTCTGTGGAAGAAACCGAAACGAGTACATTATCTTCTGCACATTCAGTCAGGAGCTGAGACTGTTTACTTCAGAATAAATTACATAAATGTGTTTTATTTTCCTAAGAACATACCACAGTGATAATGTCAATATTAAAATATTTATAAGTCATTTTTCTTAATACTTTATAGCAGCCGAGTGAAAGACTTTTATGACATTTTTCTCACTCAGAAGCCTGGTTTAACCAGGAAGAGACTTTACTGCAGGTGTCCTTTAACTGAGTACTAAAAAATGAGCACACACATTTATCATACGTTTTTGGAGTATAAGTAGTCGTTTGACTGACAGTGCTTCTTTAATACAGAATATATTACATTAGCCAGGCTGCTAGCTAAGACAATGTAAACACAAAGTGTGTATATTTCCAACGTTGAGAGTAATTCGATTTAATTTAATGTTTTTACACTGAAACTCGAGACTTGGGCACAAAATACCTTCGCTAGATACCGTGTTTCTTCGTCAAGTGATTCAACAGCGTTTATCCCTCATTTAACTTTCATATTAGACAGAAGTTAGCGATAGGTTTTACTCTCGTCTCCTTGTTTTTGCGGCGCAGTAAGACACTCACCTCAGTGCGAGTTGGTTCAGAGCTGCAGTGTCAGGACTGTGGTGATATTCCCGTAAAAAGCGAGGACAATATCTGGGATTTATATTTAGTGTTGTGAAGGAGGCGGAGACATCCCAGCACATCCAGCCCAAGGCGAATTAAATGGAAGCTCGCCCTTTTAGTTTTTTACTGGAGTCAAGCCAGCCCCCACTTAGATTTGGTGGAACGTCGTATTCTGAACATTACGGTAATAGCGTGCAGAGGAACAAATTTCTAAATAAAAGCCAAAAGTCAATGACAGGAAATGTATGTAATAATAAGTAATGTTCTAAACAAATAATAAAAGGATAAACAACAAATATTTGCTATTTTGTGGAAATGATGAAGATTTTAGGACATGACTCTCAAGTCACTCTGATGTGCCATTTCAAAATAAAGGCCCTTTGCGTAGTCCTATGTCTGTAAATTTATTTCCAAATTTAAATCATTATTAAAAAGAAACCTTTAGTTTGCACAGAATAATTTCACTTCATAACCATAGTACCACACCTGATTATGTCACTCACTTAATATGAAGTCATTCTGATGTGTCATTTCAAAATAAAGGTCCTTTGAATTGTCCCATTTCTGTAAATTTAATTTCAAATTTAAATAATTATTAAAAAGAAACCTTTAGTTTGCACAGAACAATTTCATTTCATAATCATAGTACCACACCTGATTATGTCACTCACTTAATATGAAGTCATTCTAATGTGTCATTTCAAAATAAAAGCCCATTGAATTGTCCCATTTCTGTAAATTTATTTCCAAATTTAAATAATTATTAAAAGGAAACCTTTAGTTTGCACAGAACAATTTCACTTCATAATCATAGTACCAAACCTGATTATGTCACTCATTGAATATCAAGTCATTCTGATGTGTCATTTCAAAATAAAGGCCCTTTGAATTGTCCCATTTCTGTAAATTTAATTCCAAATTTGTATAAATATTAAAAGGAAACCTTTAGTTTGCACAGAACAATTTCACTTCATAATCATAGTACAACACCTGATTATGTCACTCACCTAATATGAAGTCATTCTGATGTGTCATTTCAAAATAAAGGCCCTTTAAATTGTCCCATTTCTGTCAATGTATTTCCAAATTTACATAATTAATAAAAAGAAACCTTTAGTTTGCACAGAACAACTTCACTTCATAATCATAGTACAATACCTGATTATGTCACTCACTGAATATCAAGTCATTCTGATGTGTCATTTCAAAATAAAAGCCCTTTGAATTGTCACATTTCTGTAAATTTTAAAATTTACATAATTATTAAAAAGAAACCTTTAGTTTGCACAGAACAATTTCACTTCATAATCATAGTACCACATCTGATTATGTCACTCACTTAATATGAAGTCATTCTGATGTGTCATTTCAAAATAAAGGCCCTTTGTGTTGTCCTATCTCTAAATTTATTTCCAAATTTAGATGAATATTAAAAGTGAACTATTAGATTGCACAGAACAATTTCACTTCATAATCATAGTACCACACCTGATTATGTCACTCACTTAATATGAAGTCATTCTGATGTGTCATTTCGAAATAAAGGCCATTTGAATTGTCCCATTTCTGTAAATTTAATTTCAAATTTACATAATTATTAAAAAGAAACCTTTAGTTTGCACAGAACAATTTCACTTCATAATCATAGTACCACACCTGATTATGCCACTCACTGAATATCAAGTCATTCTGATGTGTCATTTCAAAATGAAGGCCATTTGAATTGTCCCATTTCTGTAAATTTAATTTCAAATTTACATAATTATTAAAAAGAAACCTTTAGTTTGCACAGAAAAATTTCACTTCATAATCATAGTACCACACCTGATTATGTCACTCACTTAATATGAAGTCATTCTGATGTGTCATTTCAAAATGAAGGCCCTTTGAATTGTCCCATTTCTGTAAATTTAATTCCAAATTTAAATAATTATTAAAAGGAAACCTTTAGTTTGCACAGAACAATTTCACTTCATAATCATAGTACCACACCTGATTATGCCACTCACTGAATATCAAGTCATTCTGATGTGTCATTTCAAAATGAAGGCCCTTTGAATTGTCCCATTTCTGTAAATTTAATTTCAAATTTAAATAATTATTAAAAAGAAACCTTTAGTTTGCACAGAAAAATTTCACTTCATAATCATAGTACCACACCTGATTATGTCACTCACTTAATATGAAGTCATTCTGATGTGTCATTTCAAAATGAAGGCCCTTTGAATTGTCCCATTTCTGTAAATTTAATTCCAAATTTAAATAATTATTAAAAGGAAACCTTTAGTTTGCACAGAACAAGTTCACTTCATAATCATAGTACAACACCTGATTATGTCACTCACTTAATATGAAGTCATTCTGATGTGTCATTTCAAAATAAAAGCCCTTTGAATTGTCCCATTTCTGTAAATTTATTTTCAAATTTACATAATTATTAAAAAGAAACCTTTAGTTTGCACAGAACAATTTCACTTCATAATCATAGTACCACACCTGATTATGTCACTCACTTAATATGAAGTCATTCTGATGTGTCATTTCAAAATGAAGGCCCTTTGAATTGTCCCATTTCTGTAAATTTAATTCCAAATTTAAATAATTATTAAAAGGAAACCTTTAGTTTGCACAGAACAATTTCACTTCATAATCATAGTACCACATCTGATTATGTCACTCACTTAATATGAAGTCATTCTGATGTGTCATTTCAAAATAAAAGCCCCTTTGTGTTGTCCTATCTCTAAATGTATTTCCAAATTTAGATGAATATTAAAAGTGAACTATTAGTTTGCACAGAACAATTTCACTTCATAATCATAGTACCACACCTGATTATGTCACTCACTTAATATGAAGTCATTCTGATGTGTCATTTCAAAATAAAGGCCCTTTGAATTGTCCCATTTCAGTAAATTTAATTTCAAATTTAAATAATTATTAAAAAGAAACCTTTAGTTTGCACAGAACAATTTCACTTCATAATCATAGTACCACACCTGATTATGTCACTCACTTAATATGAAGTCATTTTGATGTGTCATTTCAAAATAAAAGCCAATTGAATTGTCCCATTTCTGTAAATTTATTTCCAAATTTAAATAATTATTAAAAGGAAACCTTTAGTTTCCACAGAACAACTTCACGACGTCCTTGGGAGCAGAGGGCCCTGCGACGACGTCCACGGAGACAGGAGGCCCTGCGACGATGTCCACGGAGGCAGGGGGCCCTGCAACGACGGCACAGAGGCAGGGGCCCTGCAACGACGTCCACGGAGGCAGGGGGCCCTGCAACGACGTCCACGGAGGCAGGGGGCCCTGCAACGACGTCCTGTACTGAAACTGTTAAGGGTTTAGGGGGTCTGATGGGCGAACTCTTGAGGGATTTCTTTAAACATGGATCCCCCAGAGGTGCGCCTCTGTTAGCCTCACTTCCCTTGTCCTGAAGTCGGAGGCTAACAGCCCCCACCCTTAACCCCCACCCCAAAAATTTCCCCGGACTTGAAGGGGTAATCCACCAGCGAGGGGGTGACTCCAGCACGCTTCTAATGCCAGTTCCTTCGATTCACACTGGAGTAATCACTCGGTACATGAGTCGACTACTCTTGAAGGCGCTGAGGAACCACGTCGTGCATGAGCTGGAGCCGGCTACTCCATTCCGAAGCCGCCTTTAAAACATACCCCACAGGATCTCTGGGGCCTATATGGAATGGCGTCCGGCGAATAGCACACCTCGCAAAAGGATTGTCTGTGTAAGCTGCGTCCTTATAGTGATTGGTCATTCTGTCATGATTAGCGGGGCGGACTGACGGAGGCGGACACACTTTTGCTGAAACACAGTAATTTTAATGAAACAAAAGATATATCAAAACAAAGATATCAAACAAACACATATGAAATGAAATGAGGAAAACGACAGAGACAGACCGAACTAAGAAACAAGACACGGATACACTGGAGACAAAACAACGATACTTAGAGGAAAGAAATGACAAGGCTTGGGGAGAAAAACGAAATGACATGACTACAAATGAGAATTACACACACCGACATGACTTTGGAATCAAAATGAAACGACTAGGAAACAAAAAAAAACCTGACTTGAAGTGGGAGAGAAACAACACCACATGACTATGAAAAAGGAAGAAACAACACGACTGGGAAACTAAACGAAACGTCTTGACTAGGAAGTTAACAACACAAAACGAAATGACATGACTTGACTGGGAAACAGGAAAAAAATGACATTTAAACAAATACAAACGAGACACACCTGAGACAGATAATGAGGACAGCGGACAAGGAGGCGGAACAAAGGCGGTACATGGGCAGAGACAAGGACAGCAACAGACAGAGCCATGTGCTGAGAGAGCACATGGCGAGGAAAACGGGCATGACAGGACGAGGGCGTGACAGTGAACCTCTGACAGCAGCTTTATTTTTAAGAGTGTACAATCATTTCACTAAGGTAAAATAGGAACATGACCATAAAGCCAATTTAAAAAACATTCCTAAAATATATAATGTAGTCTTACCAATAACCAGTTCAGTGATTGACGTTCAGGTGTAATGTAATCCATTGTTTTCCATCAAGTCAGAACCTTTACAGCAGCATATTGGACTTGCTTCGTTAGCATAATAGAGAACATTGGGAGCACATAAATCAGTAATGTGATCTGGATGTAATGAGTGGATGAGCAAATTAGACACACTACAATAGTATGACATTAAATGATTGATGCTTGCATGTGCTGCACTATCATTATGAAGTGAAAGTAGTGTTTACAAACTGGAGGATTCCTTTTATTAACAATCTCAACATCTACACTGAATATAATTAAAATCTGATTGATTACAGTGGTCCTAATATGAAATGGCACACAATAATGACTTGATATTAAGTGAGAGACATATATTTAGGGGATGTACTTTCATTATAAAGTGAAAGTGGTGTGTGTAAACTGGAGGATTCCTTTTAATAACAATTCCAACATCCGGAGTGAATATAGCTGAAATGTAATCATTTACAATAGTTATTTTTTAAAATGGCACACCAGAATGACTTCATATTCAGTGAGTGACATAATCAGGTGTTGTACTATGATTATGAAGTGAAAATGTTCTGTGCAAACTAAAGGTTTTTTTTAAATAATTATTTAAATTTTGAAATAAATTTACAGAAATGGGACAATTCAAAGGGCCTTTATTTTGAAATGACACATCAGAATGACTTGATGTTCAGTAAGTGACATAATCAGGTGTTGTACTATGATTATGAAGTGAAATTGTTCTGTGCAAACTAAAGGTTTCTTTTTAATAATTATTTAAATTTGAAATTAAATTTACAGAAATGGGACAATTCAATGGGCCTTTATTTTGAAATGACACATCAGAATGACTTCATATTAAGTGAGTCACATAATCAGGTGTGGTACTATGATTATGAAGTGAAATTGTTCTGTGCAAACTAATAGTTCACTTTTAATATTCATCTAAATTTGGAAATACATTTAGAGATAGGACAACACAAAGGACCTTTATTTTGAAATGACACATCAGAATGACTTCATATTAGGTGAGTGACATAATCAGGTGTTGTACTATGATTATGAAGTGAAATTGTTCTGTGCAAACTAAAGGTTTCTTTTTAATAATGATCGAAATTTTGGAATTAAATTTACAGAAATGGGACAATTCAAAGCGCTTTTATTTTGAAATGACACATCAGAATGACTTGATATTCAGTGAATGACATAATCAGATGTGGTACTATGATTATGAAATGAAAATGTTCTGTGCAAACTAAAGGTTTCCTTTTAATAATTATTTAAATTTGGAAATAAATTTACAGAAATGGGACAATTCAAAGGGCCTTTATTTTGAAATGACACATCAGAATGACTTCATATTAGGTGAGTGACATAATCAGGTGTTGTACTATGATTATGAAGTGAAATTGTTCTGTGCAAACTAATGGTTCACATTTAATAATGATATAAATTTGAAATTAAATTTACAGAAATGGGAAAATTCAATGGGCTTTTATTTTGAAATGACACATCAGAATGACTTCATATTAAGTGAGTGACATAATCAGGTGTTGTACTATGACTATGAAGTGAAATTGTTCTGTGCAAACTAAAGGTTTCTTTTTAATAATGATCGAAATTTTGGAATTAAATTTACAGAAATGGGACAATTCAAAGCGCTTTTATTTTGAAATGACACATCAGAATGACTTGATATTCAGTGAATGACATAATCAGATGTGGTACTATGATTATGAAATGAAAATGTTCTGTGCAAACTAAAGGTTTCCTTTTAATAATTATTTAAATTTGGAAATAAATTTACAGAAATGGGACAATTCAATGGGTTTTTATTTTGAAATGACACATCAGAATGACTTCATATCAAGTGAGTGACATAATCAGGTGTTGTACTATGACTATGAAGTGAAATTGTTCTGTGCAAACTAAAGGTTTCTTTTTAATAATGATCGAAATTTTGGAATTAAATTTACAGAAATGGGACAATTCAAAGCGCTTTAATTTTGAAATGACACATCAGAATGACTTGATATTCAGTGAATGACATAATCAGATGTGGTACTATGATTATGAAATGAAAATGTTCTGTGCAAACTAAAGGTTTCCTTTTAATAATTATTTAAATTTGGAAATAAATTTACAGAAATGGGACAATTCAAAGAGCTTTTATTTTGAAATGACACATTAGAATGACTTCATATTAAGTGAGTGACATAATCAGGTGTGGTACTATGATTATGAAGTAAAATTGTTCTGTGCAAACTAAAGGTTTCTTTTTAATAATTATGTAAATTTGAAATTAAATTTACAGAAATGGGACAATTCAAAGGGCCTTTATTTTGAAATGACACATCAGAATGACTTCATATTAAGTGAGTGACATAATCAGGTGTGGTACTATGATTATGAAGTGAAATTGTTCTGTGCAAACTAAAGGTTTCTTTTTAATAATTATGTAAATTTTAAAATAAATTTACAGAAATGTGACAATTCAAAGGGCTTTTATTTTGAAATGACACATCAGAATGACTTGATATTCAGTGAGTGACATAATCAGGTATTGTACTATGATTATGAAGTGAAGTTGTTCTGTGCAAACTAAAGGTTTCTTTTTAATAATTATACAAATATGGAATTAAATTTACAGAAATGGGACAATTCAAAGGGCCTTTATTTTGAAATGACACATCAGAATGACTTGATATTCAATGAGTGACATAATCGGGTGTGGTACTATGATTATGAAGTGAAATTGTTCTGTGCAAACTAATGGTTCACATTTAATAATGATATAAATTTGGAATTAAATTTACAGAAATTGGACAATTCAAAGGGCCTTTATTTTGAAATGACACATCAGAATGATTTTATATTAAGTGAGTGACATAATCAGGTGTGGTACTATGGTTATGAAGTGAAATTATTCTGTGCAAATTAAAGGTTTCTTTTTAATAATTATTTAAATTTGGAAATAAATTTACAGACATAGGACTACACAAAGGGCCTTTTTTAAATGGCACATCAGAGTGACTTGAGAGTCATGTCCTAAAATCTTCATCATTTCCACAAAATAGCAAATATTTGTTGTTTATCCATTTATTATTTGTTTAGAAAATTATTTATTATTACATACATTTCCTGTCATTGACTTTTGGCTTTTATTTAGAAATTTGTTCCTCTGCACGCTATTACCGTAATGTTCAGAATACGACGTTCCACCAAATCTAAGTGGGGGCTGGCTTGAGACACTTACTCGATTATTTTCCTGCTGAACAAGCTGTAGTTGATTCTTAAAAGAACTGTTATTGATACACATTTGCCTTGTAGGTCTTAAAATAGTACACTACTGTTTACTTATCAATAAGTGGACAACTGGGTAAATTATCACTTAAAAGTTTATTAACAAAATTTTGATTTTCAAGTGGATCAGACACAGCAGTGCTGCTGGAGTTTTTAAACACTGTGTTCACTCACTGTCCACTCTGTTAGACAGTCTTACTTCATTGGTCCACCACAAAGATGTAAATTCAGAGACAGTAACTCATATGTCGCTGCACAGTGTTTTTTGGTCGTCCTCTAGTCCTTCATCGGTGACACAGGATACTGTCGGCTGGGTATTTTTGGTTGGGTCACTATACTCAGTTCATCAGAGACACTGAGGGAATCCATTATAAACTCCAGCAGCACTGCTGTGTCTGATCCACTCACACCAGCACAACACACACTAACACACCACCACCACTTCACTGTCACTGCAGCGCCATACTTTACCCAGGTCTTCACATGCCACCAAGAATAGTGAGAATAGAGGACAGACAGGCAGCTCTGTGTGGCATTTGAAGGGAAGATGTTACAGAAGCTCACTGCTGACCAATGAACATGGCAGACTTTTGCTGTCCATCGTACAAGTACCAGTGTATGCTGCCAAAGTGTGGGCACTGCTGAGCTCCCAGCCTTGTTTTGGTCCTTCAGTGTTGCCAGCTAGCTGCAGCTGTCTGGCTAGACCGGTCATGCTCAGGCCAGGCCCTGTGCTCAGCACTACCTCTCTGCCTGATCAAACTCTGGTGTCACATTATTTTGAATCTGCTGAAGTGTTGCTTGAGCTCTTCAGTCTCCTATGTTTCCACTCCTGTGTGTCACCTATGATTAACTGCCGCATTTCAAATGTGTTTCCATTTACCTTGCCATTGTTCAGGATAAATATAGAACATAAAGTAAATGTAATTAAAACAGCAGTCTGACTAAGCCCTTCTCTTTTAAATGACCACCCTTTCCCCACAATTATCAGTTATTCATTGGCTGTACCAAGCTGATTGTTCTATCACTGGTAAATAAATCATATTTAATTAAAATAGTACAAATAAAACATCCATTTACAATTTGTTGCAAGCAATCTGTATAAAATGTTGGGATGGGGCAACCAAATATTAATGCTGAAAATACTTAAGAAAAAAAAAACAGTGGTGTTTAGTAAATCACAACTAGTAACAGTTAAGCAACATGACAGAGTATAAAAATCACTCTAGAGAGGCTGGGTGTTCCAGAATAAAGATGTGGAGGGGTTTACTACTCTGTGAAACACTGTGCAGGCTAATATAGTAGCAATTCAAGAATAACGTTTCTCAACTCAAAATATTAAAGAACCTGGGAATTTAATCAGCACACATACACGATACACTATATAATTAAACAATGGTCAGGGTTCTTAACTGTCCTGCCCAGAGTCCAGACCTGTCAGCAGATGAAAATTTGGCAAAGAACAAAAAAAAAAAGACAATGCAGACTCAGAAATTCTGAGCAGCTGAAATCCTATATTAAGCAAGAGTTTGAAATATTTCACTGATTCATTGTTTATTCATTTTAAAACATTTTTTCGTCTTTTGAGAGATAAAGTTACATTAAAAAGGAGACTTTGTCCTCTTATATTTAGGGGTGCTTGGACTCAAATATGGGCTAGAAATGCCCATACCAGCCAGATAAAGTTGGCCTCACGTCTAAGCACATTGTGGGCTGTACAACCAAACGCTTTGATAGGGCATGTTCTCCTACTCAGGAGTTGCACGGTGAGAAGTGCCAATGTGATCTTGGCTTGCAGAAAGGAGAAGTTTGACTGTTCCGAGTATTCAGCCTTCTGGGAGAATGAAGGTGGTATTCGGGGGAAGATGCCCTGAGGTAAACCCAGAGCTTGCTTGAGGGACTATATCTCCCGTCTGGCCTGGGAATGGCTGCAGATCCCCCAGGAGGGGCTAGTGAAAGTTGCAGGGTTCCTGGGCTTCTTTGCTTGCCCTGTTGCCACCACAACCCTAAACCTAGATGAGAACTATTCTGCTCTTGGGGTCTAAATCCATATAGTGACTGAAAATTATGCAAATTGAAGGTAACCACCTTCTACATCAATCCTGGACACAAAGTCAATTAAATTTATTCCCAAGTGTAGCACAGAATTATATGAAATCAGCAAATTAGAAAACAAAGTTAAAATACTAAATAATAATCAATTTTTTTTAATCAAAATGTTTATGTTGAAAATCTATGGGGGTCCCACATTTTCAGGCAAATGTATAATATAATACTATTATAATACTAATAAATAATATTAATCCTTTAATTAATGCCTGTGGCTTATCATCAGAGTAATATTAGTACTTAAAAGAAAAGTCTGAAATTCATGTCCTTGTATATTTTTTATTAAAGATCAGATGAGGTTATATTAGGCATCAATCTAAATGTAGAGAACATTGCAGGATTAAGACACAAGTGAACAGTATAAGACCGTGTGTACAAGTGAGATCAGAATTCATTAATAAACACCCTGCAATGTCTTAGTTAACTATTTTAACCATGTCCTCCCAAATTATGTAAAACCCATTCATGAACAATGCAAATGTGTTCAGATGCATGCATACAATGATGTATTCTTTGCATTGGCATTAATGCATCAGGCAGCTTAAGGAGAGCAGTAGCGTCCACAGAAGAGAATGCTTTGTGTCGACTTGTGCTTGATGAAAAAGAGGAATGGGTGGTCTGCCATAAAGACTACTGGGAGTGGAAAATGACCGCAACACAACATCATGACTGCTGCAGTAGCTGCAGCTGCTTCTGTGCCCTCTTCATTCACCTCTACAAAGGACTTGTGCATGACTTTGGACAGCACCAGATCATTGCTAGGAGACATGTGTGAAAAATCACATTTAGTATCATCAAAGGCATCCACCATGCCCATGCTGACAAGCAGCTCCTTCATGTCATAGGTCTCTTCCAGTTTGAACCGGGGCACAGACACTTCCATCATAACATTTTCCATTCTTTCAGGCCGTGTCCATTCCACAAAGTTCTTGTAGGTGAGGTTTTGCTCAAGCTGAGAGGAAACAACAGAAAGAAATTCAAATGAAAGCTGTTTCTTTCTGGATCAATAAAGTGACATCTTATAGCTTTTTAGATCATTTACAACTGTATCATTTACCTTCTCAAGGCCAGTGGAGTTATCCTCAATCTCGTTAGGTAGCATTATTATCATGCTAAGTTCTTTTCCAGCATATGGCATTTCCAGAATCCTGCAAGACACTTCGGGGATGTGGGCCAGGGGAAAAGTTCCTCTCTGTTCCATCATCTGAACTGGTTTGGTGTTATTCTGCAAAAGGAAAGAGAAAACTTGAACTAATAATTGACTAAATGTGACTAATAAGGATGCACTGAAATTTTAGCAGCTGAAAAGTGTGAGATTTTCTCTTTTGGTTTTGATCTAAAGAAAACTGAGCAAAAACAACAAGAATAAAATATTCCTTTGCAGCAGAAGATGAATCATGAAGCAGAAGAGTCATGAGAGATCCATTTAAAATGTTTCTACAATTACTATTACAGACAACCTATTTATGATCAGTTTCTGCTGTCCAAGGCTTTATATTATTTTAAATGATTCTACATTTAATGTGACATTAACCTGAATATGGAGAAGACTTTAGATAATAACATATGATTTTAGATCGTGTGCTGCATGTTCCTGAATCACCTTGTTTAGTTTAAATGGAAACTGTCTGGTATCATACACTTTGAACTTGTTGTCCCAGTCGGCCTTAAAGTACATGGCATTCACCAAGACAAGTCTGGTCAAACTGTCCACATCTCCTTTAGCCAGAATGTCCTTGATCTTTTCTGAGTAGAAAAGTAAAAGTTTAAAAATCAGGACTCAAGACTAGGAGGCTCATACATTGCCAGGTGAATCACTACAGCTGTGGTAGTTTCAGCTGTGTTAACTGAGTGTTATTACAGAATCCCTAATAAACAATCATTATCTGATATTGGCAGCTGAAAAGCAGTTATTGTGTTACTGTGTTGTGTTATTCTGCATGAATAAATAGTGCATTGTAATGATTACATATAAAACATGTTTTGCAGATTAGGTTGATGTGTGGCATCATTCATTCATTTTTAGCAGATTACATTGACCATAAATTTTAAGCAAGCAACAGGTGTTGAGCTTTGTGAAATGGAACTGCTTTTATGGGATGAAACACTGAGCCATGAATAGAGGATTGTATAATATGTAATATATAATCTTTGCCAACAATTACACACGGAAGCATAAAATAAATACACAAAATACCTAAAAATACTAACCTTGTGTGTGTTTTTCCACCCATTTATTAATATTTCCACGGGCAGCCTCTGCATTTGTTTTGAAGTCAGCTGTCTCCAGCTCAGCGTTGTAGTACGTTTTTGTGTCATGTAGGAATTTCTAGAACAAAAGGACAGTGATCAGTCATTTTTATACATTGATTAATCACTGCCACGTAACAGCAGGATTGTGGTGTGAAACACATCGGTCTGTGACCTGATCTTTTTTAAACTGAAAACCAAGGTATTCCACCGCTTATCTGGGTCAGGGTCGCGGGGGAAGCAGTCGGAGCAAAGAAACCCAGACCTCCCTCTCCCCAGCCACTGTTTCCAGCTCCTCCGGGGGTATACCGAGGCTTTCCCAGGCCAGTCGAGACATGTAGTCTGTCCAGCGTGTTCTTGTTCTGCCCCGGGGCCTCCTCCCCATTGGACATGCCCAGAACACCTCACCAAGGTGGTGTCCAGGAGGCATTCGGACCAGATGCCCCAACCACCTCAACTGGCTCCTCTCAACGTGGAGGAGCAGCGGCTCCACTCCGAGTCTCTCCCGGATGTCCGAGCTCCTAACCCTATCTCTAAGGGAGAGTCCAGAAACCCTGCGGAGAACACTCATTTCACCCGCAATCTCGTTCTTTCGGTCACTACCCAAAGCTTGTGACTGTAGGTGAGGGTTGGGACGTAGACTGAATGATAAATCGAGAGCTTTGCTTTTCTACTCAGCTCTCTCTTCACCACAACGGACCGGTTACAGAGCCCGCATAACTGCTGACACTGCACTGATCCACCTATCAATCTCCCGCTCCATCTTTCCCTCACTCCTGAACAAGGAGGTATTTAAACTCCTCCACTTGAGGCAGGATCTCACTTCCAACCTGGAGAGAGCACTCCACCCTTTTCCGACTGAGTACCATGGACTCGGATTTGGAGGTGCTGATCCTCATCCCTACCGCTTCACACTCGGCTCCCAACTGGTCCAGCATGATGAAGCCAACAAGACCACGACATCCGCAAAAAGCAGACATGGAATCCTGAGACCACCAAACTGGACACCTTCCGCCACTTGGCTACGCCGATAAATTCTGTCCATAAACATTATGAACAGAACCGGTGATAACGGGCAGCCCTGAGAGTCCAACTCTGACTGGAAACCAGTCGGACTTACTGCCAGCCATATGAACCAGACTCCTGCTCTGTCTATACAGGGACTGGATGACTCGTAGAAAAAAGTGACCATACTCCCAGAGCACCCCCCACAGAATATCCCAAGGGACATGGTCAAATGCCTTCTAAAGATCCACAAAACACACGTAGACTGGTTGAGCAAACTCCCACGCACCCTCCAGAATTCTAGCTAGTGTAAAGAGCTGGTCCTGTGTTCTACGACCGGGGCAGAATCCACATGGTTCCTCCTGGATCCGAGGTTCAACTATCAGTCGGACTCTCTTCTCCAGTACCCCCGCATGGACCTTACCGAGGAGGCTAAGGAGAGTAATCCCTCTATAGTTGGAAGACGTGTTGGTGGGATTCTCGAGGTATTCCTTCCACCGCCTAATGACGTCCCCAGTCGAGGTCAACAGTTCCCCACCCCCACCATATACAGTGTTGGTGTAAAACCACTTTTCCCTCCTGAGTTGCCTGATGGTTTGCCAGAAGTTTCTCTGAGCCGACTGAAAGACATTTTCCATGTTCTCACCGAACTCCTCCCACACCCGAATTTTTGCCTCAGCCACAGCCGAAGCCGCGAGCCACTTGGCTCCTCAGTAACTGTCAGCTGCCTCCGGAGTCCCCCGAGCAAGCCAGGCTGGATAGGACGCTTTCTTCAGCTTGACAGCCTTCCTCACCCGGGGTGTCCACCACCGAGTGCGGGGATTGCCACCCCAACAGGCACCGACAACCTTGCAGCCACAGTTCTGTTCAGCCGCCTCAACAATGGAGGTCCGGAACATGGCCCATTCAGACTCTGTCACCGTCCTACCCCAGGATGCAGTCGACGTTCTGCCGGATGTGGGAGTTGAAGATCTTTCTGACAGGTTCCTCTGCCAAACGTTCCCAGCAAACCCTCAGCACACATTTAGGCCTGCCAGGTCTGTCCGGCATCCTCCCACGCCATCTGATCCAACTCTCCACCAGGTGGTAATCAGTTCACAGCTCAGCACCTCTCTTCACCCGAGTGTCCAGAACATATGGCCGCAGGTCTGATGATACGACTATGAAGTCGATCATCGAAATGCGGCCGAGGGTATCCTGATACCAGGTGTACTTGTGGACACCCTTATGCTCAAACATGGTGTTCGTAATGCACAAACTGTGATGGGCACAGAAATCCAATAACTGAACACCACTCTGGTTCAGATCAGCGGGGCCGTTCCTCCCAATCACGCCCCTCCAGGTCTCATTGTCATTACGCACGTGAGCATTGAAGTCCCCCAGCAGAATAATGGAGTCCAAAGAATGAGTACTCTCCAGCACCCCCTCTAGGGTCCCCAAGAAGGCATGGTACTCTGAACTGCTGTTTGGTGCATAAGCACAAACAACCGTCAAAGCCCTTTCCCCAACCCGAAGGCGCAGGGAAATTACCCTCTCATCCACTGGGGTAAACTCCAATGTACAGGCGCTAATCCGGGAGGCTATGGGTAAGCCCACTCCTGCCTTACGCCTCTCACCCTGGGCAAGTCCATAGTGAAAGAGCATCCAGCCCCTCTCAAGGAGATTGGTTCCAGAGCCCATACTGTGTGTCGACTGTGCCAGTACCTCTCAACCTCGCGCACCAGCTCAGGCTCTTTTCCCACCAGAGAGGTTACGTTCCATGTTCCAGGAGCCAGTTTCAGTAGTCGAGGATCAGAACGCCAGGGCCACCGACCCTGGCTGCCACCCGATCCACAATGCACCAGACCCGGATTACTACCTATCCCACAGGTGGTGGGCCCATGGGAGAGTGGACCCATGTTGCTCGTACGGGCTGAGCCCGGCCAGACCCCATGAATGAAAGGCCGGCCACCAGGCGCTCGCCAATGAGCCCCTCCCCCACGCCTGGCTCCAGGGTGAGGCCCCAGTAACACTACTCCGGGCGAGGAAAGCTGTGTCCCTGTTCTTGATCTCTTAATCTTGGTCTTTATGGATCACTCTTTGTCTGGCCCTTCACCTAGGACCAATTTGGCTTGGGAGACCCTACCAGGTGCTATTGCCTGCAACAACATAGCTCCTAGGCTCACGCAGGCAGGCAAACCCCTCCACCACGTTAAGGTGGTGATCCGGGGAAGGGAGTAAGAATGTGGCCAGTGGAAACTGGTAAACTATAGATTCATAAATATCAGTTAAAGACTGATTAAAGGGAATTGTATTCTTAGGATTTTGCCGTCTTTTTCTAGAAGCACGTTTTTGTAAAGTAACTTCTTACCTCCACAAACTTGTAGGACTGCTCTCCATAAAGCCGATTGGCGAGGCTGAGGGAATATGGAACTCCTGGTTTGTTCAGTTCACTTATGAGCTTCTTGAAGCCAGTGTGGATATCATCCGCTTTGGTGAAGTGCAACGACTAGTGTTCAGGATAAATTGAAAATTTTAAACAAAAAAAGTAAAGGGAATTAATGCATAAACCTAGTTATAAAAGCAAGACGTCACTCTGAAGAATGAAACTGCTTTGAGAAATCTTCAAAAGCAGGAGATATACAATAAATATGGGAGCAAATCTGTCTCATGAGACTTTGAAATATTACCACCTTTGAATGTGTCGCACTGAATTTTTTTTGCACTGAAATTATTCATCTGAATATAATTGCTCTTGAACAGAACTCGTGAATTTTCAAGAACACGTTTTCACTGTTACTATTCAGGGTTAATAAATTCAGATAAAAAAATTCAAACAATATATTTCGAAGTTGCTCAAATTTGGTACAAAATGCAGACGTTTAACTACACGTTTAGCTTCCATCCATCCATTATCTGTAACCGCTTATCCAATTCTAGGGTCGCGGGGGGTCCAGAGCCTACCTGGAATCATTGGGCGCAAGGCGGGAATACACCCTGGAGGGGACGCCAGTCCTTCACAGGGTAACACAGACACTCACACACTCACACCTACGGACACTTTCAAGTCGCCAATCCACCTGCAATGTGTGTTTTTGGACTGTGGGAGGAAACCGGAGCACCCGGAGGAAACCCACGCGGACAAGGGGAGAACACACCAACTCCTCACAGACAGTCACCCGGAGCGGGAATCGAACCCACAACCTCCAGGCCCCTGGAGCTGTGTGACACTACCTGCTGCGCCACCGTGCCGCCCACGTTTAGCTTCCTTCCGCGGATATTATCTCTTTATTTTCAAAGTGTCTCAGAAATCTGAAAGACTCACTAAAGACACAATATAACAGACTATTGATGTTCTGAAGATGAAGAAATTTTACTGTGGAGATGTTTTTGTAATGGCCCTGTGAACAGAGCATGTGATATGACAGAATGTGGAAACATGAACTGTGTGGGGATACAGTTGTGTGAAAATTAGAACACCCCATGAAAGCCTTTGTCTTTTTAAACATATTTAAAAATATGGACATTTGACTTTCATTTGAACAGCACTGAGAAATGGAGCTTATACAAATAAAAACTGAAGAAATTACTTATAAACACAGGTTGTACAGTGTAATTGGCTTTGGCAGAGAGGATTTGGAAAATTCACACACTCAGCTCTACTGCTCCTCCCACACACTCAGCTCCACTGCTCCTCCCACACACTCAGCTCCACTGCTCCTCCCACACACTCAGCTCCACTGCTCCTCCCACAAATGCATGTTCCTTACAAATGTGGCACCATTGAAAAGGGAAATTAACAGGTTTTTTGACTGTATAGGATTTATTGCCAAGAAGCATTGTTACAACAAATAAATAATCTACAAACACAAATTTCTATATAAATATTTATGATAATATTAGAAAGAACCAGACATTGTGAATATACACATTGACATTCAGTGTTTAAACAAACACAACTTTATGAATTAAACTCTGCACTTTGGGATATTATATTTGTACTACACCTTCTGTAAAATCAATTCCAGATTCTTGATAATTTGACAATTAAAAAATAAAATTGCCATAGGACACATACTCCACAGTTCATGTTTCCACATATTCATCATATCACATGCTCTGTTCACAGGGCCATTACACAACATTTCCATTCATGAAAGTGGAGCACTTTGAAAGAATGGAAGCCACAAGGAAAATCCCAGTTATCCTCCACCAATACAGAAATGCCATGAACTGCTGCCATCACTAATGTTTATGTCTTAATAAAGCCCTTAGTTTGATAGCGGTCATATCCAATAACCTTGTTTTGTAGAGCCACAGGTAACTGTGCTTTCTGGACCTTCTGGGCCTGTTGAACTGTTGCTGCTTGAGCAGGTTTAGTTTTCATAGCTTTGTTGAAGCCTAAGACCTATAGCACAATATTGTACGTCAGAATTAAGGAACAACTTGCTTCCACAGTTTGTGCCAAATGAGTTAAACCATATTAATATACAGACTTTCTGTCAAACAGGAATTAAGTGAGCCACTTTTACAAAGATTATTTCTTCATCCACATGAGAACAGCACTGTGTATCTTAACTAAACAAGATAGACATTTCAAGGGTGTGTTACTGCTTTGCGGACAAGTAATTTCAGGTCCTACAGGGTGATCTTACACAGCCGCAGCACCCCTGATCAGGCAGAAGTGGTAACAGAATGTACATGAAAGAATGCCTAAACAAGACGATTATAAGCCAATATATATATATATATATATATATATATGTATATATATATATATATATATATATATATAATATAATATAATATAATATATATTAAAACCTAAAAATAAGACACCACAGTGTGATGAAATCAATGAGTTGAAGCAGTGAAGATGTGCCCCAGTGGGTGTATCTCAGGATAGCTTCGTTGAGTCATCCTAAGGCTCAAGTTTCTCAGAATAATAGTTAAACAAAGATTTATTAATTTATTGTGAGGATATTACTGTATTAATGCTCTACAAGTTTTGATGAAACTCCACCTGAACAAAGTAGGCATTAATCGTCTTAATCTCACACAGGGAAAGTGATACCAAAATATTCTCAGATTTCAGAAATACATTTAGTGAAACAGAAAGAAAGAGTCTTAACCTCAGACATCTGAGCTTCAGTTCTGCCTGCAGCTCCTAGATAAACCATGGCCAGAGCTGAGGAGATGCTGAGGGGAGAGTAGAACATGTTGCCTGTTTTGTTGCTTTCCCTGATCTTCTCGAACAGGTCAAGGGCGAAACTTGTGTTGGACACTGTCAAAGAATCCATCTTTTTCCAAATTCTGTGGAAGAAACCGAATGAGTACATTATCTTCTGCACATTCAGTCAGGAGCTGAGACTGTTTACTTCAGAATAAATTACATAAATGTGTTTTATTTTCCTAAGAACATACCACAGTGATAATGTCAATATTAAAATATGTATATGTGATTGATTCTTAATACTTTATAACGGTCGACAGAAAATGACTTTTATGAGACTTTTAAGTCTCTCCAAAGCCTGGTTTAACCAGGAAGAGACTTTAATGTATGACTCATTTTACTTTTATGCCTTTAAAAGACTAATAAACATGAGCACACACATTTATCATACGTTTTTGGAGTATAAGTAGTCGTTTGACTGACAGTGCTTCTTTAATACAGAATATATTACATTAGCCAGGCTGCTAGCTAAGACAGTGTATACACAAAGTGTGTATATTTCCAACGTTGACAGTAATTCGATTTAATTTAATGTTTTTACACTAAAACTCGAGACTTTACACAAAATACCTTCGCTAGATACCGTGTTTCTTCGTCAAGTGATTCAACAGCGTTTATCCCTCATTTAACTTTCATATTAGACAGAAGTTAGCGATAGGTTTTACTCTCGTCTCCTTGTTTCTGCGGCGCAGTAAGACACTCACCTCAGTGCGAGTTGGTTCAGAGCTGCAGTGTCAGGACTGTGGTGATTCCCGTAAAAAGCGAGGAGAATATCTGGGATTTATATTTAGTGTTGTGAAGGAGGCGGAGACATCCCAGCACATCCAGCCCAAGGCGAATTAAATGGAAGCTCGCCCTTTTGCTTTTGTTGTGGGGTGGGGGCGAAAACGGTGACTGGAGAGAATGAAGACTTGTACTAGATTATTTTCCTGCTGAACAAGCTGTAGTTGATTCTTAAAAGAACTGTTATTGATACACATTTGCCTTTTAGGTCGTAAAATAGTACACTGCTGTTTACTTATCAATAAATGGACAACTGGATAAATTATCACTTAAAATTTTATTAATAACATTATGACTTTCAAATGGATCAGACACAACAGTGCTGCTTGTGTTTTTAAATACTGTGTTCATTCGCTGTCTACTCTGTTAGACAGCCTTACATCATTGGTCCACCATGAAGGTGTAAATTCAGAGACAGTAACTCATCTGTCACTGCACAGTGTGTGTTCGTCCTCTAGTCCTTCATCAGTGACACAGGACACTGTCAGCTGGGTATTTTTGGTTGGGTCACTATACTCAGTTCATCAGTGACACTGAGGGGTTTATAAACTTCAGTAGCACTGCTGTGTCTGATCCACTCACACCAGCACAACACACACTAACACACCACCACCACTTCACTGTAACTGCAATGACATACTTTACCAAGGTCTTCACATGCCACCAAGAATAGTGCAAAATAAAACATCCATTTACAATTTGTTGCTAGCAACATATATAAAATGTTGGGATGGGGCAACCAAATATTAATGCTGAATATACTTAAGAAATAAAAAAGAGACACTGGTGTTTAGTAAATCACAACTGGTAACAGGTAAGTAACATGACACAGTATAAAAATCATTACTGTGGAGGGGTTTACCACTCTGTGAAACACTGTGCAGGCTAATATAGCAGCAATTCAAGAATAACGTTTCTCAACTTAAAATATTAAAGAACCTGGGAATTTAATCAGCACACATACACGATACACAATATAATTAAACAATGGTCAGGGTTCTTAACTGTCCTGCCCAGAGTCCAGACCTGTCAGCAGATGAAAATTTGGCAAAGAACAAAAAAAAAAAGACAATGCAGACTCAGAAATTCTGAGCAGCTGAAATCCTATATTAAGCAAGAGTTTGAAATATTTCACTGATTCATTGTTTATTCATTTTAAAACATTTTTTTTTCGTCTTTTGAGAGATAAAGTTACATTAAAAAGGAGACTTTGTCCTCTTATATTTAGGGGTGCTTGGACTCAAATATGGGCTAGAAATGCCCATACCAGCCAGATAAAGTTGGCCTCACGTCTAAGCACATTGTGGGCTGTACAACCAAACGCTTTGATAGGGCATGTTCTCCTACTCAGGAGTTGCACGGTGAGAAGTGCCAATGTGATCTTGGCTTGCAGAAAGGAGAAGTTTGACTGTTCCGAGTATTCAGCCTTCTGGGAGAATGAAGGTGGTATTCGGGGGAAGATGCCCTGAGGTAAACCCAGAGCTTGCTTGAGGGACTATATCTCCTGTCTGGCCTGGGAATGGCTGCAGATCCCCCAGGAGGGGCTAGTGAAAGTTGCAGGGTTCCTGGGCTTCTTTGCTTGCCCTGTTGCCACCACAACCCTAAACCTAGATGAGAACTATTCTGCTCTTGGGGTCTAAATCCATATAGTGACTGAAAATTATGCAAATTGAAGGTAACCACCTTCTGCATCAATCCTGGACACAAAGTCAATTAAATTTATTCCCAAGTGTAGCACAGAATTATATGAAATCAGCAAATTAGGAAACAAAGTTAAAATACATAATAATTATATATTTTTTTAAACCAAAAGGTTTATGTTGAAAATCTATGGGGGTCCCACATTTTCAGGCAAATTTATAACATAATACTATTATCCATCCATCCATTATCTGTAACCGCTTATCCAATTTAGGGTCGCAGGGGGTCCAGAGCCTATCTGGAATCATCGGGCGCAAGGCGGGAATACACCCTGGAGGGGACGCCAGTCCTTCACAGGGCAACACAGACACACACACATTCACTCACACACTCACACCTACGGACACTTTCGAGTCGCCAATCCACCTGCAACGTGTGGTTTTTTTGGACTGTGGGAGGAAACCGGAGCACGCGGAGGAAACCCACGCGGACACGGGGAGAACACACCAACTCCTCACAGACAGTCACCCGGAGCGGGAATCGAACCCACAACCTCCAGGCCCCTGGAGCTGTGTGACTGCGACACGACCTGCTAAATAAATATTAATCCTTTAATTAATGCCTGTGGCTTATCATCAGAGTACTATTAGTACTAAAAGAAAAGTCTGAAATTCATGTCCTTGTATATTTTTTATTAAAGATAAGATGAGGTTATATTAGGCATCAATCTAAATTTAGGGAACATTGCAGGATTAAGACACAAGTGAACAGTATAAGACCGTGTGTACAAGTGAGATCAGAATTCATTAATAAACATTCTGCAATGTCTTAGTTAATTATTTTAACCATGTCCTCCCAAATTATGTAAAACCCATTCATGAACAATGCAAATGTGTTCAGATGCATGCATACAATGATGTATTCTTTGCATTGGCATTAATGCATCAGGCAGCTTAAGGAGAGCAGTAGCGTCCACAGAAGAGAATGCTTTGTGTCGACTTGTGCTTGATGAAAAAGAGGAATGGGTGGTCTGCCATAAAAACTTCTGGGGGCATAAAGGCACAACCACACAATATGACTGCTGCAGTAGCTGCAGCTGCTTCTGTGCCCTCTTCATTCACCTCTACAAAGGACTTATGTATGACTTTGGACAGCACCAGATCATTGCTAGGAGACATGTGTGAAAAATCACATTTAGTATCATCAAAGGCATCCACCATGCCCATGCTGACAAGCAGCTTCTTCATGTCATAGGTCTCTTCCAGTTTGAACCGGGGCACAGACACTTCCACCATAGCATTGTCCATTCTTTCAGGCCGTGTCCATTCCACAAAGTTCTTGTAGGTGAGGTTTTGCTCAAGCTGAGAGGAAACAACAGAAAGAAATTCAAATGAAAGCTGTTTATTTCTGGATCAATAAAGTGACATCTTATAGCATTTCCGATCATTTACAACTGTATCATTTACCTTCTCAAGGCCAGTGGAGTTATCCTCAATCTCGTTAGGTAGCATTATTATCATGCTAAGTTCTTTTCCAGCATATGGCATTTCCAGAATCCTGCAAGACATTTCAGGGATGTAGACCAGGGGAAACTTTGCTTTCTGTCGCATCATCTGAACTGGTTTGGTGTTATTCTGCAAAAGGAAAGGGAAAACTTGAACTAATAGTTGACTAAATGTGACTAATAAGGATGCACTGAAATTTTAGCAGCTGAAAAGTGTGAGATTTTCTCTTTTGGTTTTGATCTAAAGAAAACTGAGCAAAAACAACAAGAATAAAATATCCCTTTGCAGCAGAAGATGAATCATGAAGCAGAAAAGTCATGAGAGATCCATTTAAAATGTTTCTACAATTACTATTACAGACAACCTATTTATGATCAGTTTCTGCTGTCCAAGGCTTTATATTATTTTAAATGATTCTACATTTAATGTGTCATTAACCTGAATATGGAGAAGACTTTAGATAATAACATATGATTTTAGATCGTGTGCTGCATGTTCCTGAATCACCTTGTTTAGTTTAAATGGAAACTGTCTGGTATAATACACTTTGAACTTCTTGTCCCAGTCGGCCTTAAAGTACATGGCATTCACCAAGACAAGTCTGGTCAAACTGTCCACATCTCCTTTAGCCAGAATGTCCTTGATCTTTTCTGAGTAGAAAAGTAAAAGTTTAAAAATCAGGACTCAAGACTAGGAGGCTCATACATTGCCAGGTGAATCACTACAGCTGTGGTAGTTTCAGCTGTGTTAACTGAGTGTTATTACAGAATCCCTAATAAACAATCATTATCTGATATTGGCAGCTGAAAAGCAGTTATTGTGTTACTGTGTTGTGTTATTCTGCATGAATAAATAGTGCATTGTAATGATTACATATAAAACATGTTTTGCAGATTAGGTTGATGTGTGGCATCATTCATTCATTTTTAGCAGATTACATTGACCATAAATTTTAAGCAAGCAACAGGTGTTGAGCTTTGTGAAATGGAACTGCTTTTATGGGATGAAACACTGAGCCATGAATAGAGGATTGTATAATATGTAATATATAATCTTTGCCAACAATTACACACGGAAGCATAAAATAAATACAAAAAATACCTAAAAATACTAACCTTGTGTGTGTTTTTCCACCCATTTATTAATATTTCCACGGGCAGCCTCTGCATTTGTTTTGAAGTCAGCTGTCTCCAGCTCAGCGTTGTAGTACGTTTTTGTGTCATGTAAGAATTTCTAGAACAAAAGGACAGTGATCAGTCATTTTTATACATTGATTAATCACTGCCACGTAACAGCAGGATTGTGGTGTGAAACACATCGGTCTGTGACCTGATCTTTTTTAAACTGAAAACCAATGTATTAAAAGTCAAAGTAAGAATGTCCATCCATCCATTTTCCACCATTATCCGGGTCTGGGTCGGAGCAAAGAAACCCAGACCTACCTCTCCTCAGCCACTGTTTCCAGCTCCTCCGGGGGTATACCGAGGCTTTCCCAGGCCAGTCGAGACATGTAGTCTGTCCAGCGTGTTCTTGTTCTGCCCCGGGGCCTCCTCCCAATTGGACATGCCCAGAACACCTCACCACGAGAAGGTGTCCAGGAGGCATTCGGACCAGATGCCCCAACCACTTCAACTGGCTCCTCTCAACGTGGAGGAGCAGCGGCTCCACTCCGAGTCTCTCCCGGATGTCCGAGCTCCTAACCCTATCTCTAAGGGAGAGTCCAGACACCCTGTGGAGAAAACTTTCAGCCGCTTGTACCCGCAATTTCATTCTTTCGGTCACTACCCAAAGCTCGTGACTGTAGGTGAGGGTTGGGACGTAGACTGAACGGTAAATCGAGAGCTTTGCTTTTCTACTCAGCTCTCTCTTCACCACAACGGACCGGATACAGAGCCCGCATAACTGCTGATGCTGCACCGATCCACCTGTCAATCTCCCGCTCCATCTTTTCCTCACTCCTGAACAAGACCCAGAGGTATTTAAACTCCTCCACTTGAGGCAGGATCTCACTTCCAACCTGGAGAGAGCACTCCACCCTTTTCCGACTGAGTACCATGGACTCGGATTTGGAGGTGCTGATCCTCATCCCTACCGCTTCACACTCGGCTGCCAACTGGTCCAGCATGATGAAGCCAACAAGACCACAACATCCGCAAAAAGTAGACATAGAATCCTGAGACCACCAAACTGGACACCTTCCGCCACTTGGCTACGCCGATAAATTCTGTCCATAAAAATTATGAACAGAACCGGTGATAACGGGCAGCCCTGACCGAGTCCAACTCTGACTGGAAACCAGTCGGACTTACTGCCAGCCATATGAACCAGACTCCTGCTCTGTTTATACAGGGACTGGATGACTCGTAGAAAAGTGACCATACTCCCAGAGCACCCCCCACAGAATATCCGGAGGGACATGGTTGAATGCCTTCTAAAGATCCACAAAACACATGTAGACTGGTTGAGCATACTCCCCCTCCAGAATCCTAGCGAGTGTAAAGAGCTGGTCCTGTGTTCCATGACCGGGGCAGAATCTGCATTGTTCCTCCTGGATCCGAGGTTCAACTATCAGTCGGACTCTCTTCTCCAGTACCCCTGCATGGACCTTACCGGGGAGGCAAAGAGTGTAATCCCCCTATAGTTGGAACACATCCTCCGACCCCCCATGGGAACCACCACCCATGCCAGTCCAGAGTCACTGTCCCTGATGTCCACGCGATGTTGCAAATACGTGTCAGCCAGGACAGCCCCATAACATCCAGAACCTTGAGGAACTCGGGGCCAACTTCATCCACCCCTGGGACCCTACCGCCAAGGAGTTTTCCTACCACCTCGGCCACCTCAGCCCCAGTGATAGATGAGCCCCCCCACCCCGGAATCCCCAAACTCTACTTCCTTGTGGAAGACGTGCTGGTGGGATTCTCTAAGTATTCCTTCCACCGCCTAATGACGTCCCCAGTCGAGGTCAACAGTTCCCCACCTCCACCATATACAGTGTTGGTGGATAACCACTTTCCCCTCCTGAGTCGCCTGATGGTTTGCCAGAAACTTCTCTGAGCCGACCGAAAGTCGTTTTCCATGTTCTCACTGAACTCCTCCCACACCCGAATTTTTGCCTCAGCTACAGCCGAAGCCGCGAGCCGCTTGGCTCCTCAGTAATTGTCAGCTGCCTCTGGAGTCCCCCGAGCAAGCCAGGCTGGATAGGACGCTTTCTTCAGCTTGACAGCCTTCCCCCCCCTTCCACCCCAACAGGCACGACAACCTTGCAGCTACAGCTCTGTTCACCCGCCTCAACAATGGAGGTCCGGAACATGGCCCATTCAGACTCTGTCACGGTCATACCCCAGGATGCAGTCGAAGTTCTGCCGGATGTGGGAGTTGAAGATCTTTCTGACAGGTTCCTCTGCCAAACGTTCCCAGCAAACCCTCAGCACACGTTTAGGCCTGCCAGGTCTGTCCAGCATCCTCCCACGCCATCTGAACCAACTCTCAACCAGGTGGTGATCAGTTCACAGCTCAGCACCTCTCTTCACTCGAGTGTCCAGAACATATGGCCGCAGGTCTGATGATACGACTATCAAGTCGATCATCGAAATGCGGCCGAGGGTATCCTGATGCCAGGTGTACTTGTGGACACCCTTATGCTCGAACATGGTGTTCGTAATGCACAAACTGTGATGGGCACAGAAATCCAATAACTGAACACCACTCTGGTTCAGATCAGCGGGGCTGTTCCTCCCAATCACGTCCCTCCAGGTCTCATTGTCATTACACACGTGAGCATTGAAGTCCCCCAGCAGAATAATGGAGTCCAAAGAATGAGTACTCTCCAGCACCCACTCTAGGGTCCCCAAGAAGGCATGGTGCATAAGCACAAACAACCGTCAGAGCCCTTTCCCCAACCCGAAGGCGCAGGGAAATTACCCTCTCGTCCACTGGGGTAAACTCCAATGTACGCTAATCCGGGAGGCTATGGGTAAGCCCACTCCTGCCTTACGCCTTTCACCCTGGGCAAGTCCATAGTGAAAGAGCATCCAGCCCCTCTCAAGGAGATTGGTTCCAGAGCCCATACTGTGTGTCGAGGTGAGCCCAACTATATCTAGCCAGTACCTCTCAACCTCGCGCACCAGCTCAGGCTTTTTTCCCACCAGAGAGGTTACGTTCCATGTTCCAGGAGCCAGTTTCAGTAGTCGAGGATCAGAACGCCAGGGCCACTGACCCTGGCTGCCACCCGATCCACAATGCACCAGACCTGGATTACTACCTATCCCACAGGTGGTGGGCCCATGGGAGAGTGTACCCATGTTGCTCGTACGGGCTGAGCCCGGCCAGACCCCATGAATGAAAGTCCGGCCACCAGGCGCTCGCCAATGAGCCCCTCCCTCCCCCACGCCTGGCTACAGGGTGAGGCCCCACTAACCCTACTCCGGGCGAGGGAAGCTGTGTCCCTGTTCTTGATCTCTTAATCTTGGTCTTTATGGATCACTCTTTGTCTGGCCCATCACCTAGGACCAATTTGCCTTGGGAGACCCTACCAGGGGCTATTGCCTGCAACAACATAGCTCCTAGGCTCACGCAGGCAGGCAAACCCCTCTACCATGTTAAGGTGGTGATCCGGGGAAGGGAGTAAGAATGTGGCCAGTGGAAACTGGTAAACTATAGATTCATAAATATCAGTTAAAGACTGATTAAAGGGAATTGTATTCTTAGGATTTTGCCGTCTTTTTCTAGAAGCACGTTTTTGTAAAGTAACTTCTTACCTCCACAAACTTGTAGGACTGCTCTCCATAAAGCCGATTGGCGAGGCTGAGGGAATATGGAACTCCTGGTTTGTTCAGTTCACTTATGAGCTTCTTGAAGCCAGTGTGGATATCATCCGCTTTGGTGAAGTGCAACGACTAGTGTTCAGGATAAATTGAAAATTTTAAACAAAAAAAGTAAAGGGAATTAATGCATAAACCTAGTTATAAAAGCAAGACGTCACTCTGAAGAATGAAACTGCTTTGAGAAATCTTCAAAAGCAGGAGATATACAATAAATATGGGAGCAAATCTGTCTCATGAGACTTTGAAATATTACCACCTTTGAATGTGTCGCACTGAATTTTTTTTGCACTGAAATTATTCATCTGAATATAATTGCTCTTGAACAGAACTCGTGAATTTTCAAGAACACGTTTTCACTGTTACTATTCAGGGTTAATAAATTCAGATAAAAAAATTCAAACAATATATTTCGAAGTTGCTCAAATTTGGTACGAAATGCAGACACCAAAATACGAGTTACAAAAAATTCAGATACATATGCGGGACACCAAGGATGAGCAATCGATTCATTTAGATTTTCTCTTTCACCTTAAATGCTGCACTAGTTGCATTCTGTCGCCGCTAGATGGCGAAATACGAACACAACTTCCACACCGTGGAAAAACTACACGTTTAGCTTCCTTCCGCGGATATTATCTCTTTATTTTCAAAGTGTCTCAGAAATCTGAAAGTCTCACTAAAGACACAATATAACAGACTATTGATGTCCTGAAGATGAAGAAATTTTACTGTGGAGATGTTTTTGTAATGGCCCTGTGAACAGAGCATGTGATATGACAGAATGTGGAAACATGAACTGTGTGGGGATACAGTTGTGTGAAAATTAGACCACCCCATGAAAGCCTTTGTCTTTTTAAACATATTTAAAAATATGGACATTTGACTTTCATTTGAACAGCACTGAGAGATGGAGCTTATACAAATAAAAACTGAAAAAATTACTTATAAACACAGGTTGTACAGTGTAATTGGCTTTGGCAGAGAGGATTTGGAAAATTGTTCATAGGTGCAACCCACACACTCAGCTCTACTGCTCCTCCCACACACTCAGCTCCACTGCTCCTCCCACACACTCAGCTCCACTGCTCCTCCCACACACTCAGCTCCACTGCTCCTCCCACACACTCAGCTCCACTGCTCCTCCCACACACTCAGCTCCACTGCTCCTCCCACACACTCAGCTCCACTGCTCCTCCCACAAATGCATGTTCCTTACAAATGTGGCACCATTGAAAAGGGAAATTAACAGGTTTTTCAACTGTATAGGATTTATTGCCAAGAAGCATTGTTACAACAAATAAATAATATACAAACACAAATTTCTATATAAATATTTATGATAATATTAGAAAGAACCAGACATTGTGAATATACACACTGACATTCAGTGTTTAAACAAACACAACTTTATGAATTAAACTCTGCACTTTGGGATATTATATTTGTACTACACCTTCTGTAAAATCAATTCCAGATTCTTGATAATTTGACAATTAAAAAATAAAATTGCCATAGGACACATACTCCACAGTTCATGTTTCCACATATTCATCATATCACATGCTCTGTTCACAGGGCCATTACACAACATTTCCAAAGTAAAATTTCTTCATCTTCAGGACATCAATAGTCTGTTATATTGTGTCTTTAGTGAGACTTTCAGATTTTTGAGACACTTTGAAAATAAAGAGATAATATCCGCGGGAGGAAGCTAAACGTGTAGTTTTTCCACGGTGTGGAAGTTGTGTTCGTACAGAATGCAACTAGTGCAGCATTTAAGGTGAAAGAGAAAATCTAAATGAATCGATTGCTCATCCTTGGTGTCCCGGATGTGTATCTGAATTTTTTGTAACTCGTATTGTTGTATCTGAATTTCGTACCGAATTTGAGCAACTTCATATTCATATATTGTTACAATTTTTTTGAGCTTGAATTATTTTATCTGAATTTATTAACCTTTAATAATAACAGTGAAAACGGGTTCTTGAAAATTCACGAGTTCTGTTCAAGAGCAGTTATATTCAGATGAATAATTTCAGTGCAAAAAAATTCAGTGCTACACATTCAAAGGTGGTAATATTTCAAAGTCTGATGAGACAGATTTGCTTCCATAAATAAAAGACCAAACAGAGTTAACATTCAGCCAATAACTCCAACAGCCCCGTCTGTAAACCTCAAACAGCAAATGCAGCAAATTAAAAATGCTGTTCATAGTCGACATGAAAGTGGAGCACGTTGAAAGATTGGAAGCCACAAAGAAAATCCTAGTTATCCTCCACCAATACAGATTGGATTTCATAGCTTTGTTGAAGCCTAAGACCTATAGCACAATATTGTACGTCAGAATTAAAAAAACAACTTGCTTCCACAGTTTGTGCCAAATGAGTTAAACCATATTAAGTTACAGACTTTGTGTCAAACAGGAATTAAGTGAGCCACTTTTACAAAGATTATTGCTTCATCCACATGAGAACAGCCTCATGATACGTGCACTGTGTATCTTAACTAAACAAGATAGACATTTCAAGGGTGTGTTACTGCTTTGCGGACAAGTAATTTCAGGTCCTACAGGGTGATCTTACACAGCCGCAGCACCCCTAATCAGGCAGAAGTGGTAACAAAATGTACATGAAAGAACGCATAAACAAGATGATTATAAGCCAATGTACATAATGTTTATTCATTCATTATCTGTAACCGCTTATCCAGTTCAAGGTCGCAGTGGGTCCAGAGCCTACCTGGAATCATTGGGCGCAAGGCGGGAATACACCCTGAAGGGGGCGCCAGTCCTTCACAGGGCAACACAGACACACACATTCACACCTACAGACAATTTTGAGTCGCCAATCCACCTACCAGCGTGTGTTTTTGGACTGTGGGAGGAAACCAGAGCACCCAGAGGAAAACCACACGGACACGGGGAGAACACACCAACTCCTCACAGACAGTCACCCGGAGCGGGAATCGAACCCTCAACCTCCAGGCCCCTGGAGCTGTGTGACTGCGACACTACCTTCTGCCCCACCGTGCCGCCCATAATGTATATTAAAACCTAAAAAGTAGGACACCACAGTGTGATGAAATCAATGAGCTGAAGCAGTGAAGACGTGCCCCAGTGGGTGTATCTCAGGATAGCTTCGTTGAGTCATCCTAAAGCTCAAGTTTCTCAGAATAATAGTTAAACAAAGATTTATTTATTTATTGTGAGGATATTACTGTATTAATGTTCTACAAGTTTTGATGAAACCCCACCTGAACAAAGTAGGCATTAATCGTCTTAATCTCACACAGGGAAAGTGATACCAAAATATTCTCAGATTTCAGAAATGCATTTAGTGAAACAGAAAGAAAGAGTCCTAACCTCAGACATCTGAGCTTCAGTTCTGCCTGCAGCTCCTAGATAAACCATGGCCAGAGCTGAGGAGATGCTGAGGGGAGAGTAGAACACGTTGCCTGTTTTGTTGCTTTCCCTGATCTTCTCGAACAGGTCAAGGGCGAAACTTGTGTTGGCCACTGTCAAAGAATCCATCTTTTTTCTGCAACATTGTGTAGAAGAAACCGAAATGTGTACATTACCTTCTGCACATTCAGTTAGGAGCTGAGACTGTTTACTTCAGAATAAATTGCATAAATGTGTTTTATTTTCCTAAGAACATACCACAGTGATAATGTCAATATTAAAATATTCATAAGTAATTTTTCTTAATACTTTATAGCCGTCGAGAGAAAGACTTTTATGAGACTTTTAAGTCTCCTCTGTGTTCCCGGTGTACGCCCCTCTGAAGCCTGGTTTAACCAGGAAGAGACTTTACTGCAGATCAATAAAATTCAGTCCAATATGCGTCCAAACGAGTACTAAAACGCACACAAACTTACCGTACGTTTGTTGAGTGTAAAAACTCGCTTGACTGACTGGTAAGCTTCTTTAATTCCAAATATATTGCCTTAGCCAGACTCCTATTTCCAACAATAAGCTTGTTCGAGGTGTTCTGTGCCTCGCCTCTGTTGTTCTGAAAGATGGATCTGTTCTGCGCTCTGGCAGAACTCATATTTCAGGTCTGCGCAGTCCTAGGTGAAGTCAAACAAGCCTCCCCAGTAAACATTTAGCCGTTGATTCAACGTTGAAATAACGTAATGACTGCTGTCTAATCAACGTTCTCTTAAGGTTGAAAATGAAAGTTGAAAAGACGTCCAAACACAGACATTGAAAAGACGACTATTCGACATATTTTGGACGTCCATTGATGTTATTAATTGGTCCCGAAATAAATTACTTGTATAAAACGCATTTTGGACGTCCACTGACGTTATCGATTGGTCACCACTTAACTAACTTATTAAGATGGATTTTGGACGTCCATTGACGTTTAAAATATGTCCTTGACGGACAGACTACTTTTAGACCTATTTTGAACGTCCAGGGACATTCCTTGTTTACTGCGTCATGTCTACATAAAGTGTGCAGCTATCCCAGCTAACAAGGTAGATCTGGGCCGATACTGGCTCAGGCTCGGCACTGTTGGCTGGCTGCCGTCTCGGCGTGAATACGGCATGCCGCGTCTAGCCCAATTCTGGCTGCACGTTGGCACTGTCGGCTGGTTACCGTCTCGGCGTGAATGCGGCACCCTGTATCTGGCCCAAGTCCGGCTGCACGTTGGCACTCTCGGCTAGCTGAGGCTCGGCGTGAATGCGGCACGCTGCATCTGGCCCAGTTCCGGCTGCACGTTGGCACTGTCGGCTGGCTGCCGTCTCGGCGTGAATGCGGCACGCTGCATTTGGCCCAGTTCCGGCTGCACGTTGGCACTGTCGGCTGGTGAGGCGATTGTCATTGCAGTTAGCACACTGATCAGGGCATTTTATTAAATACTGCGTATTAATCGTATGTGGCCCACATCTAAAAATAAAAGAAAATACTGGTAACTGTCTGGAAAACGATGTAATAAATTTTAAATAAAATAATCATTATTTTAACTTGTTAAATGCCATACAGTTTTAGGTAAGCTCTGTTAATATTGTAATATTTTAGAATATTGATTTAATGACTGGGACACTGAAGATTAAAAATGTTATTTTGGACCGTTCTTAAAGTAATTAAAATTTAAAAATATCCAAAAGGTCCAAAATACACCCCCACACACGTGCTCGTTCCGGGAGCTTTGCAAAAACCAGTCGAGTGAAGTTCAAAGCAAATCAAAGTATTTATTTAACAATATTGGATCCAAGAGAACTAATACATGTAAAGAGTCTAATGGCCTCCCCAGTAGAGTTCTGAGTTCTTCCCCCATCTGACTCCACAGTTATACCCCAGATGACGTATAGCCTGGTGGTGAGGCGTTTCTAGCTGATTAACATATATTAATATGCATAATTTCAAGTGTTAGTACTCAGCTCTTCACGTGCAAGATTCAGGTGCATCCCTTGACCCCGAAGACATTCGTTATCAGCCAGGCTGACAATGGGCCTCTCTTCCCAGCACTCCTCTCCCGAGAGACTAAAATTTAGGGAGTCAGAAATGCACTTCAAGGTCAACAACATGCACCTACACTTCAGCCCTCCTGGGCCAACACTATGATTGATGTCAGTGTGCTAAAAGCCTGGAGTGCACATCTGTTCAAGGTTAGACGTTAAGAATTAAGAATGTGTAAATATCACGTGAGTTATCATGCCATAGAGTTAGCTTATAATATGTCTTTTAAGAGTATTCATCATATGAGTTAGTCGTGCAGGACCAAAAAATGTTTAACTACATGTGTAAGTAATACATAATGTAAATGCTGGTTAGTCATTCATATAAATGCATATAAGGTACAAGATTTCACACAATGAGTATGTAGTTATAAATGCTAATTTAACTAATCATCATTTAAGGATATTTGTCCACAAACACAAAGTAATAAAATTATTTCCTACAACAACACGAACGACAGAAATGATTATGATAAATAGGGTTAATAAGGAGATGGTGCCGTGCGGAAGGGAGGAAATTGTTATTTAAGTTTTTGAAGACGACAGCTTTAAAATGAATGAACTCTGAATGAGAAAACGGAAGGTGGCAGAAGCGAATCGCTGTAAAAACACAGAAGAAGAAGACGATGAAGATTCGCGCTCTTTTCTGTGACCGCGGCACGCCAGCAGCTCTCACCGGCCTCAGGGAACAGCTTCATCCCGTAAATATTTCAATTTAACCTTATATTTTCGGATACATAAGTATTTTGGTATCGCCCAAATGTAGTTAACATCGTTAATGTTACGTATGTTATTTTATAAACTGATATACGTTACATACCTAATACTGAACCGTTTGTTTTTCAAATGACAAACTTTATAGCTAACCGGTTTAGCTAGCTCTTTTTTTTCCCTCTGACATAGAAAACATTGAAATGACATGACAATCGCTCATACATGAGTTATTTTAATTTAAGTAATTATGTGGTTTGATGGTGTATTTTACAAGACAATGTGAGCATTTGTGTGGGTTTTTGTGTCACACAGAACCGCATACCTCAGTATAAGAAATAAAATAAGAAATAAAACTGCTTAAACAGATTAAGGTACTAGCTAAGTAGGTTAAAATATATTCTCAATCTCAGGGCTGGTTTTTGGTGTAATGTAATGTTTTAAATATATAATTCCACATACACTAATCCTTTATTAGGCAGTAGCAGTGATTTTGGGCTAGTGATTAATGCACTATAAAAAATCTTCAAATTTAGTTGATTATACTTGAAATAGAGTGTTGGGAATAGAACTCAATTGTGTGATAGTTCATCTAACACAAAATGTATTGTTCTGATCAACCTGTAGGCACAACATTAAAAAAATGTGTTGAGAAAATTTGTTTGGAAAAGTTACTGATCAAGATAAACCTGTTCTAGTCATGCGCATGCTCAGTGGGAGGTTTGGGAATACGCGCGAAGGACGGTTGACTTCTCTTTGTTGTGGCTCTAAGTTTGGAGAAGTTCAAGATTGAGGTAAATAACTAGTTCACAAATCATTTTAACGTTACGTTTCTAGATTTAACACTATCTTAAAGCCATGAATATGTGAGGGAAATTGCCGTGGCATTGTTATATTAGCTAACTTTGGCACCTCGACGGTAGCCATGGAAAGTTTGATTATGAGCCGTTGGTTTCATTTAATCAAATGCCCAATGTAACAGACTCAAACAGACTGTAACAAGCCTGAGCGATTTCTTTTAAGTTCTATTTTGAAAATTTTAAATTGGCATCTTGTTGGCTGGCTTTTTTCTGTTCCACCTTATGTACTGGAGTAGGTAACGTTATATTGAGCCTCCTCAGTGTTTGCTGAGCTGTTTAAGGTAGAACGGAAAATTCAGGAAGCTGTCTACAACAACGCTCCTTTAGTCTGATATCATTTATATGAAGGCAGCAGGATTTTATTACAAGATTAAGCCGTAAAAGATACAAAAATAGCCGTATTGTCTCAATCGGTTCAACAGATGCACAGACATGAATCAGTTTGGTAAAAACATTTCTCATTACATTTCCACATTAGGAATAGGCTTAAATAGTGTTCAGACCTACTATTTGTTTTTTGTTTTGCTTTTGAAAAGTTCGTAGGTGTCTAACAGCACTAGTACTATACCTAACACTATACCTAGCAACGTCTGTTTATCAAAACATTTAGCTAAATGTAAAATATATATATATATATATATATATATATATATATATATATATATATATATATATATATATATATATATATATATAATGTGTGTGTGTGTAAATAAATTACAAACATTAAATAACGTTACATCGTTTGTGGTTCTGTAATTGCATTTACAAACTATACTTGTGTACAATGACAATACTAACACTAATATTGTTTTCATTTTTAAGGGAAAAAGGGATACATTAGATGAAGTGGAAAATCTGGTCTTTCACTAGCCAAGACCTGGATGTTCGGTTGAAGCACCACAGAGTACGCCACGGATTCCAATGTACATGCTGGCCCTGTTTTCACTCCAATTGTGTGTGTTCCTTTAAAAGAGCTGGTTCCTTGAGATGTCATCTTCAAAATGTCATAGTAAAGTATTGAAGATAAAAATGTTCTTTTGGACCGTTCTCAGAGTATTTAAAATTTACCAACTTATGAGAAAATATCAAAAGGTCCAAAATACACCCTCCCTCTTCGGGGGAGGCGTGTTCGTTACGGAAGAGTCGCAGACACCAGTCGAGTGAAGTTCAAAGCAAATCAAAGTATTTATTTAACAATACTGGATCCAGGAGAACCGATACATTAAGAACAGTGTGATACCCCTCTCAAGTAAAGATCTGACTCCAACAGTTATACCCCAAGTGACATAAACCCTGCCGGTGAGGCGTTTTCTGGCTGATTTGCGTATATTAATATGCATAATTTCACGTGTTAGTACTCAGCTCTTCACGTGCAAGATTCAGGTGCATGTTGTGTGTAGAGCAACGCCTCTACTTCCTGCGAAGGCTGAAGAAGGCTCATCTCCCCCCTCCAATTCTCACCACTTTCTACAGAGGAGTCATCGAGAGCATCATGACCAGCTGCATCTCTGTCTGGTTTGGAAACTGCACTGGGGCAGATCGCAAGTCCCTCCAGCGGATCGTGAGGACAGCTGAGAAGATTATCAGTGTGTCTCTTCCCTCCATCACAGACATATACACCACTCGCTGCACCCGCAAAGCACTCAGCATTGTGGGAAATCACACACACCCTTCACACACACTCTTCAACCTACTGCCGTCTGGAAAAAGGTATCGAAGCATTCGAGCCCTCACATCCAGACTCCGTAACAGCTTCTTCCCACATGCTATCAGACTCCTAAACACCTAGAGACTGAGACTGGACTGAAAGAAGCACACACACACACACACACACACACTTCACACAAACACTGGTCTATTGGACTGTAAATGAGTGTACTGTTTTCACATATCCGGTTCACATCATGTTTACATCCAGTTACTGTTTACAGCACAAATACACTTTAAATTGCAGTGTCTCTCTCCCTCACCCCCTCCGTACTTATGGTTTTTGCCTTGTCTTGTATTACATTGTATTGTATTGTACTGTAGGGACATTGTTTTGTATTTTTCTTAGCCATATCTTTTGCACTTAAATGTGTATGCACTGTTTTATGTTGCACTAGATTTGTACTAGTTGCACTTTAATGTTGTGTATTGTTTTGTGTTCTATGTCCTTTGCACTTTAATGCGTGTGCACTGTTTCATGTTGCACTAGCTTTACACTAGTTGCACTTTAATGTTGTGTATTGCCTTATGTAGCACCTTGGTCCTGGAGGAACGCTATTTCGTTTCACTGTGTACGGTAAACACTGTTTACTGCTGAAATGACAATAAACTTCTTGAAACTTGAAACTTGACCTTGAAGACATTCGTTATCTGGCCAGGCTGACAATGGGCCTCTCTTCCCAGCACTCTTCTCCCGAGAGACTAAAATTTAGGGAGTCAGAAATGCACTTCAAGGCCACAAACAGAAGCTACACATCAGCGCCTCCGTGACCAACATTATGATTGATGTCAGTGTGTTAGAAGCCTGGAGTGCACATCTGTTCAAGGTTAGACGTTAAGAATTAAGAATGTGCAAATATCACGTGAGTTATCATGCCATATAGTGAAGTTAGCTTATAATATGTCTTTAAGAGTAATTATCATATGAGTTAGTAGTGCAGGATCAAGCAAAAGGTTTAACTACATGTGTAAGTAATACATAATGTAAATGCTGGTTAGTCATTCATATAAATGCATATAAGGTACAAGATTTCACACAATGAGTATGTAGTTATAAATGCTAATTTAACTAATCATCATTTAAGGATATTTGTCAACAAACACAAAGTAATAAAATTGTTTCCCACGACAGTTCCCCCTTATGACGTGTCCCCAAGACACGTCATCACACTCTAGGTCCTCCAAACATGTTTTTGACATGTGTTTAACCTGTGAGAGCGAAAACCTGTCTGGCAGCCAACCAACCAATTTTTTGACAGGAAAAATTCTCTCACGAACCCTCTGCCCCAGGCGGCCAAAATTTTAACCATGTCCACGGGAGGAAGTAACATTATTGCCCTGTTCGTTATCTCCCAGACTAATTGTTTTACAACAGTAATTCCTCCTGCTCTTCCTCACACTCCAATATGGGTAACATATATGGTGGTGTAGAATCTTTGCCCTCCATCATGCGTGTTATTGTTCTTTCTATCAGGGACCTAATACAGGGCACACAGCAGCATCCGCACGTGACTAGAATAGCGGCGAATACCGCTACGGCTGAAGCCGTATGAACACGCCTTTCCATTGTCCGAAAGTTTTTTCTAGCCACTTAGTGATTGGATTGTCTACTCCCGTGTTTTCTGCCATCTCTCTAGACAGGGATTTTAGGGCTATTAAGGCTTTAGTCACCTTTCCATCTGGGGCCGTATTATTTGGAATTACAGTACAGCATACATCTCCAAACATATGACAAACGCCACCCTGATTAGCGAGTACCATATCTAAAGCTATACGATTTTGTATGGTCATTAGTGAAGTTGCAGATAGTTGTTCTGATAAACCAGTTATTGCTGCTCCAGTGATGTTAGCCAGTCTCATTACTTGGTAATTTACGTAATTAATTCTATCAACGTTCTTGTTTGGTGTGATCCAAATGAAAATACTTTCCCATCCGGCCGCTATCTGATCTACCAATTTATGTTCGTCTGGCACTCCGCGGGGAATTCCTATCGCATCTAAATAAGTGGGCGTGTTCTTAGTTAAGTCGAAGTCATAGTCACCTGATCGTCTAGGCCTATTGTGATTAAGAGTGGGTTTGTGCGTGCCATACATAGTGATTGGGGAAATTAGTCTGACCATAGCACAGAGGCCGTGACTATCCGTGGGTAGTCTTAGCAATAGAGTTAACCCTCCGCAATAATAATACAGTCCTGCTCTAGCCCATGGCCCTATAGAGTTACCGGAGTCATGATTGAATATAGTGTGGCACCATTTAGGATTTATGTTACCTAAGTGTTTTGCACTCCGTGTCTCGTTACCTGCTGTATGGTTAAAGCAAGTGAAGTTACCTGATTCAGGAATCTTGAATGGCCCTGAGCCGGTGTTGTTTGCTATGACTGGAAAAATGTTTACCATGGCAGTACAATTAGCAGGATTGGCCGTACGTGTTAAGTTAATCATACACTTAAACCCTATTGGGTCTTCCCTCGGGAATAATGGGGCTGGACCTAAAAACAATGTTGGTCTGGCAGCAGCACATGCTATGCACCCGTCCATGTTAGCTTCTCTGGCTTGTGCATTTATCCATCTAATCCATAAGTTACTCCCTTCAAACCCTGTACTTAATTTTACGATTTGTTCGGTTGTCCATGTAGAATAATCTGCTCCCAATATAGGCCGATCCCCCCCACTGTTGTCCGTCATGTTTTTTGTGTCCTCAACGGTGTCGGCTGTTGGTCTATTTTTAATTCTGACCTTAATCCATCCCACAGGGTCATTACCACTTACATCTACCCCGACCCCTATGAAGAATGCTGAAGACTTTTCCCCATTAGGGTCGGCTTGCCACTCCAATGCAATAGTTATTAAATTGGTTATTGGACCATTATCCGTCTGTATGTTAAGTTTTTCTTTGCCTTAGCTCTTTTGAAAAGGCTAGCCCTACTAACCTCTGCTTCAGCCTGACTTAATATTTCCTCCAGGTCTCTCTTCATCTGGTTAATGCAGTTGATCAGACATATACTATCCCCTGTGTATGTTTTAGCCCATTTGTCAAATCTCTTGAGCACACTTTTGTGCACGATATCCCGCTCTGTCAAATTTACCACACCCTCTTTCACTCCCTCAGCTATCTTTTCAATTTGTTGAACAAACGTTTTCCATTCCCAATTTCCCATGCCGTAAATGGCGTTTAATTCGTTATGCAAATCTCTACTACTAGCCATGTTGTCTGTTTTAAGTATGCATCTCACCTGAATGGGTCTTCGCTCTACTTCACTCTCAACCGCGGATCAGTTAACACCGCAAGGTTTCACCGCAATTAGTTTTTCAAACAGCGTCCCATGGTCCCCCCCCCAGCGCCTTCGGCAGCAGCTGCTGCACTTAGCGCTCTCCGGGCGGTATGTAACAAAAAGAAAAAGTCCAGAGTCAAGTTTAAGCGCAGCCAAGAAAAGCAGTACCACCTCAGCCCTGTGAAGAATTTCACAGGCTGATAAGAAACGTAGTGCGTGTCTTCAAACACAGTATTTAATTGAGAAGCAAGCTAAGCCTAATTTACATTAAGTATCAAACCGGCCCATGGACCGAAAAAGCTCGTTAGTCAGAAGCAAATAACACACCAATAGATGAAATAGAATTTGTAATAAGTGGAAAGAGCTATGAAGGCAGGACAATTATCTCTCAATACAGAATGAAGCCAAAGAATATATTTTAGGTAGGAAAACTAGTTACCGGACACACTAAACAGTCAGCAAGCCACAAAAGTCCCTGTTATGTGGAGGAACAATTCCAACTGAACAGGACAAACATCAGCACACCGTCAATAGGCAGTCAAATTACAGGATATATTATAGCAAGTGAAAACAAAATTTTGAGAACTAAGTAAATAGCAAGCAAGTTACAAAATATGTTATGATCAATGAAAAGTTCAAACCGAGGCAGAAAAATAAATTGTTAGCACAGTACACAAAAACCATGGAAGCACAAACTACAACAACGAAAAATGCAAACTGAACCGGAAAAATAAGTGTCTTTGTACAGTAAGTAGCAAGCGAAGTACAAAATATGTTTTATCCACAAAAGTCCAAGTCAACAATAAAAGTCCAAGTGAACCCCAAGAACAAAGGAACAGGTAAAGTGAGGCTTTAATCTACGTGTATAATGCGCTTCACAAAGAACCACCGAATATGTTATATAATAAAATATGGCTGGGTATGTAATCCATTAAATGTGTGTATAATCCACCAGGTGCTCTTGTTCAAATAGACGGACCAGTTAATGCAATCCTCTACCACCCTGTAGTATGCACAAACGTACTCAACAGTTATGTATACAGCCCCTAAGAATAGCACAGCCTCTAGTACAGTCAAAACATGAAATACACAATAAACTTTCTTTGAAGTACACAACAAACCCCTGGTGGGAACAGCATCCACCTAATTGCGGGAACAGCATCCGCTTGCGGGAACAGCATCCGCTTGCGGGAACAACATCTGCTTCTAGATTATACTTTAAGGAAGACCAATCCTACGGACGGACCACTCCGACCGGGCCATTATCTCAACACCTCGTCAGGTCCGAGGGGGGCACGCCAGCTCCCAGTCCCTGGGTGGGAACAGCATCCACCTCAATATTTTTCCTGGTTTTTTTTTTTTTTTTTTTTTTTTTTCGTTTCAAACAAGCAACCCCAAATATATAAATGATGTGCTCTATGCCCCACTCCGGACAGCAGTCAGGCCTCCGCACCACTCCAATTTAGACAATTCAATAAGCAGAATTTAAATATAACAGGGTCTGCGCACCCACCTCAGTATATTGCGGCCGCGAGTGGAACGGAGTCCGAAGTCGTCCGCCGTCTGGACCTCCCGCACGTCGGGGTCACCAAATTGAAGATAAAAATGTTCTTCTGGACCGTTCTCAGAGTATTTAAAATTTACCAACTTATGAGAAAATATCAAAAAGTCCAAAATACACCCTCCCTCTTCGGGGGAGGCGTGTTCGTTACGGAAGAGTCGCAGACACCAGTCGAGTGAAGTTCAAAGCAAATCAAAGTATTTATTTAACAATACTGGATCCAGGAGAACCGATACATTAAGAACAGTGTGATACCCCTCTCCCAAGTAAAGCTCTGACCTCTCAAGATCTGACTCCAACAGTTATACCCCAAATGATGTAAACCCTGCCAGTGAGGCGTTTTCTGGCTGATTAGCGTATATTAATATGCATAATTTCACGTGTTAGTACTCAGCTCTTCACGTGCAAGATTCAGGTGCATGTTGTGACCTTGAAGACATTCGTTATCTGGCCAGGCTGACAATGGGCCTCTCTTCCCAGCACTCTTCTCCCGAGAGACTAAAATTTAGGGAGTCAGAAATGCACTTCAAGGCCACAAACAGAAGCTACACATCAGCGCCTCCGTGACCAACACTATGATTGATGTCAGTGTGTTAGAAGCCTGGAGTGCACATCTGTTCAAGGTTAGACGTTAATGTAGTGGAGTATAGACCGGATAGTGAGATGAAAAGTCAAATGAGGAAATGAAAAGTTTTGAATTAAAACTTTTCATTTGACCAGGACCTTCATCTGGTTCATTCATTGTGTGTGTGTCTGCGACCGAATTAACATGCCACAAACCGCGGGGGGACAAAGACCCTGCAGCCCCCCCCACACACACGCACACACATAAGATACATCAAAGACGGAGTGGGACACTTTCCAGCGACACCTGGCCCCGACACCCCTTCCTCCCTTCGGAAATTTAAAGATAACAAACTTCATGATGCTCTTAAGGAACAGGACATCAAACAAGAGTGGGGAGTCATAAGACGTTTATGACTCCTAAGTGTCTCAGTCCTTATCTCGAGCCCACTAAACAGACAGCCCAGATGGTCAAACTGATTGAACTCGACGTGACCTCTCGTTAACCATCCGCACTGGACGAACAGCATGGATCAACGGCATGGACCAACAGCGACCCCAAATGGTCACTGGCGAAACTACGCCTCGCTCGGGGTCGCCTAAACAATAACGAAAATAAAATCAAATTCTGATTAATATGCATAAACAATATGTATGAATGTCACTTTCTGTGTCCTCAGATGAACGTCCACCTTCTAATGAAATGATGTGTATTACTGTTGTCAATCATGAAGGAAGTTTCTGCCTCTGATTAGAAAAACGAATTAATATTAGAATTAATACTTCTAAAAACGATATTGTGAATGGGACGTAAACACAACGTACCCAAGATGAAATCTTATGTAAATGTTTGATATTAATAATCCAGGACGCTCATTGTTGTATATTACTAACATGTATAAGAAATTTCGATACGGGGAATCTTATTACTTATTGCTTAAATCTCTGATTCAGCCTTCCCCCTTTCCTGTCTCATGAAGTCGATCACGTGAGCCTCGAACTCGCACCCAATCAAAGAAAAGACACCTCCCATTAGGGCGTGACCGCGCTGGCTTTGAAAAGAAGTTCAGCTCGGCACATCAGAGAGTGAGTTGAAAAAAAAAGAAAAGTGAGTTGGGACACAAGTTGCGAAGAGCAACACAGTTCGCAAAAGGAAAAAGAGAGCGTGCAGTTCATCAAGTTCGCCCGTGCAGCTCAGAAGATCGGAAACTCAACTCAGCTCAACCACAGCTCAGAAGATCAGAAGCTCAACTCTTAACTTCGTTTCCGCTCTGAACGCCTGCACGTGGTCTCTATGTTTCATCTCTTCAAGCTCCAAACCTCTCTACGCGAGACGCTTTCTACACTTCACGCCGACGAACGAAACAAAGAAGAACCTTAAAAGACTTCACTAAAGCTCACAAGAGACGTCTTGAATTAGCTGGAGTATGAAGCCTTACTAACACGTCGGGTGATTTGAATATCTTCTGTTCTTTTAATCGTGTTTATGTTTTATCGCCCAATCTAAGTTTAATCTCACGACTGATCAAAGCAGGTGAACTTATTCGTGGCCAGAGTAAGAAACACCGCTGAAATAAAGAAAGTCGTAGAATAAGTAAGTCTATTGAATCGATTTTCAGTTCTGGATCTGCAGTAACTAGCGAAACTTTTCGTCCAAAACGTCCATATGGTTGGACACTCCTGCTCAAGACAGTAAGCCAAAGAGAGGATCCTGCCGCCTGCATCATCACGCTCCGAGTACGCCCGAGGCGACTCAACTGACGAAGAAAGACCTCCACGCTCACTCAGCCTGGAAAATTCCGCGGGAGAACCGCGAAACCAAGTGAGACGCCTTCACTCCCAGGACCTCAGAGAGCCTCTGTATTCAATGAGTGGTGAGAATCGACGAAAAAGTAAGCTAAACTTACGCATCTCCAGAGCTGAAAATTGAATCAAGTCTCTTGATAAAATTTTGTATTAATTAAACCTCAGTTAGCAACACTTTAATCACAAGCCAGAGTGCCTAGCTTATCTTTAAAGTCGAATCGGCTTCCCCTGTGTTGATGCCGTGAGATTTCAAGATCACGCTATGTTAATTAAATATCCTTCTTTGTTAATAAAACTTTCATTATTTGAAATTACAGTGTGTACAGTTTGTTCATTAAAATTCCTGAAAATCCTGAAGTACTCACTTAGCTTGACTATTATCCATTCTCAAACTAATTATTAATGTTATAATTGTTTAAGCCAATTATAAACTTTAATTGCTATCATTAGTCAAACAATCAGTAATTATAAGAGTTTGAATAAGGTCAACGCTATAAACACAAATATAAATATATATATTAAATATATATTCACAGAGGTATCACGGTGTATGACCAACATACACTACATTAAGAATTAAGAATGTGTAAATATCACGTGAGTTATTATAAGCTAACTTCACTATATGGCATGATATGTCTTTAAGAGTAATTATCATATGAGTTAGTAGTGGGGGATCAAGCAAATGGTTTAACTACATGTGTAAGTAATACATAATGTAAATGCTGGTTAGTCATTCATATAAATGCATATAAGGTACAAGATTTCACACAATGAGTATGTAGTTATAAATGCTAATTTAACTAATCATCATTTAAGGATATTTTTCAACAAACACAAAGTAATAAAATTGTTTCCCACGGCAGTATCTACATGTCACAAAAGTTCTACCTTCAAATGTGAGCTTTGTGATTACAAAGATGTTCGCGATATAACCCTGCAGGGCTGAGTGAGGATTCCTTGGATGAAGAGAGAAAGGCAATGAGGGCTGAGATGGATAAAAAGGGTCCAAACATGAGTTGGTCTGGTTCGAGAATGATGGCCAGCACTGTTCTTGGAGACTCAGGTGAGTAGTGTGTTTGTTTGCTGTACTTGTGACTGTGGCCCATTTCAGCATATTTTTCTTTTTATAGTTTTTGTAGGATTGTTTCACACTGCAAAACCTAGTGTGAACCAATCTAGTTTACTTGTCTAAAATGATACTTAACTTTTTTTCCCAGAACAGATCTGTGGTCCGGTTATCGCGATTTAGTTATGGCTTGCCAGACTAGGGCCGAGTCATTTGAGCCACGCCTCAGCCACAACACTCGGTCGAGTCTGGGCTGACAGTTTCCCAGACTCGGGCCAGAACTATCGGCCCACTCTACGGCCGTACATCACGGCCGAGGCAATGCCGACTCCGCGTGCCGGCATCAGGCCGATACAATTTTGCTAGCTGGGATATTTCCAACGTTGACAGTAATTTGCTTTAATTACCTAACGGTTTTTACACGGAAACTCGAGACCTGAACACAATCCGTTCGTTAGATCATGTGATTCAACAGAATTTATCCCTCCTTTAGCTTTCATATTACCCATAAGTTGGCGATAAATTTACGTTTGTCTACTTGTTACTGCAGAGCATCAAGACACTCACTTTGGGAGCAGTTTCAGAGCTGCAGTGTCAGGACTAAAACCAATGAGAATAGTATGGAAGCAAATCTGTCTCATCAGACTTTGAAATATTACCACCTCAGAATGTGTAGCACTGAATTTTTTGCACTGTAATTATTCATCTGAATATAACTGCTCTTGAACAGAATTGTGAATTTTCAAGAACACGTTTTCACTGTTATTATTCAAGGTTAATAAATTCAGATTGAAAAATCAAGCTCAAAAAAAATTAAAACAATATATATCGAAGTTGCTCAAATTCAGTACGAAATTCAGATACGACAATATGAGTTACAAAAAATTCAGATACATATCCGGGACACCAAGGATGAGCAATCGATTCATTTAGATTTTCTCTTTCACCTTAAATGCTGCACTAGTTGCATTCTGTCGCCGCTAGATGGCGAAACACGAACACAACTTCCACACCGTGGAAAAACTACACGTTTAGCTTCCTTCTGGGGATATTATCTCTTTATTTTCAAAGTGTCTCAAAACACAATGTCTTTCACAATATAACAGACTATTGATGTCCTGAAGATGAAGAAATTTTACTTTGGAAATGTTGTGTAATGGCCCTGTGAACAGAGCATGTGATATGATGAATATGTGGAAACATGAACTGTGGAGTATGTGTCCTATGGCAATTTTATTTTTTAATTGTCAAATTATCAAGAATCTGGAATTGATTTTACAGAAGGTGTAGTACAAATATAATATCCCAAAGTGCAGAGTTTAATTCATAAAGTTGTGTTTGTTTAAACACTGAATGTCAGTGTGTATATTCACAATGTCTGGTTCTTTCTAATATTATCATAAATATTTATATAGAAATTTGTGTTTGTAGATTATTTATTTGTTGTAACAATGCTTCTTGGCAATAAATCCTATACAGTCGAAAAACCTGTTAATTTCCCTTTTCAATGGTGCCACATTTGTAAGGAACATGCATTTGTGGGAGAGGCAGTGGAGCTGAGTGTGTGGGAGGAGCAGTGGAGCTGAGTGTGTGGGAGGAGCAGTGGAGCTGAGTGTGTGGGAGGAGCAGTGGAGCTGAGTGTGTGGGAGGAGCAGTGGAGCTGAGTGTGTGGGAGGAGCAGTGGAGCTGAGTGTGTGGGAGGAGCAGTAGAGCTGAGTGTGTGGGAGGAGCAGTGGAGCTGAGTGTGTGGGAGGAGCAGTGGAGCTGAGTGTGTGGGAGGAGCAGTAGAGCTGAGTGTGTGGGTTGCACCCATGAAAAATTTTCCAAATCCTCTCTGCCAAAGCCAATTACACTGTACAACCTGTGTTTATAAGTAATTTCTTCAGTTTTTATTTGTATAAGCTCCATCTCTCAGTGCTGTTCAAATGAAAGTCAGATGTTTAAATATGTTTAAAAAGACAAAGGCTTTCATGGGGTGTTCTAATTTTCACACGACTGTATCCCCACAGCCCTGTGAAGGACTGGCGCCCCCTCCAGGGTGTATTCCCGCTTTGCGCCCAATGATTCCAGGTAGGCTCTGGACCCCCCGCGACCCTGAACTGGATAAGGGTTTCAGATAATGAATGAATGAATGTATCCCCACAGCCCTTGAAGAAAAAAAAGGTAATTACAATAACACAGTGGCAAACATGCCCCTCTCCCAGTATTGGAGACGCCTGCATGTATTTAAAAATACATATATATTTAAATAAAATTAATATCAATTTTCAAGATTGGAAGTGTTGTCTTTGTAATATTTAGATTTATATTTACAGAGCTGAGATAACTTTTGCATAATTGCATTCTTTTATTATGAGGTATTGTTTTGGCAAGTAAGGTTATGCACTTTAGCAGTTCAGAGAAAAAAAAAAACAAAAACAAAAAACAACTCTAATTTTACATTACACTACAGACCTTACTGTGATGGTAAACTGTTTTTTGTCAAAAGGTGTTGTCACTCTTCATAAGAAAGTTTTATATTAAGCAATACCTCAATACGTGATTTTCTTGAGCAATACTTTTACTTTTTAATCATGGTTCTGAAAAGTTTCAATTGAAGGAGCTGAGTCGACATGAACACCTCATACTTACAACATACAAATAAACAGAATAATCAGCTTTTGGTGACTTATTACTTTCCCTTGGCATTTTCCTCATTTCTTTCTTAACATGCAGAATTCTTACATGAACACTGGGTAAGATTAGGGGCTTTTGCTCCTGGGGCTTCACCTAGTGTAATTTAATTTTACAGCAATGTAATGAAATCATCGGGGTGAGAGGGGGGTGGAGTTTTACCCTCTTCCAAAGTTTACACAGTGAAGTTTCTGCAGTGCTGAGCCTAGGGTAGCAATGACAGAGGGACTTTTCTCCCTGTTACTGGTCAGTGAAGCATCACGATTTTGAAGCTATAATTTTAGGGTAAAAATAATGTAGTGTCCCTTTAAACATTTCTGCATCAGTACTATACCATATCAACACCACTACCTTCATGTTTTAAATATGCCTGCCAATGTGTGTTTATTTTACGCGCGAGATACAACCCAGTGACAAAACAACACCACAATGTCCGAGTAAATCTTCTCACTGCAGCGTTGTTGCCCCAAAAGCCAACCAACAGTTTCAAGCAAGAAGAACAAGCATGAAAGGCCTCTTTAAAAAAAAAAATACAAAACTCTTTTATAAAATGTATTTGATTCACCGTTTATAACTTTAAGCATGTGTATGTGAAACAGTTGCACACTTGTCTTCCTCCAAGAGTATAATCATACGGGCCTCATAGTCATTTTTAGAGTCAAATAGGGCAATAAACTTGAGATGTTTTAAAAATATTTATGCTGTTTATATTCTATTTTATATGCAAATAGTGAAATATATTTAGGTTTTCTGATAGTTTAAAACATTAAATTATCAAAGGTAGCAGTCAACATACAAATAACAACATACCTTCCATGATACAGTAGTGTTGTTTAAACTTCAAGTTTAACAAGTGCATAAAGGTTCTTAAGTACATTATTTCAAGGGCATCTTGTTCTCCAACATCCTGTGCTGGTTACAATAGTTTTTTTCAGCAGTTAATAAAATGGTGTGTGTGTGTGTATAAGCTTATCATCAGTTACATATTTAACAACTACATGTTGTGTCAAAAGGGCGGCGCAGCAGGTAGTGTCGCAGTCACACAGCTCCAGGGGCCTGGAGGTTGTGGGTTCGATTCCCGCTCCGGGTGACTGTCTGTGAGGAGTTGGTGTGTTCTCCCCGTGTCCGCGTGGGTTTCCTCCCACAGTCCAAAAACACACGTTGCAGGTGGATTGGCGACTCGAAAGTGTCCGTAGGTGTGAGTGAACGTGTGTGTGTCTGTGTTGCCCTGTGAAGGACTGGCGTCCCCTCCAGGGTGTATTCCCGCCTTGCGCCTGATGATTCCAGGTAGGCTCTGGACCCCCCGCGACCCTAAATTGGATAAGCGGTTACAGATAATGGATGGATGGATGTTGTGTCAAAATTAACTGACAGCTGTTGTGGAGTTTTCAACAATAGACAGAGTTTAGGTTTCATTGTTTATTACTCTCAAAGCCCTTCTTGCATCAGTGGAACAGATTTGTTGAAAGTAACAAAAACTTTCACATAAAATGATAGGTAATAATATAATCCTGGTCAAAAAGAGAGTGTTAAATGGCTGCAGTTACAGGTGGTAAGGCAGCAGTGAAACTTCATCCAACCCAAACCAAGTAGAGCAGTAATTTTGTATAATTATGTAGAGGACAGGTGTCTTGCTACACTGAGTAAAACAGGACTGAAGGCCACATTTCAGAAAGGTTTGATCATTTTTCTTGCCAACCACATATTTTAAACCTGTTGTACAACTATCAACTTGAAGCAACAGTGGAGCAGGATAAAAAAATGAAAAATATAGTCGCCACACTGTGCAGGAATCTGGTATTTCAGGACTGAATTCCCCACCCACTGAGGATTACAGCTCGTATTGGCACCTCCTTGTGGCAGTTCTTTGTGTGGATTAAATGCAGGACAATAGGAGTTTTGCTGCTGCAGGCTTCACTCTTTCTGGTTGACAAAGTGCACATCACAATTAAAAACAAAACCAAAAGATGGAATAAAACAGCAGCGTTTTCCTTAGACAAACATGATGTTTATCAGCCTCGATATATGCCGTTTACATTATATCAATTACAAAATGCTCTAAAGATTAGTCATTTTAATATTAGCAATGCTAAAATTATTATAGCGTTGAAAAAAATAAAGAAAAACATACATTCAAACACTGCAGCAGAATAAAAACATTTGCTGAATCTTTCTTTCCTGCAAATATTTAAGTTTACAAAATATTAATATAATAGAAATAATAACTAATGCTTTCATATTGTAGTTATAATACAAGTACAAAACATTTACCTGGAGCCCTGGGATCTTAAATATTTAAGAACATTTTGTTTCCAAACTGTTCAGGTCACACATCAGTGTAATAACTGGACAAACCTGGGTCAAACTGCAATCTTCCCAACAGCCACTGTCTATGAGGACAATAAAACACAGCCCATATTCCAGGAACTGACGTCAGCCTGAGTTAAACCTAAAATATAAGGGATCTTTGGGAAAATCATCCAAGATATCGTTAAAAAATATTCATTATTTAGTATTTATTCGCTGACTTTGGGAGTTAGGAATTTGCATATATGTAAATACCTAACGGGAAAAGCTACAGAATTGGCTTTCCTTTGACAACCGTAACAACTAAAATATAGGTGACGATAAACAGTTTGATTAAGATCAACATCCTGCCACTGCAATACTGTGCATCTCACGAAAGATTGGCCCTACTCAAGAGACTTTCAATTCTCATCTAACTACAAGTGCTGCTGCTATGAGCTGTTCCATTCAATGCTTAAAAGGAACTACAGAACCATGGTCGTTCACTAAAATCTACAATAGCAAGAAATTCAAGAAAAAAAAAAAAGACTAGATCAGTAAACATGAGCTGTTGCCCTAGTTAACTCAAGTAAATTAGCACTCCGGGAGCATCACATTGTCTCTCACTCACAGTCGCAACCATGTGAGGACCTCACAGGTACAGTTACTTACATTCGGCACAACCTTAAAGCATGTGTATGTACACTACGCCACGCTAAGACTTCGGCCTGTGAATGGAAAGACCTCTGTTATAACTCTTGAGGATAAACAAGGATTTGAAGTATAGTGGCTCTCAGTCAGGATTGTTGTCTAGTGCCTCAGAATGAAGTGCAGCATAATTTAGCCGGAAACCACCTAAAAGAGAAACAAAGAACGTTGGAAGGTTGCAAGAAACAGGAAAAATTTGACATTCTACTGTAGGCTAATAATAGTATTAATATTTTCCCTAAGGACCCCCACAGAGCAGGTGTGATGATTCTCAGCGCTGCAGTGATACTAACGTGGTGGTGGTGGTGTGTTAGTGTGTGTTGTGCTGGTGCGAGTGCATCAGACACAGCAGTGCTGCTGGAGTTTTTAAGCCCCTCAGTGTCACTGCTGGACTGAGAATAGTCCTCCAAACAAAAACATCCAGCCGACAGCGTCCTGTGTCACCGATGAAGGACTAGAGGACGACCGACACACACTGTGCAGCGCCAGATGAGCTACTGTCTCTGACTTTACATCATATCTGCTCTGTGGTGTGAAATGGAGATAAGAAATTATGCAGAGAAACAGATGGACTACACTGTGCTATTCGTTAAAACTACGTAGTTCTTCTGTATGATCCGTGGACCTGATAAAATGAAAAATACAAGGTAGGTGGTTCCTAATATACTGATTGTTCAGTGTATATATATTATGTAAGTATATATGAAACTTCCTCTTGTATTTGTGTTAAAGTTTGGTGCCTACCTTTCTGTGTAGCATCTCTGGTCAGCTGATTGCAATCCTGTGCATAGTGGCCACCACCTCCACAATTGTAGCAAGAGATGCTGCCATTCTTTTTATTGATCCCCCCAGTAACAGGTCCAAGAGCCATTCCTGGACTACTGCCAGCCGTTGGGAGCATGGTAGCATAAATGGGTGGATAAAAGCGCCTGAAAGCGGTCATCTGTTGTAGTCCAAAGTTGGCTGCTTGGGAACCTAGGACATGTTCAGAGTGTGCGTGGCTATGAGGATGCAACAGAGTGCCACCAGCAAAAGCACTTGGGGCAGCTGGGTAGAATGGCACCTGGGTAGTGCCATTGCTCTGTGGAGTCTGGCTGAGCTGGTTGAGGAAGCTGTTGTTACACGTCAGTTGAAAGATGGGCGGAATGCTGAAGACTTGCCGCGGCGCCATCTGGGTGGGGAAGTAGTAGTTGGGGGCATGGCTGCTGCCGCAGCTGCCACGGCAGCCGCAGGCGTTGCAGCTTAGAACTGGTAGCTGTTGTTGTTGGAGCTGGGGAATGCTATTGCTTGCACTGCTGTTTATATAAGAATTGCCATCACTCTGAGCAGTGCAATGTGTGAGAGCAGGGATGGGGCTTGGGGCAGGTCCAGGTGTATGAGTGGGTACCACTGGAGCTGGCACCTGACTCAGAGTAGCTGTGCCTAAATGTGTCCCCACTGTGGGCAGGTCAGTGGTGGGGATTGGCAGGTTGAAAGGCTGTGGCAGGCCAGAAGGAAGAGTCAATCCTTGGGGTCTGCTGTGGGATTCTCCCAAAGGAACAGAGCTAAGGACTTGATCTCCGCTGGCATAGGCTGCCTGAGGGGTTGAGGGATAAGTTGTGCCAGACTGAACAACACTAATGGCACCCACAGGAGACGGGTGGGCTGGAGAGGCCAACACTCCACTCTCAGCACCAGGCTGCGCTCCAGTTGTTTTAAACCGCTGCAGGATTGGTTGTAAAACCGGGCTGCTAGGAGACTGGAGGCCAAGAACTGAAGTGTTAAAAGACTGGACAGCAGAAGGGACCTCTGATGAGCACTTCTCTGGGTCATCCACAGCTCCTGGTGGCGTTGGGATGACCAAAGGATGTGGCATCAATACCTCTACACCTGTACTGTTATCTGGCAGCCCTGCAGAGCTTGTAGCTGCTATAACTTCAGGACCATTGTGGACAGGGTATGGTACAGGGTGGGAAAAATGGAGCTGAGCAAACTCCAAAGCTTGGCCATGTAGAGGGCCCTTGGCATGGATTTCCTTGCCTCCCTGTTCAAGTGGAATGTGTGGGTGAGGGGTATCAATAGGTCGTCTTGTTATTGGACAAACAAAGACAGAGTCTGGAACAGACTTTCTGGAGTCATCCGAATGGCTGTCTGTGTCTGGAGAGCAAAACAGGAGAGAACATTTTGTTTGCAAAGCTCAGAAAGACAGTATATGTCATTTCATTTCATAAATCTACAGATATTACCTTTGGTTCTTTCATCCTCGCTCTCAAGGCTCTCTCTACCATCATGCTGAGGGCTGGATGGTGAGCTGTAGCTCTCGGACGACGTCTCTCCAAATCTGTTCTGAGATGGGGAAGTGTTGGAACAGGCACCTGATGAAATGGAAAAACAAACGTAAGTATTTGTTAAGAACATCAGAAGCTGTCTGTAACAACAGTGGATCACAGTGCCAAGAAATGCTAGAGATTACTCGGATCCACATTTTATTGTATACGTCATGCTCTACAAAACTCAAAAGGTACAGGAGCTTATATAGTCTGTTAAATGTGACACTAATCTAGCAGACAGCACAGAAGAATATATTCATTCTGGTTTCTACGACAAAACCAAAGTCTACCTTTTGCCTTGGAGTGATGAGTCGGTGCTGATGCTGATGTCATTACCCCATTAGTGATGTAAGGGACTCTTCTCACTCCTCTCTCACTGCTTTAAAAGAAAGTAAGGATCCATTAGAATCGTTTATTTTAAAGTCACACTGTCCTTTTTTTAAAATGTAAAATATATTGTAAATCATAATCACAACTGAAAATAACTAAATTTCAAGAGATATTTTTAATAAGATTGTGCTCCTGGCCTTACCCATCAGGAAGTGTTCTGGACGTTGCTTGCTTATTGCTGGAAATCACTCTGTCTGAAAGTTCTGGCTGTATTAGGAATAAAAATGAGAAACAGTTTACACGTTAATGACTGCAAGGCTACAATCACATTATGAGCCTTGTTGGTTAAGTTTTACAGCTCATGCACAATATTTTTGTTTTGTTTCACATACATGTTTAATGACCCATAAGCCCCATTTGGATTGGATTAGTTTTTCAAGAGGACGTCTGAAACTCTTTTTGCATCCAGACGGCAAAGGAAAACTTGGAGTTTCTAGTTCCCAAACTATACAGCGTTCTCACATGATCACGAGCGAGGTTCTAGTTCTCACATTATATTAATATAAAAATAACGCTAATTACCTGCCATTAAAATTGCTCTTTTATCAGCCTGCATGTTCTGCATGAAGTCCAGAGAACTTACAGTCTGTAACTGGTTCAGTATCTCTTCTGTTCTTGTATTGTTTCGCTGCTCTAAAAATATTTTCTGAGTTTAAAGAAGGTAATTCAGGCTATAACTGTCTCAGAGGACATCAGGGAAAAACACAGACATGAGGATCACCATCAAAGACAGTATTACCCCAAGACCTCATAGAAATGTAATTGTGTGATAGGGCTCTCCTTAATATGTACTCCGTGAAAAGACTGACAGAGGCAAATCAACACCACTTGCCTTACACTTGTCTTCACTGCAAAGATTACCTTCATCTCATGATAGTTTACACAATATTAAAAAACTTAAATTAATAAAAAATGAACAGATTTTGTCATATCAGATTTTTTTCCTTTTCTACAAACTTTTAAGTTAATATTTGATCTTAATTAAATGAGAGCTTTGAGTGATGTATTTATGAACAAAAGACATTCCTAAATGCTTCTAAACTAGTCCAAAAAACGTATTTATTGTTTCACCTTGGTGTTCTGGCTGCAAGTGGGTTTTACACTGCAGCCCTTTTTCTTCCATTCTGTCAGTCCGTTGTTTTCCGAGCGATGATCCATACCCTTGCTCTCTGCCCCCCACATGCTGAAATATTTATGCAAAAGTGGTTAGGAACTGAAATGTGCCGTGCACAGCAATGGGTACTGACAAAGAAAAAAAAAACAGATTAACATTTTTTTTTTTTTTAGAATATTTAACACAGAACGGAAACTTTAACAAAGGAAAAATGCACTATAAAACTAACAGAAGACACATGTAAGTAAGGCAACAAACAGTAACTAGCAAAGAAACATAAAAATTAAACAAAAACACTCTGGGGCATATATCTCTCCTAAAATGTATTAGAAATTAGAAATGCTAACTATTATAATAATAATAATAATAATAATTATTATTATATAGCTATGTACATATCTGCAGCACAGTTCCCCTTAATTTAAAGACCTTGTGTATTTTAAAACCATATTTTATATTATATCCAATATACTGATCAAAAACTTTTAAATCACATGTAGAAATGCATTGAACATCGTTGGTATTTATGAATTTATGAAACAACCACATGACCGCCTTGTTTCTACACTTACTGTCCATTCTCTCAGCTTCACTCACTACACCGGTGCACTTTGTAGTTCTACATTTTGAGATTATAGTCCATCTGTTGCTTTGCATACTGTGTTTCCCTTTTTTCACCCTGTTCTTAAATGATCAGGAACCCAAAGGATGTTGCCCACAAAAAGTTGTTGGCCGGAAATATTTGGATGCTGGACTATTCTCGGTTTTAAAACTCCAGCTGCACTGCTGTGTCTGATCCACTTGTACCTGCACAACATACACTAACACACCACTACGTCAGTGTCACTGCAACACTCCAATGTCCTCTGTGGGGGTCCTGACCATTGATAAACAGGGTGGAAAATGGCAAACACGCAGAGCAACAGATGGACTACAGTTTGTAATTACAGAAGCACAAAGTGCTCTCCTCTATGATCAGTGGGGTTGAGAGAATGGGCAGTGAATGTAGAAACAAAAAAGGAAAAGGAGGCGGCCATAATATTATGCTTGATAGGTATATTACGGATATTTATAAAAGTAAGTTTAATTGCAGTACTTCTGTGCTAAAATTAAAATAAGTGAATGCTTACTTATAACTGGGACTTTTGTTTCCAAGCTTCTTACGATGCCCCTGAACATACGGTTCCATATCTGTGAGAAAATGTAAAGTTATAAACAAGTAGCACTAGGGGGAAAAGGGAAAACTAAATTTAACATCAAACACGTTTTATTCAGTATTTATCACGTCCACCACTGTCTATATTTCAGCTTCCCTTCTCACGGGAGCTTTCTTGCAGTTTATCAGAGCCTTAACAACCTTAAAGTTCGGCCTAGTTCCATTTCCATCCCACACCCAGTGATTCTGAGATCCGAGCTGTTAGAAGAAAACCACCAGCTCATTTGTTGAATCTGCATTTTCTTTTTTTGTCGTGTTGTTTACTCACAGTGGAAAGATGGATAAAAACAGCAGAGTGAAGCTTGATTCTTTCCCACACTACAAGAATAGGAATCCCCATTTTCTGTTGTTTATATTAAAGCTTTTGTTTTCCCCACATATTTTTCATTTATTTTCCCCTTTATTATGCAATTTAATTGTCTTACATCCACTTCCATCAGAAATATAAGTAACACTTCCTAAGAATCCTGTATTCATAAAGCGTTATAATTGTATTTATAATGCATTATATGGCATACATAATACCTTATAATGACTGCTCTATGTCTGTATAATTACTCTTAAATAGATACAGCTAAATAAATAACACTTTACAACTGCAGGTGCTATAATGCACTATAATATCCATTAATAAGAACACTATACATACTGTAACGTAGCATTGCTAGAACCTGGGCAGGGTGGGATTCTCCCTCTCACTCCCCATGTTCGTTGTTTTGGAGTTTTGTGCCATTGACGTGTGTTATGGGGGTGGGGGGGTTATTATTTTGTGTGTTTCGGGGTGTTTGTCTGTGTGCCTGGTGTGTGATGATTGACGGGGCAGAGCAGTATCCACCGTCTGGGAGACTCTGCCACTCATCATCATCATACAACAAGCCCAAATACTGCCTTGTTCCTCATTACCTTATTAGAGAATGACACTCAATAAATGACACTTACTGGATGAATGGCATCGTCTCAAATTCATTTTCTTTGTGTATGATGAGCCTTATCCACTATTACTGCCTCACAACTTCTCCCAGATCATACAATGTTCTCATGAATAGATATTATAGTGCACTGTAACACGTCTTTATGAAGGTGCATTCTCATAGTTACACGCATAACACTTTATAAAGTATATATATTTAGGGGCGACACAGTGGAGCAGCAGGTAGTGTCTCTGTCACAGTTCCAGGGTCCTAGAGGTTGTGGGTTCGAGCCCTGCTCTGGGTGACTGTCTGTGAGGAGTGTGGTGTGTTCTCCCCGTGTCTGCATGGGTTTCCAAGATTCATACAAGAATTCATAGAAATTTTTTCATAAAAAACTAAAGGAATAACCTAAAGGGCCGATTACAACTTTTTATTCTATAACACATACGGTAAGTTGATACGTGCAAAGAGAGCTTTTAAAAGACAACTGAGATATTTACAGGCGATCAATCACATACCTTCCTCTTGACTCGATGCCTCTGAACAGTCTTCTGTATAGGGCTTCCCTGAAGAGATAGAGTTACCTAAAGAGAGAACAAAAGAAAGCTTGATGAACATCAGTCTGCTGTATGTCTGAGTTTCTCAATTTTCCGCCTAGGCTCACCGTTAGCCGACACAATGGAAACAACATATTACCACATTAAATCTCACGAGACACTTTATTCTACAAAATAAACACATTCTGAAAAAAAGATAAATGAGGTATTTAAATATGAAAACATTTTATGAACAATATTTTACCATGGTCACCATCAGTCTGTTTTGTTAGTTCAAGTTCTATGCAAGCTATAATGCGTGTCTCTTATGTGCACTGAAAAAGCACTCCAATAGTGTGCTGGAGGTTCGCTGCTATATTGGCCATCAGATAAGTCAGCTCATTTAATAACTCACATCGGGAGCAGGACAGATTGGGCGATGACGTGAAGCCACAGTGGAAGAAGACACAAACTTTCCCTGTCTGACGGAAAGCATGTGGCGCAGCCATAAACTTCTCTCTAATGTAAAGAGGAAAATATCTGTTTTTATTCCCAGTAGGACTGAATGCAATTTACAACGTGGTGTAAAATTCTGATCCTATAATTGCACTTACTTCAGCGATCTCTCTACATCTCTGCCATCATACTTCTGGCCCTGGTTGAGCAATCGTAATATTCCTCGCTCAAAAGATTCTGTGGAGTGCTCTTTTGGAAGCTGAATAACAGAAAAGAAAGAAGGTACAAAGAAGACCGTCAAAATTATAGTTTATTCTTCCTTCAATAACCTTTGCCATATAAACATAAAGTAAAAATATGGACCGCGTATTCAGTGTATTTAAAAAACATCTATCTTTATGTTTAGCTTGACAGAAGACAGAAGGTGATTTGATTGAGGATACAATACATACCTTCAGCAGGAAATTCTCCAGTTCAAGATGTGTTTTTGTGACAGAACTTGTTGACATGTCAGACCACTTGACCTAAAAGATAATAATCAGGTTTTGAATATAATCAAGGAGTTGCTGTAAAACAGAATTCTTAACAAATTTGTATTTCATCCATTGTCTGTACCCCTTAATCGTGTAAATATAATGTATGAATTGGGCTGGACAGTAATTCAATATGTGTAACACGATGGAGCAGCAGGTAGTGTCTCTGTCACACAGCTCCAGGGTCCTGGAGGTTGTGGGTTCGAGTGTCGCTCCAGGTGACTGTCTGTGAGGAGTGTGGTGTGTTCTCCCTGTGTCTGCGTGGGTTTCCTCCGGGTGACTGTCTGTGAGGAGTGTGGTGTGTTCTCCCTGTGTCTGCGTGGGTTTCCTCTGGGTGACTGTCTGTGAGGAGTGTGGTGTGTTCTCCCTGTGTCTGCGTGGGTTTCCTCTGGGTGACTGTCTGTGAGGAGCGTGGTGTGTTCTCTCTGTGTCTGCGTGGGTTTCCTCTGGGTGACTGTCTGTGAGGAGTGTGGTGTGTTCTTCCTGTGTCTGCGTGGGTTTCCTCTGGGTGACTGTCTGTGAGGAGTGTGGTGTGTTCTTCCTGTGTCTGCGTGGGTTTCCTCTGGGTGACTGTCTATGAGCAGTGTGGTGTGTTCTCCCTGTGTCTGTGTGGGTTTCCTCCGGGCGCTCCGGTTTTCTCCCACGCTCCAAAAACGCGTGGACTAGGTGGACTGGCGAGTCAAAAGTGTCCGTAAGTGAGTACGTGTGAGTGAATGTGTCAGTGGGTGTCGCCCTGTTAAGGACTGGCGCCCCCTCCTCCTTCACAATATAAAATGTTTCAATAACAATGATATGATTGTTAAACACATTTTTAATATGTCATTGTACATCGTTTGCAGCAAATGTGACTGACTGGCAGTCATTAGAGGGCGCTGTCATCAGTTCACTGCCCTTAATTTTAAAGTTAGCTTAAAAAATATTAATATTGACAAAGAGGTTGTTGTTTGATGTTTGTTCCTGGCAATGTTTCTGTGGCTTTTATGTTGTTAATATCATACTGGCTGAGATTTAGAAAAATACCATGTTATTAATTTTGACTGTACGCATTTTCCAGCCCTGTGTATGAACCAATCTCTTTTAACAAGTCTAAAACACAGCAGCTTTGTTTAGAATGGCATTAATGAGACATACTTTCACATTCATTTGTCTGTACTGCCTCTTTATTAACACTTTAAATACTTATTCAACTCAGCTGAAATGTTTTACAGTAAGTGGAACTCTGTATGTCTCATAATCAGTTCCCAAAATATGTTTTTTTTATTTTTTACACATATAGGATTTCACCTGTACAAATAGTTAACAGTAGCTGCATGTGTATGCACCTTCACAAGCATAAATTAAGCAAATCAGCGCAAATTAAGCACAAAACCCTAGGTTTCCATAACTAATAATCATAGATGTTTGTAAAATAATTTGAACTTTGTTTAATTGTATTGTCAATAATCAATGTGACCGTGATGAAAAGGGCCATCACACAATAAAAATACATAAATTGTTAAATTATTTCATAGTGAGGACAACTTCTAACAATATTTCACTTTTCCATGAGATAAAATAACTTAATCCTGATATGATCAACCAGCTTATATTAATTAAAGAATTTTTTAATTTTTTAAAAAACAAATACATTCTTTATTAAACTGCCCACAAGAAACATAACACGATGTTTACATATAAGCAGTTCTGTTTTAGATATTTAAAGTTTAAAATTATGGGTAGAAAGTATGGAACGTAAATGATCTGGGTGTAGCTGTGTTTGTGTGTCCGTGTTCAAGCTGAATGCCTTGAGAGATTCTAGCACCTCGCATACAGCTACAAAATAGGTGAAAGCTTATTCATGCATTCCATTCTGATTGGTCTAATCTTATCACAGAAACTGCACGGCAGGACAGCGCCTAAACTGCACAGAGCTAAAGCAGAATTAAACAGCCATTAAATTATTATTTTTTATATTTAATAATACATTAATTTATTCAAGATTACCTTTGTAAAGAGAATAATTATATTTAGTTTATGACCATTTTTAGTGTTACCAACTGTTTAGTTTTTTTTTTTCCTCCAGCCTCGAGGGAGTTTGTTCTTGCCACTGTCGACTTGGGCTTGCACACATGGGGTTTTCTGATTTGCATTGTTACCTGTTCTGATACTAATTCTGTAAAGCTGCTTTGTGACAACGTCAGTTATAAAATGCGTTATATAAATAAATTGATTGATCAATTTAGTGCTAAAAGATGCTTAATTTTTCGAGGCAAATAACTAGTACGGTATACATGTGTACAATACGGTATACGGTACAAAATAAATAATATAAATATAACTAGCTCAAGCTTTTAGACTGATGTTGGAGGCATTTGACACAATAACACAATGTACAGGAAGACCTGTGAATGGAGTTAAGGTAGCACTGAATAACTGGTCTACACAGATACTTTAACATAAGCAAGCAGTATCTGAACTTCTGAACTTGAGCAAACAAACAAAAAAAAAAATAAAAAAAAAAAAAGAGAAAAACAGCTGCTGAGGCCCTTCTGGATTCACATGTTAAATGGGGGCATTTCTCTTTGGTGAAAATTTGGTTCAATGCTGAAGTTTCCCCAATTAATCATTCATCCCAAGTTCTACATAGTACTGTAAAATGTTTCTATATCTATTCTATATTTTTATATACATGGACCACAATTCCCACACCACATAATACATAAAATCATCACAAGGCTTCAGAACCAACAAGTAACATTGGTTTAAAGACACTTTCGTTTTGTTTCAAAGACAAATACTGAATAATTATTTTATAATAACAAGGAAATAGACATTTATGTAAATTTACAAGTTGTTACCATATCAATACCATACTATTGCCCACAAATCTATAAAATGCTACCGATAGCTATTTATTTGAACAAGCAAAAAAAAAAAAAAAAAAAAAAAAAAAGCACTAACCTTCCACCCACAGTGGAGTGATTAAAGAAAATGAGAATAAAGAGACAGTATAGTTTATGTGGCACACATTGTGATGTTGTCCTACGATGTCAATAAATGGCAAAATTTACCATTCTGTTCAGTACAGTAGAGCAAGCTCTAAAGTAACAGCAACCTACTCAATAGTGTGGGACTTTGCAACAATGTGGTTTTATAAATATGTTTGCATGCACATAAAAACATTCTCATACCTCAAAACTGTATTCCCGGTCTGTCTTTCCCCGTGAGATACCCTTCAACACAATCTTCTCTATATGGACTGCTGAAAGGCAAAACACAGTACTGACAATGACTCCAATGCAAAGAAAATTTAGCCTTAAATTATGCAGCTGGTACATTATATTCCCCTAAATACAGTAAGGTGGAACTGATAATTCCAAAAACTGAGATGGTGAAAAGACAACTTCAGCTTATTAAAGCCTTATTAAGTCTACTCATTCATTCATTTATTTATTTTCTAAGCAGAGTTTGGTGTTGTCAGAGGGGGGAGGGTTGATTTCAAATTACTAAAATGGCAAAACACTTAAACTTGATGATTAACTTTTACAAAAGCTCAATAAGTCTTTAATGCCATTCATCATGACATTTTCACACCATGTGAAGGACAGCTGCAGTGGTCAAATGATGTTGTAAACTAAAAATGGATTAAAAACATGTTTATCAGTTAGATGATATGTTATTATATTTTATTGTAACTGCAATTTTTTAATGTTAAAATTGACCATTTACTGAAATGGACAGTGATCGCTGATATATCATAATACATATTGAATACACACCGTGAGCTCTCTCTCTGTCTTTTTCTGCTCTTCTACTGTGATGAGCAGGTGTTAGGTCGTGAGATTTTATCTTTTCACTCACACAGACCTCTGTGCTTTTAAAGAGGCACTCAGGCTTCTGTGGACTGCTCTGGAATAAAAAAAAAAGAGAAAAATAAGCAGACATTTTAACTTGTCTGCTCTCATAACTGTTTAAATTGAACAATTACCATATTTTCCACAAACAAACTCTTCCATAACACATAAATGTTACACACGGATGCTCGCTGCAGGACATTTAAAAAAAATAATTCAGAAGTCAAACTAATTTTAGCGTGCATATCTTAGTGTGTATGAGAGAACCATTACATGCAGTGACCATTAATGAACATCACCTCACTCATCATATAAAACGCATATAAAACTGGTCTCGGTTAAAGTTTAGACGTTTGTCTAAATAAATAAATAAATAAATAAATGTGTGTGTTCGCAAGCTAACATATATATATAAAAAAACACAATAAATGTAACGTATTTGCAGCCATATGTACATTTCCTTCTGCTGCTAAATAATTAGCTTTTCCACGTTTTTGTTTCCCCGGATTTATATTTGCGTCATGTTTATTAACATGTTTGTGTTACTGGAAATAACATATATTTTACAACTGCTGCTCATTTTAGCTCGTAAACACAGCCGACCATGTTATACCGCTACCTGGAAACCTAACTTAGCTAGCACTAGCTAATTTAAGCTAGCTGACCTCAGCTCCTACAACAGCCTCGCCAACACCTAACAGAGTTTATAAACAATTGTCGGTGCCTCACAAAACTAATCCCGGCTAGTACAAGAACTGCAGTCCATTGGTGTCGTGTTAATTAACGTTATGCTTGATTTCGCAGTTTAGCATGGGGAACTGCGTGGCTAGGTAACAACAACACCGCTGAAACAGAGGAAACGAAACTTAAAGCCCTGTGACATAATCTGTCAAAGCACCTGAGTGTTATAATGATGCGTGGTCTGCTCCCCGAGAAGACCGTGCTCAAGTTTTTCAAGCTGCATTCGCAGTTTTCCTCTCTGATGAAAAAGAAAAGCAGGGTGAAGTGATGCCATTGTATACAGCACCGCAAGCTGCTCCAGGAATCCGGACCGAGATTCAGAAAAAGGGTTGAGGTCGCGGCTCTGGGTGCCATCCCCGTCCGCGTCTCCACACCCAGAACGGAGCGGATCGAACGGGGAGTTTGTGTAGGAAGATACCAGAAGGGCGGGATCCACATGGCTCAGTATCCGAAATAGTATCCCAGCGCATTCCCGGTTATCGGATCCCAGGAGAGACATGCACACCAGCAGCTTAGATCTAGTCACTGGGTCAAGTATATTTGTCAGAAGTCCAAGGTCGTTTGAAGAATTCGCTCTCATTTCAAAGTCCCTAAGAACGTGGAAATCTTTCCTCGCAAGGTCCTCCAGACAGGAGCCCAAGAAGCGAAGTTCTAAAGGCTGGCACATATGAAGCAGTCCGTACATGAACTCGATTCGCTTGGCAGGCTTCAGATGCAATCCGAACCATTCATAAACAGATTCTTTTGTCAGAAAGGGAAGCCGTGGTTCCTCAGTAGTTTCCTTAGCTTTGTTACTAGCCATTGTAAAGGCCGATTCGGAACCAAACTCCGGGTGTTTCTTCTCGCCTTCGGCCGTATCGTCTCCCTTCTCCGCCTTTTTCATAGGTAGCTGCATTTTTAGCATTATCAGTTCTACAACAAATCCAGTGATGAGAAAATGAAGGTTATATATGCATTGCTCGACATTAAAATGAGGAAAATATCTCAATAGTTGATTAAACAACTGGTTTGATTTGATCACAACGTCATTCGTAAACACTACATCCCGTCTTCGCTAGCGTCCAACGGCTCTGATCTGCCTTCGGAAAAAAAGTGCTGTCAATCATTTACAAACTCCACCCCTTTCAGATTCGCGCTGGGTCCTAAGAACCGACACTTCACGAAATGTTTTGACACCATAATAATCTTGATTTCTCCAGACGCTGATACTTTACACTGCTTTCTTATAAATAATATATTGTCCCTTTCCAGTGAAAAGCATTTATATAAAAATAAATAATAATAACTTTCCAGGAGAAGGAAAAAAGTCTTAATTGTCAGTAGATGTAAATGTTAAAAATGTTTAAATATTGCATGTAATTTTGGAGCATTTTTATCGGTGAATTGGTGAACAGCTGCATTGTTCAATTGATTTAATAAACTAATATTTGAGAAAAATGGATATACATGTTTTTCATTGGACAGTGGTGATATGATGAAACAAAATGACTGCAAATTAATGTTAAAATGTACTTGTATTTAAAACAAGTACTGTTATACAAGTTCAAGATGATTGTATTTCTTGATAAACGTAACTTACCCTTGCTGCTATTGCTAAGTTTCACTTTTACATTCTGGTAGAAGTAAATAAGAGGACATTCATTTTTATATTGTTAAGTATACTCACTGTGGTTTCTCATGTTCATCAGTGGCAATGTTTGAAATGTTTTTTATATTTTATATTTAAGAGAACCCAAGTGTATTTTTAGTCCATTTGCCCTTCGTGGAGGATTCTAAAATATTTCAACATGTCTAGAAACAGGAAAACTTTCTCATCTTTAAATATCTTATCGACATTTATTATAGTAGAATTTGATGTATCAGACCTCATAAATCATTAAGGGTAATATTTTACAATCCATACATTTTAGAGTGATTTTATCTTTCACTTTTGTATTAACAGGAATTTATTTATAATTAAGAACACGTACATACATAATTATTTTTAAATGTGAAAAATGTTTTAAAATTTGGGTTAGACTAGTGTTGTTGCGGGGAAGTTAAGGATAATCTCCATAAAATTAATGGAATTCTATGTAATGTCCCCACAATACATGAAAACTGGTGTGTGTGTGTGTGTGTGTAGAAAGAAATTGTTTGTATGTTTTGTCCATTATTCAGCCCATCTCCAGAGCAAACTTATTCAGTTTCACGATTTGTTGCAAGATATTTATTGTTTTCCTAATTCCAGGTTTATTTATTTATTTATTTATTTATTATAAATCGCGCAGTTCCCCGACAAAAAATGTTCTAATCCGGGACTTTTATTTTGTAACCTCAGACAAGGCGTTTCACAAACATGGCAACAGAAGAGACAGGGATATTTTAAATGGTTTCTGACTGTCAATTGTAGAAAAGTCCAGAAAGGGGAAAGTGATGCAGTACGAACGTTTAACAGACAATTTATTTTATTCCCCTCTGGAATGTCGTCAACGACATTTGGGAGTTGACAGAGAACACGATGGAATGAACTACCTTTTCCGTAACTTTTGAGCGGAGTTTTATTCTTTCATTCTGACCTGAGAAGCAAAGCATTATGGCTCATATTGCTGGGAGTTATTTACCAAAACTCTTAAATGTTTGGGTGCTGCACACCCTTGCATTTGTTATACGTTTATGTTTGGTTGGCTATGGCATTTATCAAGACAAAACCATGAGAGTCAAATACACTGACATTGACTATCACGTGTTCACAGATGCATCCAGGTTTGTGGCACAGGTGAGTTACTTTGTGGGGTAAAGGATAGCAATGGTGTGAAGGAATCTGTTTTAAAATGACAGTAATACTGAGATTATTGTTTATTATTGCCATAATATCTGTATACTACCTTACAGAATAGTTCTTATACACTGAAAGATCAGGTATTAGGAGCCTCTACCTTTATCTTCACCTTTATCATTGTTCATTTTATATCTGTTTCTCTGCATGCTTCCAAACCCCCGTTTACAAATCTCTTTTTTTAAACTTAAATAGGGTGAGTCTCCATACAGAAGATCCACCTACCGTTACACTCCACTTCTGGCCTGGATGCTACTGCCCAACATCTACTTGTCACCACACTTTGGGAAGCTGCTTTTTATTTTGTGTGATGTACTCTCAAGCGTCCAGTTGTATTGCATCTTGTGTCATCGAGGTTTATCACAGGACGCAGCCTGTCGTTTTTGTGCTCTCTGGCTGCTTAACCCTCTCCCGATTGGTGTGTCCACACGTGGGAATGCTGAGGCATTGTTATCTCTTTTGGTCCTCTCCACACTCTACTTTATGGAACTAAACAAACGTTACACTGCAGCATTTCTCTATGGGCTGTCTGTTCATATGAAGATCTACCCTGTAACATATGCTCTTCCCATTGCTTTCTACATATCAACTCAAGGGGAACTGGAGAGTCAGAAAAGAGATTTCTTCAGGATACTCCAAAGGTTTTTCAATAAGGATTTGCTCTTGTTTGCGACTGTGGCAGGAGCTGTGTTTTTTGGACTGAATTTGACCTTTTATTACATGTAAGTCAAAGTGGGAAATATCACAGACTGAGTGTTAAACATAAACACAAATCAATGCTTACGACACTGTGGCCATAAATAGGAACTCACTCCTCTCTTCAGACTCACTGAAATTAACAGTATATATGTGAAAATTGTTTGGTTAGATTTGGTTACTGGACCAGGAAAGAACATAACAGTAATCATAATAATGTTATTTATTTTAAACACATTGTCAATATTTCAGTACACGTTATTTACAGCATCTGTCACTGACCGACTGTCATTAGGGGGCGCTGTCATCAGTTCAGGGCTCAATTTATAATTTAGTTTAAAAATGTTAATATTGACAAAGCCAGTAGGTTTATGTTTAGAGGGTGGTGTCAAGTTTCTTGTTTGTTTTTGGAAGTTTATCAGCAGATTTTATAGTGTTCATATCGATATCGTAATTATATCGTACCGACCAAAATTAAATATATTGTGATAGAACTTTTCAAAATCTGCATCCCTGTCCTTCAGTGCTCAGGACCCCCACAGAGCAGTTGTGATGTGGTGGTGGATCATTCTCAGTGCTGCAGTGACACTGACGTAGTGGTGGTGTGTTAGTGTGTGTTGTGCTGGTGCGAGTGGATCAGACACAGCAGTGCTGCTGGAGTTTTTAAACCCTGTGTACACTCTCTGTCCACTCTGTGAGACACTCCTCCCTCGTTGGTCCACCTTGTAGATGTAAATTTAGAGACAGTATTGGGCACAGATTGTGCTGGTCGTCCTTCATCAGTGACACAGGACGCTGTCGGCTGGATGTTTTTTGGTCGGTGGACTGTTCTCAGTCCAGCAGTGACACGGAGGGGTTTAAAAACTCCAGCAGCACTGCTGTGTCTCATCCAAAGAAACAGGAGGATTATAGTTTGTAATTGTAGAATTAAGAAGTTCTCCTGTATGGTCAGTGGATCTGATTTAAAAAAAATGGACAATAAGTGTAGTAGATACAAGGTAGGTGTTCCCAATCAATGCAGTGTCTGTGCTATTAATCAATTTATCTCTTGTATAATTTTTCAGGTATGGGTGGGATTTCCTTAACGAAACCTATTTCTATCACATAACAAGACGAGACATCCGTCATAATTTCTCTCCCTACTTCTACATGATGTACTTGACAGCAGAGAGTGAATGGAGCATGGTTCTGGGGCTGGTGTCCTTCCTTCCCCAGGTTGGACTCCTGCTCCTTACATCTCTGGCCTTCTACACTGACCTGCCCTTCTGCTGCTTTCTCAACACCGCCATCTTTGTTAGCTTTAACAAAGTCTGCACCTCACAGGTAGGGTTATAAACATCTACACCAGTAACTTACTACATCAAGGTTGTCTGTTTATTAGGGACACCTACAGTAAACAAACTGAATATCTGTTATTTAGGTGGTGTGCTCCCAGAACTGTGCAACACATTGACTCCTATCATGTGCAATATGTTGTATTATGTATATTCTAAATTAGGGTGAACCTAGTAAACCATCAACTCAGTACATGACAAGTGTTATGCTGATGTATTTTGTTTTTTGATCTTATTCTGACAGCACTGAAACAATACTTGGAATTAAATATTGCAGGCTATAGGCTACAAGATATTGTTAGGTATTTTATTTAATTCTTGTAATCTGGAAATAGTAAATTAATAAATTCTAAGAAAAGCTTGTAACGTAAGAGGATAGTCAATTCTGCACTAAAACGCTCAACGATGTATAGCAGTGGATGTCACTGATGTGCTGTGTTGTATATGCTGAGTTACTGAATGTTTTCTTTCCCCTGTTCTGATTACAGTATTTTCTGTGGTACTTGTGTTTGCTGCCACTCGTCCTGCCACGTTTGAGACTGTCTATAAAGCGAGGAGTTGTGCTGCTGATGCTGTGGTTCGCTGGCCAGGTACTGCTTAGTGTTTTATTTCTAGAGTCTCCTAGAGTAATTGAAACCCTGGGAAACTGGGTTGATACATTTATTTGTTTATGGAATTTTACAGTAAGAATCTAATCAAAGTTGCTGACCAATTAAAAACATGCAGATAGTAACTTTACAGGAAAAAACCTTCTTAACGTTCAATGGAAGTGAATGTAAAAAGATTTAATTCCAATTAATTTTCCAGCATTTCTATTGGTTCATTCATAATGAGATTTTCACACGATGTGAAGGACATCTGCGGGGGTCAATTGGACAGTGACTATATATTAGTAATCTAAGCACTCCAGAGGGGAAAAAAATTATATATATATATATATATTCTGAGTGCTTAGATTATTTAAAAATTGTAATACATTTTTAGATATATTCCTGTTTTGGGAAATTTTCGCTTGGATTTCAGGTGAGAATATGATTACATGAGGCAGTGCCACTGGAGCTACCCCCATGTGTCTTATACCTGCAGGACCATTACATCCTGCTCTCAACCTCAGCCTAAGCTCATGAATTCAGTGTCCATTGTTACAAAATGAAATTGCTTTATGAAAATGTTTGTTGTGCTAGTCAAAATTTAAATATAATAATGAAATATATAATGAAAGAATAAGATGGGCAAGGGGATATGACCACAAAAAATATTATAAATTAATAATAATTATTAATAACTAATAAGTGTTACACTTATAAATAAATAATTCTTATAAATAAATAATAACTCTGGATGTAGCTATAGGAGCTAGCATATGATTGGGCATCAAATCAAGTTCTGTATGGCAACAGCTAACTTTAATATTAATGCCAGCTAATGTCAGTCATCTGACTTCATTATTTGTATGGTGCTGCAGGACTGAAAACTTTGATAGAGCTTGTTAGAGAGATGATAGATCTTCTGCTTGATAGCTTTCTATATTTCAAACAAATGTTATTGTTTCTGTGTGTTCACTATAGTAGCATTAACCCAGTAATCATTAATGTGGTTAATTCTCATAATTTAATGGTCAACAAGAATAGATCTTTCTCTCAAACAAATAAATAAGGAAGGTAAGCAAAAGCTATATTACAGGAATAGAGGAGTATTGATATTAATTGTTAAACAATGTTCACATGTTATTTATTTATTTATTTTTATATTTTTCTTTGTGTAGAACCTTTTTAAAGAATTGTGCTCAGCTGTATGTGATAATTTTATTATAATGATCTATTTTATTTTTAAACTTCAAACAGTGGATTTGTTCATTCCAATAACCCTAACCGACTTTATTGATATATTGGTTATTGATGATTAATTGATAAGTACATTTTTGCAGTTGTTGATATTTGCATTAATTTGATTGATTTGTTTGACTTGATAGGGTTTGTGGTTGCTACCTGCCTACTACTTGGAGTTTGAAGGACAAAATACATTTGTGTTTATTTGGTTGGCTGGCCTGCTGTTCCTCTTCATCAACACAATTATTCTGGTCCAGATCATCTCCCACTACGTACCAGGAACTGTTCAGCAAAGAAAGAAACATGAATAAAATAAAGGTGTGAATACATTGTTGTGTAATGTGGCTTGTTTTGTGTGTGTGTGTGTGTTGACTGCAATGAATTTTGTGGTTCTGCAGTGATGTTTAAAACACTTTTCACATTATATTTGATCCCATGAATATGTGCATGTGACCCATGTAGCTTTGTACAAACACCGTCAGTGACATCACAATGGAGGGGTATTTGTATAAAATTGGTTAGCTGGTTAGCTTACTGAATACAACAAACTGCTAAATAATAATTTCTCCCTGCTACAGTAAATATCTTAGCCCTTAACGTAATAATGTTTTACAAGATGTTTGCTCTTTGGCTCAGTCTCAGTTAATATCACAATGTAAAGTCTTTTTACAAAAACAAACGATAGAAACGTATTATTTCGACCATTATTCTTTATGTACCAATGTTGCTAGAATTACCCATTTCCTTTACTGCCGGTAGATGGAGTTGATGTTCATATAAAACGTTGTGGCGATACAGAACATACTCCAACATGCAGTTCCTTCAGCCTGCCGGCAGATGGCAAGCCACAGCAGAAAATGGTGATGCTGGACATATCCTCAGATGACCTGTGTCAAATTGGGGGCAAACATCAACAAATGGAAGGAAAAATACAGTAATAGAGGCTTCTTTATTCCTGCGTGGATTATAGGGTATAAAATGATTAGTGTCTTGTTTTTAAAGCTGAAGGCTAATCTATTTTCAAAGTGAATAATAGTAGTTAACGAACAACAAACGGAGACATGGAAGTACATTGCACAAATTTCACGGCCTGTTGCCCTGTCCGGGGTGTGTTCCTGTCTTTCTCTCTATGATTCTGTGGAGACCCTGAACAGGATGAAGTGGTTACAGAAAATGAATGAATGCAGATATTGTACAGTTCAAACAGTAGAGGCCATGTGTTTGTGTGCTTTTTTTAGCCTGTTCATTTTTTTGCCATTACTCGATTAGATTAAAAGTCCTTAGAAAATGACTTACGGCTGGTACAATGGTGTTTTGGCTCGAGTTAAGAATAACTCGAGAACCAACTCTTTGTGAACTCTATTACACACTTACCTCGTTTGCCCACCTTGTAGATGTGAAATCAGAGACAGTAGCTCATCTGTTGCCGCACAGTTTGTATTTATCATCCTCTAGTCTGTCATCACTGATCACAAGATGCTTTTTGGCTGGATTTTTTTTTGGTTGGTGAGCTATTCTCAGTCCAGCAGTTGAACTGAGGTCTTTTAAAACAAGTAACAAAGCTGGGTCTGATCCATTTGTATCACCACACCAGTGCCACTGCAGCACTGAGAATAATCAACCAACCACATACCAGCTCTCTATTGGCCCTGTGTTGGTCCAGACCCTTGAGGAAGGTGTTATGAAAGTTCGAAGAGCAACAGATGAGGATGAGTGTGTATCTAGACCAGCTGAAATGTGTTTAAAAATCATATCCTTGTTATTGAAACATTTTATTTTGCGATATATACTGATATTGAATTATTGTCCAGCTCTAAGCTGATCTTGAAAAATGGTGACATGGAGCTAACAAAGTATGCAGAGCAACAAGAGGACAACATTGTATTTGCAGAACTACAAAGTGCACCAAAATCCAAAATGGACCTTAAAAAATAGCCATTTTAAATGTTCCAAATATTACATATACATACACATAGTGACCAGGTATAATTTAAATACAGCTCTTTGTTTCTATATTCACTGTCTATTACATAAGTATTCAATGGTATCAGTTCTAATTGTTTTGACCATTCCTGAATCGATGTATGGCCTGACAACAGCATATAAACAGCATCCATAGGAAAACAAATGATCTCAAGATGATCCAGGACTATCTGAGGGCTGCTTGTTTGATCCCTGATCTAGGATAGAGAAAGGTGTGCAGGGGAAAGAAGGAACAGTGCTTTCTCCTCCCTCAACCTTCATTGCCCTTAATAATGTCACCTAACAAACAAAGAAGCCCAGTGGGTGCTGAGGTGGCTGCCTGCATGCCAAGTGTGTGTGTGTGTGTGTGTGTGTGTGTGTGTGTGTATTCACTGCCCATAGCAGGTAACAAAAGAGTGCTAAAAACTTGTAGTGGAGCATTTCTCAACAAATTAGAATAATTGGTAACAGGTCATTAACATGATTACATATTAAAAAGGCATCGCAGAGAAGCTGCATCTACCAGAATGAAAAATGATGTGGCATTCTGCATTCCGTGAAAGACTGCCTGGGCAAATAGTGCAGGAATTCAGTGTTTCTCGTTGTCATTATACACAGGACAAGATGTAAAATATCTTATGACACTCTGCTAGAGTTTCACACAGGGCCACACCCACTGTCTTCCAAAATGTCCATGAAGTTTCTTGGCCACTACGGCAAGAAAAGAAATTTGACATGAAAAAAGACCTATCACAAGTCTGTTATTTTTGCATGACGTGTGAAGGCAGTGTTTCACGTCGGACCAGTACCAGAGCCAGTACAAAACCAATATACAGAAGTTCATAAACACCGAGGTACAGATAGCCAATCAGAATGAAACTGGCAGAACCCTGACAGTGACGCCAGCTTAATGCACAGAATCAGACTCGCTGTCTACTCATGGGCAAAGCGTCCATGGCTGAGATTACAACATCATTAGCTCATCTCAGGAATAATCAGGAATCCGCCTAATTATTAAATATTTAATAATTAATTCTGACATTTATTCTGTTTTTTATTCTGGTTTAATTCTTGAAAATAAAAGTGCCACAATTCCTACTGGTCCAAACAGGACCTTGGCCCACTCACTGTTAATTCAATGCAGGTCAGAGCTGGTGGCGAGGGGAGCATGAGATACACAAGACACTGCCACCTCTTCATTTTTGCATGTTTTCACTTGGAAAGTAAAAGTAAACAACCCACACTGTCAACACCGGACACTCACTGGCCTAGCTGGTCATTTATATCTGCCCATGTTGCTGTTCTGACGTCTTGGCTGCACGTAAATTATAAAGTTTTGTAAATGTGGTTTTCATTTTTATGTCAGTGATATGTCAATATCTTTGACACAGCCCTGACAAGCCAGGTGGCACTTTAGCGTGGCCTGGCACCCCAGGTCAAAAACACTCATCGCCAACTGTTCAAAAAGTATAAAAGGAAATGCATTTCATTAGGGTTCAAGCACTCAGTGCGTAGAACCCTATTGTATTTGTTACGGTTTTTCTTATTATTTCCCTTTTTCTCCTGTAAAAGTCATTGTGCGGAAGATGCCGTAGGTCGTACAGACTTCCCACTTGGAGGGTAGATGTAGTTTGTGTGCATCTCAGAGGACAACAAAAATTACACTGATTGGCCTAATGGTGGCGCTATAGCGAAGTGAAATGCGTTTAGGTTCATATCTCCTACACCGTGAGGCATAGAGACAAAATCTCCCCTGATTCCTTGGGTTCTGACAAATAAAAAACAGGTTAGTCAAAATTTCATTTTTCCAAGGTTTTTATCGCGCTAATTTGCATAATTTGCAAAACATACTTTTGCGAACTAGTTCGAGGATTTTTGTCCAATTCTCTTAAGCTTGGTGCCAAAATGTTTGCAGGAGTCTGATGGTTAATAATTATCAAAAAAAGTTGAAATTTTGATTAAATATGGCCGCCATATGCAAATGAACCTCTTCGGCTTATCGTATTTACAAATTTATAACAATTTTTTGTTTAAATTTAAAAAACTTTACTCAAATGTGTTCAAATTTCATATGCTACTTCCAGATATGATTCTGAGGTAGCATGTCAAAGGAGGAGCCAATATTCATATAGGAGGCGCTGTAAATGCTATGAGTTTATATCTCAGCATCTGCAAGGCAGATTGGAACGCCGTTTTTGGCATGCTGCTTCTGTGGGCAAGGCTATAAGTGGAAAATTAAGGACAATTCAATTCGGGCAAAACTGTGATCGTCATCGGCCAATCATCCAATCATCATGGGATTTGAATGGTATGTCCTTGGTGGCACTTCCTAAGTGTATAAAACGTTTCGTAACGATAGCCACTAGGGGGCGCTAAATCAAGAAAATATGATATATCTCAGAGAAAATTAAGCATATTGGCACGCAGTTTACTTCTCTGTATACTCTGCAGAGGGCCTCACAACGTTGTAGTTGCAAGTGTTGTCAAAAAATGCATCGTATTTTCTCAATCGCCAGTTGTTTAAAATTTAGTCTTTTCGAACTAGTCTGTGGAATTTCGCTCTATTCCCAAACAATTGATCTTGTTAGAATCTGCAGAGTCTGTAGGTCAATAATTATCAAAAAAAGTTCAACATTTGGACAAACTGTTGTAATATATCAATTAATCGATGTGTGTGGAGCATATGTAGGGCCTTTCTCTGAAGAAGCTTGTACAATATGACTCAAATCCACCAAAAGGGGGCACTACAATTGGACAAGAACTGATTAAATGCACTTTTTTGTGTTATATCTAGGATTGCAGTGGCACCACAATTTAAGCATGTCATCTGATCCTCATACTGATCAAGCGTGTGCAGTTTCGAAATTTTTGGGGAAAGCTTTTCTGAGATATAGATGCATTTGTGATTTGTAGAATTCATGCTGGATCTCTATTATTGGGAGGGGCCTGTAAGCCACATAGTGACGAAAGTTCAACATTTTATTGATAATTGTTATAGTTCAGGTCTTTAGGATTCCGCTGAGACCACAAATGTCCATATTAAGAAAATATCCATAGGGTAGTACTCCCTTAAATATATCTATATGTGCATTTATATTATAACTGCTTAGCAACACTATGCCACAGTAGTAAATTCTTTCACCACCAGATAGAACTACAAAACTAAATATTGTTTTGTTGATCTATATGGAGGTTAAGATCATTTTCACCTGCACACATCAATGGTCATACAATATGAATATGAATATTTATCATAATTAAAAATGATAAAGTCACCTATACCTCTTCAAGTGGCCATTTACCCTCACTCAGTAAAATAAATCAAAATAAAACAAATCATAACAAAAGGTATTTCCTGATTAGTTATAATCATCAAATTAAAAGAAATAAACACTTGAGATATATCAGTCTGTGTGTAATAAATGAGTATAATATACAAGTTTAACTCTTTAAATGGAATGAAATAAATAACAACTTTTTCATGATATTCTAATTTTATGATCAGCACCTGTAATATACAAGTTTATAGTATATAATGTATATAGTAATATACAATATTACTATCCTGAAGGAGTCTATACAATTTTAAAAGCACTGCTCACACATTACATACATCACACAAAGGCCCTCTGACATCACACACATCACACAGAAACAAACACACCTCAGAGACTGTAGAACGCATGTCACAAACACAATCACCTATTACAGATAATCTGACACTTCACATACCTACTTGGCTCAATGTCTTACAATTTTGCCATAGCCACAAATGTCAATATATCCTCTCCCGATCAATTCATAGTACAGGAGTTGTCAGATTTGACTTGACTGCCATATTAGGCCAGTTAGTGCTTGAACCCGCAGATAGCCGCTAGCGGCTCTAGTTTCTTTTACTTTTTGTTAATACCCAGTCACATTGTGTGTTTACACTTACTAACTGTACCTTTTTCCGCGATCCTGACCATGAATGTAAAGTAAACACCAGAGGACCATATTCAGCACAGAACAGTAGATGCATGCTGAAGTGTTTTCTCCTGGCAGTTGGCCTACCAAAGATGACAAGAACATAGCTGTCCTGTGGTCAGAATATAACTGACATCATAATAAATAACAGTTCAGTCTCTGTACCCCTACAGCCACATGATAAGGTAAGTTAGAAACAAACTGGTTGTCTAGTTGTTAAGTGGAGGTACAGGGGGAAATAAAAGTGTAACACAAACCATGTAATTCCATAGAACTAAAATACACAGCTTGCTAAATATATGCCCATTAGAACACTGAACAGTGGGGAGGCCAGCAGTGCTGCTACTTTAGTGGATTTGAACAGTCTTTAGAGGTTGTGAGAGTTGATGTGAAGGTCAGAATGTGCCTGAGGAAGGGATCATGCAGACCCCTCCATTGCTCATGCTGGGCTTTTACCTGATCGCCTGCTGTAGTCGTGTAAGTGGCACAGCTCCCTTGGCAACGAGAAGCATGCTTTCCTCTAAAAAGAGGACTATCACTTGTTTCCCATTCTCACACACACCCGCTGAACCACACTTAATCTCTTTACTGTTTTGGATTCAGTGTTCAACTCTATAGTCTCTTGCAAATGCTCGTGTAATTCATCAGACATGCACACAAACAAGTTTCGGTTGAGCTTTCCCTGAGAGCAAGGAGGCGGTGGACCACTGTTGGAGTTGGAGGTCCACTAGTGTTTTGCACAGAGTTTTCTGGGCGGACCGCTGGTGATTAAACAGAGTTTTAGACAAAATGCCACATTTTAGCACTTTTCCTTTCACAGTCCTATTTACATTTTTTTTCCTTCATTAGGTTCTTTTTGTTATTCTTTATAAATAAGATTAGTAAATAATTTTAATCCAGCACAGTGTCAACATTTTCAGCATTTATTCATTTTATATCAGGCTTATACTCATTATTATACCTCTCATAGTTGTTGGTAATATTTGTATTAGTTTGTTTTCCAGAAATAAAGTCTCTACATGATATTAATGTGGTTTAATTGTGTGCATAAAATGAATGAAATAACAGAGGTTTGGTGTACAATAATTTTATTGCATCATTTAAATTTTGACAAATAAAAGATAGAAAAGGAGTGAGAACATCCATTTTAAAAGTTGCTGCTTTGCAGCTACAGTCTCCCAAGAACATGATGTGTCAGTTTAGTTTAGCGAGGTGTAAAGCACCTTTTAAAAACCTTCCTTTGGAACAGTGCAAGGCCTTTAACAGTTCTGAAAAGTCAATAAATACAAAAACAGTTAGATATCAAATGAGCTGTACAAAAACAAAAGCAAAAACAAACAAACAAAAAAACCCTATAAGAAAAGCAGAAAAGGAGACATTTACAATTGTGCATATTGTCTAGGTAGCTGCTTTAGCGATTTACCAGTTCAAGTAGTGCAAGTAAATCAGTTTTAACTAAAAATTGTGTAAGGGGTATCTAATCACTGTGAGAACACTCAGACAAATATGTGCTGATGTATTAGAAGTGAAAACATTAATGGCATGTAATAGAATTAGAAATGGCTGTTGTAAATCCATTGTGTAGCTTCTATATATTGGACAAAGGTCACCTGACCCCTAACTTTTACCGTGAATATTAAATAACAATAAAGAATGCTTTTAGTACCATTAAAATTCATCTGAAACATTTTATGTTTGAAAAACGATGTAAAATTGACCATGCACCAAATATACACACTCACTTGACAGGTAACATTAGTGTAAAACTTGACATCTGCATGACATTCATATCACAGTGTTTGTTATATTTCAATAACCAATGTCTTATGTACAAAACGAGAGCAAACACTAACACAGACATACTATAAGAGTCAGAAAATAGTAGGCTATCATTCTATCAAAAGTGCATACAATAAAAATATGTGAAGAAATCCTTTCATTAAAACAAAGCATGTTGCTCACTCTTTTACTACAAAATCACAAATATATCCCTACCCCTGAGCCAAATCCTGAAATGTAAAGATTGTGTGCATGTAAATGTCTTAGCTCTGTATGCTAGTCTCTGTTAGCCGGGCTGCTGGAAATATTGCTGTTGGTGTGAATACAGTATTGAGTAAAATATTTTCAGAAATTGTTTTTTTGTTTGTTTGTTTTTTTTTTAGAAAACAATTCTTCAAAAATGTACATAAATAAATGCTGCTGTGGTAGACCTTCAGTGGAAGCTATTTGTTAATCAGCTTTGTAAAGAAGCAGATTTCACTTCTTCTTATCCACTTGAACCATTTCAGGATTGTGCTGAAATATAATCTTGGATTTTATAATTGCAAACGTCTAATGACTGGTGCTGCTCCCATGATTTGTTTATAAGTTACAGAGGCTTTACAGAACATTTCAAATCCCATTCAAATCAATTCAAAACTTTATTTACAGTCACCAAATAAGGTAACGTGTTTTAAATGAATAAGTGCACCATCAATATCAATCCAATTAATGCAAGCTGGAAATATTTTAAAGCTCATGTTCATAAATGTTCAAATTTGGATACAAAATAAATTCTCATTCAATTTCTCAATGGGATTTTCGCCAATATTTTTGTAAAGCTGATCTAACACCTCAGTTGGAAAGAATGCAAAAGGCAGTGCAACTCATTGGCCTTTATTCTCACATCTGATTGTCTACAAAGGATGTCTACCAAATCTGTAGTAGCCATACTTTATTTATTGTTACACTTATATAGCGCCTTTATTGATACCCAAGGACGCTTTACAATCAACACCGCTCCGAACACCATTTCATTCAACGCTTACACCACACACACACTTCTGCTATTCTATTGCATATAGATATAAGGATTAGTTTTGGGCTGTCCAGTATTCATTATGCAATTTGGCATGATATTCCTCTGCATCCCCATCTGGTCATGTTCACCGCCATGCCAAGGTGGAGAATCCATAGGCTCACGCTTGATGGAGTGAATCAGTCCTTGCCCTTTGAACTCATAGCCAAGTTTGTAATCCTGCTGCATGTAGCCCTTGTGCTCTACAGGCCCACCTCCACCACCACAGCTGTCCATGCAGTTAGCGCTTTGACTACTGCAGAGTGGGTCTGGGTGTCCCAGCTTCTGGGGACTGAGAGGTTCTAGGTCTTTATTGAGGACACATTTAAGCGGTCTTGCATTTATACCACAGACGTTTTGATAATGGCCGCTGTACGAAGGCCCGTTATTGCCCTTGCCCCTCTGGCATGGGGAGTATTGTTCATAGTAGCTACCCTCTGCTTTCATCTGTAGGCCATCGTAAGAGTTTAGGTATCGCTCCCTTTCAGTCCAAGGCCTGCCATAAACATCACAGCCATTTTCGGTGTCTGAGTCCTGCTCTACCTTTATCGGCAACACAGCCATTAGCCGCTCATCGTAGCCTTGACCTTGGCCTTCATAACAGATATTTTCACTCTTGATGCCCTCCACATAATAACCCTCCATCTCCCCTTGGTGTGGAAGACTTCCATAGAGCTTTGGAACGTAATGTTCCGCTCTGTTGTTGTGGAAACCTGGGGACATTCTGTAGGGTTTGCCATATGGACTATACCTGCCCACTTTACCACCTGGCAGTAAGTTAACGCCATGGCTGGTGCGGAAGGACCCACACGAGGCCCTCAGCGGCCATGTAGTGTCCATGTGACGGACTTTCTGGCCACCAACAGTGGACTTGCAAAAGTTTAGAGGTTCCTCTTGGCCATATTGATCCTCCGTCTTGTACTTGAACCCGTCTTTACAGAGAGGTGACCAGGGGGTAGGGTGGCGTGGGGCAGGCGTGGGGCAATTCAAGAGAAGTGTGTCTCCACATTCATTCATCCCTGATTGTCGTCTTAAGTGCTCCTCTCTGTCGTTACACACAAAAAAGAGAATACACACAGAAAGAGAATTTATTTCTTCGGGTAGAAATAATATTTGTGGAAGCTCTTTTGTCGTTCTATGTTTGCTGTTGGGAAGTAGTTAAGCATTAGCACACTACATTCACAATCTCTAACACTGAAATCACCATCTTGAATCTTCTAAAACCAAATTGCCACACATACTTTTGGGTAAAATATTATCCCTAGAACAGGTCCAAACCGATGCACATGCTTTTGCAGCACTTCCTTTTGATCGGTGTATAATGAGCACTGGGACAAATACATCTTAAATACATTTAATTAATTTAAGATCATTTTTAATATTACAAAGCAGTTTCTATAAAATGACAAAATAAAGGGTGAATATTTAAATTTGATTTACAATTACACATTACAAAAAACCTGTAAAACTTATTTCTGCACCTAATACTTCTCATTATCCTCTTTACATGTTTTTCAGGAAAGAATCATGTTCAAAATCACGAGGAACAGCATTTGCACATTTATACACACATCCCCTTGACACTGAAGTCACAAAAAGTTAAGATGGTGAACATACCTATGATCTAACGTTGAGATCATATTCATGCTTGTGTTTTTATGTTTGCTCCTCATCATCATGCTCTTCATCTTTATCTCTGTGATGGAAGGTAGAAGCAGAGGTACAGCCACACAGAAGAGAGCCAGCTGTGGTGGCAGAGAGGTGCCTGACGCCGTCTTCTTCTTTTGGCCTTGCAGGAACTTCAGACGGCCCTGGAACTGCATTGTCTGAAAAATAAGCAAATCGAGTGTCGGTCGTTGTTTTATATAATAACCTTACGATACATGGCCTCTTTGTCTCCACAGCTGCTTCTGTTTTCTCCGGAAGGTTTTACACAAGTGCCCAAACCTTTCTGTGAAGATTTGGGAGTGAGTTGATACGTTTTGGGTCAGAAAACCTGTTTGACCCATCACAAAGTTATGAAACAGTGCTCTATCATTCTACAGAGCCTCCTGCTGCTCTAGAACTCTAGAAGTGGCATAGACATTTATTCGCCTCTAGCTGATGCCTGTCATGGAACATCTTTTTTTAGGAAATTATTATAGTTGTGCATTCTGAAGGAGTCACAAACGTCTAGACATTCAGTGTATAAATTACTTACACACTACATACAAACACTACATGTCAAAAAATAATCAACCAGTCCCACCCTGATGGTGTTCAGCAACAACACTGATTCATACTTTCCTCTTTTTAAGCCAAAGGCAGTTCTAATCACAGCAAATCACACTATATAAAAATAAAGGCAGAAAACATCTGTAGGTCAAACGATAGCTTTGAATGATTCCAAACCACACTCTGCAGCCTCCACACAGAAAGAATTTGTCTGTGGTGGTTCGTTCCTTGATCTCTCAAACCGTATCCAATCGACTCTGATTGAGCTGTACAGTGGTGGATTCCCAAAACAAATCTATATTAGACACCAATCATCCATAACCTTATGACCAGCTCCTTGTTTTTACATTCACTGTCCATTCACTCAGCTCCACTATCCACAGAAGCACTTTGTGTGATGTAGTGTGATGTGGTGGTGGATCATTCTCAGCGCTGCAGTGACACTGACGTGGTGGTGGTGTGTTAGTGTGTGTTGTGCTGGTGTAGAGTGGATCAGACACAGCAGTGCTGCTGGAGTTTTTAAACCCCTCAATGTCACTGCTGGAGTGAGAACAGTCCACCGACCAAAAACATCCAGCCGACAGCGTCCTGTGTCACTGAGGAAGGACTAGATCACGACCGACACACACTGTGCAGCGACAGATGAGTCTCTGACTTTACATCTACAAGGTGGACCAACGAGGGAGGAGTGTCTCACAGAGTGGACAGAGAGTTGACACAACTCCAGCAGCACTGCTGTGTCTGATACACTCATTAGTGTCTCTGCAGCTGATCCGATCAAAAAAATTGACTAAATTTCCACTCTAGTTTCCAATTCAGGCATAAAAATCTTGGTCATTTTGTACTTAACTTACCAGGAACCCCGAGGTACTGTCCAGTAAGCAGCGCACCCTCGAGATGAAACAACGATTAAGGAAAGAAGAAAATTCTGGAGCAACACCACCTGCCTCTTGAGAGTGGAATAAGCTGCTGACGACAAAATCTTCACCTATGAAGCAGACATTTGAGAGATAAAGGGTGTTTTAATATTAGTGGCGTAAGAAATACAAGCACCTGTTACTACAGAAATACGCAAATATGACGTATTCAAAGAGACAATGCTGAAATAATGATTCTAATAGAAGCTATCATGATGTTTCATCATATGTGTGTACAGTAACACACCATTTCCACTAGCCAGGTGCTGATCAGAGGCCATCTGCTGTGAGGGGTTCATGGCCCAGTGGAGCTGTCTCTTGAACTCCTGCCTGTCATCTACATGGATATAGTCAAAGATGTTCTGGTGCATCACATCAGTCTAGAGAGAGAGAGAGAGAGAGAGAGAGAGAGAGAGAGAGAGAGAGAGAGATTTTGTACATAAAGAAATTTGTCAGGAAAAGAATAATGTTCATAACTTTCAAATAATATAAAAAAAATTTCCAAATAATTTTGACAGTTTTGATTGCTCATGTGCAGCTCATGTTTTCAAATTATGTAAAAGAAACCCCAAAAAGTCTGTGAGGAGTGTGGTGTGTTCTCCCTGTGTCTGCGTGGGTTTCCTCCGGGTGAGTGTCTGTGAGGAGTGTGGTGTGTTCTCCCTGTGTCTGCGTGGGTTTCCTCCGGGTGAGTGTCTGTGAGGAGTGTGGTGTGTTCTCCCTGTGTCTGCGTGGGTTTCTTCCGGGTGACTGTCTGTGAGGAGTGTGGTGTGTTCTCCCTGTGTCTGCGTGGGTTTCCTCCGGGTGACTGTCTGTGAGGTGTGTGGTGTGTTCTCCCTGTGTCTGCGTGGGTTTCCTCCGAGTGACCCTCTGTGAGGAGTGTGGTGTGTTCTCCCTGTGTCTTCTGCGTGGGTTTCCTCCAGGTGACTGTCTGTGAGGAGTGTGGTATGTTCTCCCTGTGTTCGCGTGGGTTTCCTCCGGGTGACTGTCTGTGAGGAGTGTGGTGTGTTCTCCCTGTGTCTGTGTGGGGTTTCCTCCGGGTGACTGTCTGTGAGGAGTGTGGTGTGTTCTCCCCGTGTGTGCGTGGGTTTCCTCCAGGTGACTGTCGGTGAGGAGTGTGGTGTGTTCTCCCTGTGTCTGTGTGGGGTTTCCTTTGGGTGACTGTCTGTGAGGAGTGTGGTGTGTTCTCCCCATGTTTGCGTGGGTTTCCTCTGGGTGACTGTCTGTGAAGACAGTGGTGTGTTCTCCCTGTGTCTGCGTGGGTTTCCTCCGGGTGACTGTCTGTGAGGAGTGTGGTGTGTTCTCCCCGTGTGTGCGTGGGTTTCCTCCAGGTGACTGTCGGTGAGGAGTGTGGTGTGTTCTCCCTGTGTCTGCGTGGGTTTCCTCCGGGTGACAGTCTGTGAGGAGTGTGGTGTGTTCTCCCTTTGTCTGCATGGGTTTCCTCCCGATGACTGTCTGTGAGGAGTGTGGTGTGTTCTCCCCTTGTCTGCGTGGGTTTCCTCCGGGTGACTGTCTGTGAGGAGTGTGGTGTGTTCTCCCTTTGTCTGCATGGGTTTCCTCCCGATGACTGTCTGTGAGGAGCATGGTGTGTTCTCCCTGTGTCTGCATGGGTTTCCTCCAGGTGACTATCTGTGAGGAGTGTGGTGTGTTCTCCCTGTGTCTGCGTGGGTTTCCTCCGGGTAACTGTCTGTGAGGAGTGTGGTGTGTTCTCCCCTTGTCTGCGTGGGTTTCCTCCGGGTGACTGTCTGTGAGGAGTGTGGTGTGTTCTCCCTGTGTCTGCATAGGTTTCTTCCGGGTGACTGTCTGTGAGGAGTGTGGTGTGTTCTCCCTGTGTCTGCATGGGTTTCTTCCGGGTGACTGTCTGTGAGGAGTGTGGTGTGTTCTCCCTGTGTCTGCATGGGTTTCTTCTGGGTGACTGTCTGGATGGAGTGTGGTGTTTTCTCCCCTTGTCTGCGTGGGTTTCCTCCGGGTGACTGTCTGTGAGGAGTGTGGTGTGTTCTCCCTGTGTCTGCGTGGGTTTCTTCCGGGTGACTGTCTGTGAGGAGTGTGGTGTGTTCTCCCTGTGTCTGCGTGGGTTTCCTCCGGGTTCTCCGGTTTACTCCCATGCTCCAAAAACACACATTGGTAGGTTGATTGGAGACTAAAAAGTGTCCGTAGGTGTGAGTGTGTGAGTGAATGTGTGTGTGTGTGTGTCGCCCTGTGAAGGACTGGCGCCCCCTCCAGAGTATGTTGCCGCCTTGCGCCCAGTGATTCTAGGAAGGCTCTGGAGCCACAACCGCCCTGAACTTGATAAGGCCTACAGACAATGAATGAATAAATGAATGAATATATTACAATCTACTTGTGAAAAGAAGTGGAAAGTCATAGTAAAATAGAAAACAAAACCTGGGAAATTCCCAAACTAAATTATTTAGACAAAACTTAGTCTCCTAAGAACCATACACTATCTAAAAAAATAGATAATTTTGCATAGTATTAGTTAACCTGATTAAATGGACAGTGAGTGTGAATGCATGGTTGATGTATGAAATACACAGTCTAGTGTGTAGTATATGTTTACAGCCAAATGTCAATCATCCATGTGAACTATCAGAATACTACACATAAAGTCAATAAAGCCATGCCAGTTCAGCTAATGATTTCAATATCAATGGCATTCTCAATCTCTCTGTGTTTACAATGCGTCTGCTCTTTCCCCCAACAGTCTGCCCTACCCAACATAGCTGAGATTCCCAGAAATGTAATGCTATGAATGTTAACTCAGCCTGGGCCTGCTACAGGAGCTGTATTTGTCCGACACCATGAGATACCAAGTAAGAAAGGGAATAAAGCGAGCAAGAAAAAAAGAAAAATGAAAGTTAACTACAGTCTTCACCAACAGGTTTTGCTTTGTGACAAAAATGATCTGTACTTCATATTCACCTTGAATTTTTAGAGTCACTGAGCATGTAAACTATAGTTATTTCAATCAGAAATGAATTGCCCAGCAACGTTTATAGCCCAAAGTTTTTATTTTATTTCAATACATTACTGCTGGGTCTCAGATCGGGCCAAAAGCATAATGCTGTTGTTTTCTTTCGTGTGTGACATTCTTTAAATTGACACTCACTGTGGCCCTGTGGTTTTCTCAAGCCTGTCCTCTGTAATTTCCTTGTTTTAGTTTGATGTGTCTATTTTTTGTTTGTCTTTTGTTGTCTGTGAAAAGGGCAAACGCTAAACTGAAAACCTAAAACTGCAACTATTCCCATATGGAAAATACATGTGCATGTCGTTTTATAAATAAAAAACCCTTTTTAAAAAACAGATACATGAACTGGCTCCGGAATGACAAGTTCCCTGAAAGAGAGTCTAGACCTAAGCCTACATCTCCTACAAGGCCTTTCATTTTTAAGACATAATTTCTTAATTCGCAATAACATCGGCACATAAATCCATCTACCATCTCGACATTGCTGAGGAAAACACCAAAGTTTCATCAGACTCAGAGTGGGAGCATTCAGCAACAGTGAGCACAAGAAACCTGTTATGCACTTAAGTGCTTCATCCAGTTTTCATTTTAATGTCGGTATCAGTGAATCGTCTTCCCCTGAGCATCGGGCAGAGTGTCGTGGCGGAATAATTCCCTACTTGTCTGGAGTGAGAGAGCTGGATTCATAATGTAGAGCACTTTATTCATTAGGTGATGGCGACAGTGGGGGGTGTGTGCGTGATTTAAGTGGATGGTGTGGGTGCACATATCCAGATTTGATACTGTCAATAATTAAGGGGGACTGGAAGAGTAGCGAATGAGAGCAGGGCCTGGGGAGTCTCGCGCCGCTGTTGCTAGATCAGTTTGGCGGTTAAGCACTTGAATGGCTTTGGACCTGTATGCTTGTGGACAGCAGGGTGCTGATGTTAGGCGAGCACTCCGGAACATGGCCTTCCCTTCACCCGCTTTCTGTGGAACAGACTCCCTCAGGACCTGTGACTTTATGTTGACCTTGTGTTTTTCCTGAAAAGAATTTCAGGTGACATGATCTGATAAGCTCAAATATACATGAGGGACGAGAGAACCAAGTGTACAGTGGAAGTCAGAAGCGTCAGGGAAGATGTAAGAACGGAGCATAAATGTGTAGCGGTGTACTGTGCGTTGGAATCTGGTTTTAGTGCAAACTGCTCAACACCATTTGAAAACCCAGCTGCCCTTCATATGAACATTTGATGGTAAATGGATCAAAAGAAATAGTCAAAAAAATGTTATCTCCTAACAAAGGCAATTAGTAGCATACATAGAAATATAGCACTATGAATACAAATCAATAGAGATACCACTTCAGAGCTGTAAAGAGTGACAACAAGGCTTCATTTATGAATTACTAGGGCTGGACAATAATTCAATATCAGTATTTATCGCAATATAAAATGTTTCCATAACAATGATATGATTTTCATACACTTTTCAGCACTCAATTTAAAGTTATTTAAAAAATATTAATATTAACAAAGCCAAGAGGTGGTTGTTTGACTGTGATGTTGTGTTAATTTCAGTTCTTAGCAGTTTTTCTGTGGCTTTTTTATTGTTCATATCGATATCAGCATTATATCGTATCGACTGAAATTAAGAAATATATCGTGATATAAATTTTGGCCGTATTGTCCAGCTCTAGGTCCTACTATGTTCTTTTGTTGCTCAAAAACAATTAAATGCAATAAAAAGCATCTGAAATAGGTATCACTTTAGAAGAAGACTACACTTATAAAGGTTTATATAAAAATATGTTTATTAATGTTGTTAATTATGCTGTAAATATAGTAAAGATCATTAATAATCAGTTGTAACACATAGAGAGGGCAACAGTGGTCTGTTGCTTGCCAAATAGTGAACCCACATCCATCTACAGCTAAATACTGTGCTTACTTCGGCAACATTAAGCCAGTCAGCTTCATCATATATTTTTTAATAAGTTTAACTCTTTGTCCACCAAGTTAAAGACTTATCTACCAACAGATTGTCTTTTTAGACATTAATGATAATGTGGTGCACAGTTAGTAAGTTAACTGACACTTTAACTATATCAAACAAACATGTCATTGTTGCCCTTTCTATATATATATGTTACAAATGATCATTAATGACCTTTAAGGTGTTTACAACTAAATAAATAGCCATTTAATACATGTATTTTAAACAATTTATAAACCTTTATGTGTGTAGCTGTATTTTCAAATGGTACTAACACCTTCATAAATTTGTCCATAAATTTGTATCTTATAACTTACCTGATGGAAGCCCAGGTAGTCCACTATGGTGGAGGAAGCATAAAAGACCATTCCATCACTGCTCACAACCAGAGCAAATCCAGTCAGAGACTGAAAATAATCAAAACATATACTTTTTATTTATTTTTCTTAAAATGTGTACCACATATTGACATAAAAATATTTAATTAAAATAGTAAACAGTAAAACAATTAAACCATGTTCAACTACAATAAAATACAACATATATATATATATATATATATATATATATATATATATATATATATATATATATATATATATATATATATATATATATATATATATATATATATATTATATGTTGCATTTTATTGTAGTTGAACATATAATAAGGCTTTGCATGGAATAATTGGGGCGGCACGGTGGCGCAGCAGGTAGTGTCGCAGTCACACAGTTCCAGGGACCTGGAGGTTGTGGGTTCGATTCTCGCTCCAGGAGACTGTCTGTGAGGAGTTGGTGTGTTCTCCCCGTGTCCGCGTGGGTTTCCTCCGGGTGCTCCGGTTTCCTCCCACAGTCCAAAAACACACGTTGGTAGGTGGATTGGTGACTCCAAAGTGTCCATAAGTGTGAATGTGTGTGTGTCTGCATTGCCCTGTGAAGGACTGGCACCCCCTCCAGGGTGTATTCCCTGCCTTGCGCCCAATGATTCCACCATGACCCTGAATTGGATAAGCGGTTAAAGATAATGAATGAATGAATGAATGAAATAATTGGTCACAGCTCAACAGTTTGTGTCAAAAAAAATGTATGTTATATTTTAAAAAGTTTCAGGAAATACATAGAATACCGTTTAGTGTAAAGCCAGAAACCACTGTTGAATTTCTATGACTTTCAAGCTCTCAGATGGCTCTGCAGGAGAAGCAGTCATACTACTGTGATAAATATAGCCACATGGCTCAAGGCTACTTTGGAAAATCATTAACAGTCCTTTAACACAACGCTGTGTCAGAACTGCAACCCGAAGAGAAACCATACATCAATCCTATGCAGAAACATGGCTGATTTGTGTGGGCCAAAGCACATCTCAGATGGTCTGAAAGGAAGTGGAAACACATGCTGTGGTTTAAGTCCACAGCTCTAGATTTTTACGCCAAATACAAAAGCGGTGAAAGGTGTAAAAGCCAATATTGTATGAGGGGGTGAACCTGTGACCACAGCATGTGTGACCTGCATTTGTGTGAATAAATAATCGACGTGGTGGTGTATATCGGGTATTTATATACATATGCTACCATCAATGCGATTTCCTGGGACTTCCATTTTCATTTCACGGTAAGATAATGCAGGGGTTTATTCTGTGCATGCTACAACAGGGTGGTTTTGTAGACACATAGTGCTGTACTTGACTGGCCTCCCTGCTGTGTCTGATCCACTTGCGCTAGCAGGACACACACTTACACATCACCACCACGTCAGTGTCACTGCAGCACTGAGAATGATCCAGTACCCAAACCATACCTGCTCTGTGGGGGTCCTGTGGGGTCCTGACCACTGAAGATATGGGGGAAATGCGGATATAAAAGTATGCAGAGAAACAGGTGGACTACAGTCTGTAATTGTAGAACTCCAAAGTTCTACTGTGTGGTCAGTGGAGCTGATAAAACGCAAAGTGAGAGAAACACTTATTAACCACTTAACAGCATTTATATCATCTCCTAACCTAATTTACAATTTAAATGTAAATAATTTGAAACAATTATCCTAATCAAACCTAAAACTAAATATGTTTAGCTGTATATATATATTGCAATATTACATTTTAGCAGTATCATCCACCTCAGTCTCTCATACAAAAGTAATACTGTTGTGGGTGAAAGCCCTTTGTCTCACAGAAAAGCAGACTCCTCCTCCTCCTCACTTTGCTCAGTGGCAGTCATTGAAGCCTTTGATAAGCCTCATCTCAGTGAACCCTTCTTGGGGAAATCTCATTGACTCTGCAGACTTGTAGAGGACTGTTTCTGCAGCAGTGTGAGAAGGGGGGAGGAGCGGAGGTTTGGGCTCTGAACACAGTCGTTTGTTAACTTGCCAGAGCGTTTGTTCCGCCGCCAACTTGCCGGCGATCGCGTGAGTTGCAGTGTGCTGTGGGCCAAGCCCTGTCACCTCCACTTTAATGTGAGACAGAGCAGGTCAGCAGCACTAGCTCACCCTCTGCCAAGTATGTGTGTGTGTGTGTGTGTGTGTGTGAGTGAGAGAGAGAGAGAGAGAGAGAGAGAGAGAGAGAGAGAGAGAGAGAGAGAGAGAGAGAGAGAGAAAGAGAAAGCTACAAAAGGCAGAAAACAAAAGTCTAATAAACATGTCTGCTGTGATGCTGAATAACTTCCAACTGCATTTGAAGCATCGGTACGTCATAGTACGTGGGGCATTTAAGTTTTTTGTATTGATATAATCTTCCAGCAGGTAATTTAATAATGGTTCTAGGAAGTGACAAAAACATCAGCCCATTTTTATAGGTAGTATTGTTGCAGTCGCTATTAAAACTAGATCATTAGGAATAAAACAAGCATGTTGAGGAAAACTGAGCACTGCGCTCTGCGTGACTGTTGATTCCAAGAAATCAGTCATCCACCCCACAGCCTGAACTTAGCCCCAAGTGATTTTTACCTGTTCTCAAACTTGAAGAAAAATCTATGAGAAAAGCGGTTTCCTTACGATAGCCATAAATTATCTTTTTTTTTTCAGGGAATATAAAAGCTAAACATTAGGGGTGATTACATATAAGAAATAAATATATTGTTTAGTGTTTTATTTAATTCTTATACCAATTATTTAACGTCCCTTGTAAATCATCACACACACACACACACATCCACAGGCTTTCTCGAAAGTAAGGAAACAGAAGAGTAAGGAGAAACACCCATATAAAAATACTGATATCTATTTTTTGACACAAGCTGTGGGGGAAGGTGTAACACATAGTCGAACAGGTTTCGCCTTCCTCCACAACTTGTGTCTAAAGCTGGATTGTCATCTCCTTAGATTTTCTCTCTCTTAATTTTTATGACATCCCATATTAAATACATAGCTACATACAATGTCTGCAGCTATAACAGCTTACAGTTTCTGGGAAGGCTTTCTATAAGATTTTGAAGTGTGTCTGAGGGAATTTTTGTCCTATTATGAAGAAAAGGGTGTTTGTGAGCTCAGACACTGATATTGTTAGAAAGGACCTGGCTCACAGTCTCTGTTCTAGTTCATTGCCATTATGGACCTTGCTTTGTGCACAGGAGCACAGTCATGCTGGAACAGAAAAGGATCTTCCCCAAATTGTTCCCATAAAGTTATATACGTACAATTTTCCAAAATATCTTGGCCTGCTAAATTTAGATTTCCTTTCACTGGAACTAAAGGCCCTTTTACATTATATTGTAACTGTTTTAGGCGAATCTACTTGACTCAGATCAACTCTCTTAGTCCCTGGCTGGTTTTCCACTATAAAGCCTCCTGCCCCAAAGTGTAGCCAATGACGTCGCAAATAAACATAGCTCCACTCCTCATTTTAATCAGTGCAATGGAGTTTTTCAGTTTCTTGTTGCTCTGTCTAGCTCTTGATGGATTCTTTCACTGGCCACCAATCCAAAGAGCGTTTGAAACCCTTCAAAACATCATGGCCCACTTTTGTGAGTTTTGTGAGTTTGCTGTGGGAGTCGGAATAAACAATGTAATCACTACTCGAGCTTTTAGATTTAACGGGTGGCTAGTTTATGTCGGAGATCTACGTTTTACCTTGTAGATCAGTCTCTATGGCCAATCAGTGCTCTGTAATGTATACACGTCACGTTTGGTCCCTACTCGGCTCATTTGGAACCAGGTGTGAGTAGGAACTAAAGAAATACTTACTTTCAGGGCCCAGGTAACAGATTTGCCTAGTGGAAAAACAAAAATGCCAAGCCGAACTGAGCCAAGTCAAGATGAGTAGGTAACAATGGAATGCAATGGAAAACTGCAATAAGGGTCAAGGCCAACCCCTGAAAAACAACCCTATTATACCTCCTCTAACAGACTTTACATTTGGCAGTGAACTATGTAATGTTCTCCTGGAATGTCCCAAATCCAGACTCTTTCACCAGACTGCCAGATAGAGGAGTGGGTTTTGTCACTCCACAGAACACCTTTCCACTGCTCCAGAGTCCAATGGCATTGAAATTTACACCACTCAATCTGACACTTGGCATTGTGCTTGGTGATGACACGCTTGCATGCAGCTGCCTGAACATGAAAACCTATGCAGCTCCTAGTGCAGTTGGTGTGCTGATGTTAATGCCAGAAGAGGTTTGGAGCTCTTTAGATATTAAATAAGCAGAGTGGTAGTGACTCTTACATGCCGTATGCCTCAGCACTCATCAACCCTGCTCTATAACTGTACATGGTCTGCCATTTCGTGCCTGAGTTGCTGTGGTTCCTAAATGCTTCCACTTTTAAATAATACCACTTACAGCTGACCATGGAATGTCTGGTTACAGTACCATACTCAAATTCAGTGACTCTTTAGAATAACAGTCTTTCAAAAATGTTCCAAAAAAATTCCAGGGTGATGTCATGGGGTTTGTGGTTGTAAAATATTTGCTAATTGCAAGAAACATTATATTGTTACACAAACAAATACGTTATTTGTTAAAAAGCATAACCCCATGAAATCACTCTGGAACCTATTTTCAATACACAGAGATGGTTAAATGTCTAGTTCTTACCCTACCTTCACAAAAGTAACTTCTGATTATTGACCCAATTTTGGTTCATGTCTGAGGGTGGATGAAAACATGTCCATGTGATAATTCAGTGTCTAGGCCAGCAGAAGTCAATTATCTGTTCATAACTCAAAGTAACTCAAATTACCCACTCTTCTTAAAATTTAATCTTCCTCTTATTCTCTTTGTCTCCCCGTCTATTTTCGATGTCTGTTGCTATGCAGATGCCAGACACAGCCCGGCGCATGCGTGCTGAAAAACTAGCTCTATATTGCTCTTGCAGCTCAGCAATGGATGCATTTGATTAATTATTTAACAAAACATTTTAACAGAGCAATACTCAAAATTATTGCTTTAGCTATTTTATTTTAGAGTCTTTAGAAGAATTTGCTAATTTATTTGTTATACTTTCAAAAAATAAAATGATTACTAAAATCTACAATGTAAATTAGTTGAGAGATTTCCACAATGTAAAGTCACCACAGTTTTGTTTGAATGTCAGAATTAAATTTAGCCAAAATTAAGTTTAAATTATATTGCTAGCTAATGGGACTACATAGACTTTTTTAGTGTACTTTGTACATTGTACAAATTTATTTGGTTCAACTAAGGAATGTTTAATAATATCATTCATTATTTATTAATTTATTGTCTGTAATCCTTATCCAGTTCAGGGAGGCGGTGGTTCCGGAGCCTACCCAGACTCACTGGATGCACGACAGGAACACAGCCTGGAGGGGGCGCCAGTCCTTCATAGGGTGACACACTCACACCTACGGACACATCTGAGTCACCAATCCACCTACCAATGTGTGTTTTTGGAACGTATGAGGAAACCGGAGCACCCAGATGAAACCCACACAGACACAGGGAGAACACACCACACTCCTCACTGACAGTCACCCGGAGGAAACCCACGCAGACACAGGGAGAACACACCACACTCCTCACTGACAGTCACCCGGAGGAAACCCACGCAGACACAGGGAGAACACACCACACTCCTCACAGACAGTCACCCGGATGAAATCCACACAGACACAGGGAGAACACACCACACTCCTCACAGACAGTCACCCGGAGGAAACCCATGCAGACACAGGGAGAACACACCACACTTCTCACAGACAGTCACCCGGATGAAACCCACACAGACACAGGGAGAACACACCACACTCCTCACAGACAGTCACCCGGAGGAAACCCACGAAGACACAGAGAGAACACACCACACTCCTCACAGACAGTCACCCGGAGGCAACCCACGCAGACACAGACAGAACACACCACACTCCTCACAGACAGTCACCAGGTGGAAACCCACACAGACACAGGGAGAACACACCACACTCCTCACAGACAGTCACCTGGAGTGGGACTCGAACCCAGAACCCCCAGGAACCTGGAGCTGTGACAGAGACACTACATGCAGCGTCCACATGCTGCCAGTGTTATGAACATTCACTGGTAAAATCTTGCAACACAGAAACAGACATAGAGTTATATTATATAGTTATTAGTTATTAGCTATGAGTATGTTTGACCATGTTGTCAAGAGATAGGTTAAATGATTTCACAACAATGATCAATTGCAAAAATTACGTTATTATATATATGTATATATATATATATATATATATATATATATATATATATATATATATATATATATATATATATCACCATATCTTTATCACTGGCTGCCACAGCTTATATTCTCTCCTTCTCTCAAAATAAGAATCAGTTACATAAACGCAATGGACTTACAATATTAAAAAATAAACTTTCTGTTTTATTTTCTACACAAATATAAAGAGTGCAGGATATTTTTTTACATCTAGTTGGGAACATATAGCTTCTACAAAGTATGCTGTGCAAAGTCAATACACACAGTACATTTGCATTAGAGAGCGGTAGCTAACAGTCTGTGTAAACATATGTCAGCCATCTACCGCTAGAATTTATTTGTTTATTTCTGTTGACAGAGATCAACAGACATTTTCAAAGAAACGTCTACATTTGGCACAAACAATAGACATGTGTACATTTCCTAGGAAATTGTATACATTAGTCTAGCTGAGAAAACTGTGTATATATGTGATAGGAGCTGAGCACGAGTTTCCTACAAGTTTCTTTTGAACAAAAAAACAAACCGATTTACATGTGGAAAAGTGTGAACAGATAGATTGTTTTTTTAGGATGACCACTCAACCTTGGACAGTGCCAAAAATCCCTGTGCTGCTTCCCACAAGGAAAAAAAAAAAAAAAAAAAATATATATATATATATATATATATATATATATATATATATATATATATTATATAATTGCACTGTTTCCACAAATAATCAGTGATGATAGTCTACACAAATATAATTGCATTTATAATTGCATTTATTAATTAACTATGTATAAAAATAAAATATATTCTTCATTTTTGACGCTGCAACAATCCAGTACACTTTACCACTCACAAGTCATTAATAAAATGTAATATGTTAAAACAGCTATCGCACAGTTAAATGTTTAGAACTTGAGAAGCATTGCTATATTGAGATGAAAGATGATTTTGCCATCCTAAAACTAAAAAATAAACAGGAAATGTCTTACAGAATTTTGATCTGATTAGCCTTATTCAACTTGCTTGAACACATCTAACAATATACAGTAATACTTTTAGTCTCGTGTTTTCATACTCTATTTTCTAAAAGTTTTAAATGAGCCAAATTTTTTACTGCTTGTTTTGTCTGCACTTCATGTTTGGAAACTGCGAGTCACGGAATATCTGAGGAAAATAGAAGGCCTTAAAAAAAACGTTTCTTTATTTTCCACCAGCTGAGCTGACATCCTGGCCATTTGCTTCTTTTTTCAAATTGTTGTTGGGACTTCAAAAGAGCATCACCAGGCTTTCCAAGCATTTTTGAGTCACTGAAGGAAGGAGGTGGGGGACTCTCTGGAATATTCCTGCCCTCTGGAGTCTAGGCAACCCCCCTTGCCCAGCATACACAATAGCAGAAGGCCAAAACCAGTGGTTTTTCAAGTCACGCAATGAGGGGCAACACATTACCACAGTCAACTGAAAATCTGTTCAAAGCATTTAAAGGCTAAATGTCGCCAGGCCTGTGAGCTGTTGAAAATTCCTTTTTGTTTTTCCAGTGTTTTGGCTTCCTTTGAAGGAGGTCATCATTTCACCCACAACCGTGTTAGTCTACTGATTAAATTTTATTTAAAACGTTAGAATTTACTAAAGCACATTTCTGCCAAAGGTGAGAACTGCTCACAAACCTCTAAATGAATCATGGTGGTTAATAGGCAATGCAGAATTTTAAGACAATGCCTGGACCGTAAACTCTTTTTCCATCTTATTAAAATACAATGATGATTAGACAAAGTATGATTATTAGCTAAGCCTGAAAATCTTAGCCCAAACTTGGGGCTGACCGATTATAGAAGCATTCTCACATAGTGAACCATTCAAAATGCACCTGACCAATTCCAGTTAATTACAGTCAGCTTAGTGTATAATGGATGTTAGACTATCTGCATACAGCTGGGGTTTTTTTTCTTTGTCTAAGACTACTCCCACTAAAACTCAAATCAGCAGCACAAACCTCACTGTGGCTCAGCTCATTGAATTCCTAGAGACCAATAATTCCATCAAAATGACAGCAAAGCTGTACAGTTCTCCTAGTTCATTTGAGTGCACTTCTCCTAGACCCTCTCAGAAATCACTGTCACATCCACATTGCAACTGCTTTGATTTTGTCCTTATCTCAAATGAAAAGATACAATAATACAAAAAATACAATAATGCAAATACAATAATGCATTTTTTAAGAATGTCTTTACTGTGACTATTCAAATGCTGAGGATCCCCCAAATTACACATTTTAAAAGACATGTTGATTATATCATGAAGTTTTCCTTGGCTTGATTTTAAAAGTGTTTTAAAGCCCATCAAATCCCATAACCTGCAGGAATTCTGTCACCACCATGCTTCCCTAGACCCATAAATAAACCTACAATACTAAGCAAGACTGTATGTCCGAAGGCTTGTTGGAACTTCTTATAATTAATGTACCTTAAAGTGTACTCACTGTACACACAGACATTTAGTTGTGCACAAACAAGCTGTATAATTTCTATAGACAACACACAATGAAACAGGATGGTCTGGAGCAGCTGCACATTTGGCTAAGCCAAGCAAGGGCAAGAAGGGTATAAAAGCCATTAGCATTAGTCTCAGAAGCCAGTAAAATGGTTAAATGAATAACATCGGGATGGGTTTTGAGTGGTGTTTGTGATCCGAAATTAATTCAGCGTCAGTACCTCACCTTACAGCTACTCTCAGAAACTCAACGACAACTGTAAAGCAGGAGCAGATCTAGTAAAATCCAAAATCTATTTCAGGTGTCTAAAAACCTTATTATAACCTAAACCTAAATATAGCATATTATTGCAAAATATATTAGGTGTATCGCCCTGTGAAGGACTGGCGCCCCCTCCAGGGTGTGTTCCTGCCTTGCGCCCAGTGATTCTGGGTAGGCTCCAGACCCACCGTGACCTGAACTGGATAAGGGCTACAGACAATAAATGAATGAATGAATGAATGATTGATTTTGGGTTGTAGTCCTAGCATCTAACTGTAAATTTACAGCTGAAAGATAACTTAAAATATTTTTAACAATTTAAAATGGTAACACACCTCCAGTAGGAGCTCACTCTCAGAGACACTGGGCGTGGGGGACACACTCTCTTTCCTGACTTCTTGAATGGATGAAGAGCTGATGTGCCTCAGAGACGGCTTCTCCTGATTGGCTGTAGAGAACACAGAAAAAAAGAACAGTGTAAAGCGTACTGTATATTGTTGGGTTATATCTAGTATATTTCTACTACATTATCACCTCACTGCTAAGGCTTTATGAATTTCTTTTGGTCCAACACCATTATAGATACTGGTAAATAAATATAAAGGGATATATGCTGTTTTTGCATAAAAAAACTGCATTATTGATTTCAGTGATTCAAAAAATTAATTCAATGTTGTCCATTCAATAAATAATCCAAAAAATCTCAGTCAATCAAATCAGAGTACATTTCCTGATTTGAAGATGTTATGTAACTATGCAAGAGTAATTATAGCTTATAATTTAATATTAATTTAGTATTCTTTCTCCCATTTGACAGATTCCCCAAAGGACTCCTGCTTGCAATTTTCAGCTAAAATAATGAATACAATGTAATGCACTTGTCTTGTTTACAATTACTCACCACATTACATTCTAAATTACATGGTTTGTGATCGTGACTGTAACCTAAAACTGACATGTAGCACTGCAGTGCATACTGCTCACTTATAACAAACTAATAGAGCATCCAGTATGTGGTTACCTTCTTTCCAAAGTGTGTATTTTCATATACAGTGATTCTTTAAGTAATAATCAAAATTAGATATAACTTATGTTTTATAATATTATTAATAAAACGTTCACCAGAGAAAATTGCATGAAAGTTTGAAAGCTTTTATTTTACTTAAGTAGGCCTTCTTTGATTTGGCGAAGAATTGCGCAGCACTATTTATTATACATTTTAACAAAATTGAATTCTACTATAACATGTATTAAATTTGTGCTTTGGTGTTATAATTCTTCACAGTCCTCGCAACATTTCCATTTCATCAACATATGAGGTCATTTGTGCTTTGATCAATACCAATGAAATTTTAATAGCTTCATCTCAACCTCATACACCCATAATATTAACTTGAAAACAATAAACTTGTGCTGAACCTGATGTGATGACGTTGCACTGAGAGTTCATAAAGCGTACAGACTGTAAATGACAGCTGCTAGGTTTAATGATACAATCAGTAACTAAATACACAGTGTTGCACTTTTTGGCACGGCAACAATTTTCTATGATCATTTTATGGTCAGTTATTATATGCACATAATTTACGTTGTGGCATAGCTAAAGCGAGAATGTCCAGCATCATATCAAACATTATTTAAGTTTGATGCCATGGCCAACTCGGGTCAAAGGTCATGAATTACATCAGATAAAACCGGCTGCCAGTTTAAAGCTGTGTTATAAATTGTGCCACTAACAATATACTGCTGTGTGATTTCATGCAACATTTTCCAGCTAATGTTCAGCAATCCAGACGGAACTTATCTAGTGTGAATACACAAACACTCTCATTCACACCAAATAACTAAACAGATAAATAAATAAATGTATCTTGTATCTGTGACTAATGGGGACATTTAACTGATTTCCATTAATTGTGTAGGGACTTACCATTAACTTTTTCAAAGACTCTACAACCTCAACCCTAACCTTTAGCCAACTTTAAAACATATATTCACCTTATTCACCTTAAAAAGTAATTATTTACATTGTGGGGACCACCAATGCGAGAGTGTAAACAGGCTTTGGTCCCGACAATGTGATATATTCCTGGTGTATGCACACACACACACACACACACACACACACACACAGGGATTAGTCATGCAACATCTGTAAGCACAGACAAACATTACCCACTTGGTCATCATGTCGTGCAAGTGGAGTGTGACTGCCTGGTAACAACCCTTAGAAGCAACCTATCCAATACAAACCCCTTGCCCCTACCCCTCTCTCGCTCACACACAGTTTCTCTCTTCCTCTCTCTTCCTCTCTCTCTCTCTCTCTCTCGCACACACACACACACACACACACACACACACACACGCACTGTGGTCAGTAAAATCCACAAGCTCCCCTCTGCCCCTCCCCTCTATCATCCTTTTCACTGCTGCTTCCGTGACTCCTGACTATTTTCTCTCCTAATACAAGTCCCAACCACAGCACTTATATTCTCCATTGTTTCTTTACCTTCATCCCATGCCATCAATTCTGAGTCTCATTAAAGATTTTCCTTCCCTTTTACTTTCACACCCATGTCCTGTGGTCTTTGTAAAAAAATGAATGAACTAATCCATCCTGTCAGGATCACGTTGGGTCCAGAGCCGACCCAGAATCCATGGGCACAGGGTAGAAACACACCCTGGATAGGGTAGCAGTCCACAGAGCATCACACTCTCACCCAGTCAGTCACATCCTCACACGTTGACAGTTTCACAAACCTGTGTTTTTGAATTGTGTGAGGAAACCGGAGCATACGGAGGAAACCCACTGAAACATGAGAACACACCAAGACCAAGGCTGGGATTAAAGTGAATGGTTCTCTTATGAAAAGAACCAATATAAACTCTATACACCACATTTGTATTGACTGACGGGTTAAAATTCACACAAAAATTGTAATAATTGTAAAAGAATAGACACGCGTTGACTCAGAAGCTAATGGAACTGTGACCCATGTTTATTCTAATACCTCATTTTTACAGACAACAAGCCTACATTTATAAATTATTAAAATAATAAACTGTAATGACACCATGTCATTAATGTCATGGGAATTAGGGCATGAAACTCTGTAATATTCCTGTAAAGGAATACTAAGTAATATTTCTACCGTAAAACTACAATTTCAAAATCACTGACGATGCTTTAGTGACCTGTAATGAGGCCAACAGAGCCTCTGTCATTGCTGCTCTGGGTTTAGAGCTGCAGAAACTGCATTATGTAATGTTCTGCTTGATTTCTGGACCGTGCTGTAAAAGTGAATTACACTCTGCAACTCTAGGGGGAGCCCAGGAGGAAAACACCAAATCTTACCTAGTGTTCCTTTAGAGAGCCATCAACTGAGAGATTCTAGAAAGAGCCAAAATTATTTCTTTAACACCAGTGGTACACAAAAGCAGACAACAGTCAATTTATTACGGACCAACTGCATTGGTCGGACCAACATTAGAAAGGGAAACAAAAACTCCTCTTTGAACTCTGTCAAACTTTTCCTTTTGTTTCATGTGATTCACGGCTTGTAAAACCACTCAACAGGCATTTAGATTGTCAGCTCTGATTTGTGAAAAGCTTCTTTGCAATTTTAGGCGAATATCTCTTCAGAAAATTAACATCATGTCTTTAAATTTGCAATGTACAAGAAGAATTCAACAGTGAAACATTCTCTCTGGACTTCAGCTCTGTGGAAATTTGGCAGGGGGTCCTAAACGATTCAGAAAACTCAGGTTTTATGTTATTAATTTAAAGAAACCTATTTTTTTTTAAAAGTGCTTAGTTAAAGCTTTTGTTTTCATTACAGAAAGTGAGGAAGGAAACAAATCAAATTACAGTTCTGGACTCAGCCATTCACTATTGCCTTCCGAAACTAAGGCCTGAAAGAAAGGTCAGGAAAAATAAATATAAGGAATGATTAATTAACGCTGCTGCACACAGACTTTATTCATGCTGTTAAGTGGAAAACAGAGAGGCTAATGGTTCAGCATTCAGATAGCAAATTTGAGGAGTATTTAGTGTTGGAAGACATCAGGAATGGCCCGTGTCACACTTCAGAGACTGTGGCTCTTTTCTATAATATGAGGTAATGACTTCCAACTTAAGACACAACATCCCGCCAAACCAGACACAGGTGTTTTCTAGAGAACATTTTCTAAGAAGTTACTGTTTCCCAAAACAGACTGTAGGGAACAGGCTACTAGCATTTCCATTTGTAACAAAAATCAAGTGCAAAGTCTAGCTGTTCACTAGCTATTTTTGATCATAACACGTGTGGCTTATCATCATACATCTTACGAGTTTAAATCTTGTGACACAAATCAATTTTATTATACTGGTACATCAGCTCATAAATCAAGTTTAAGTTCCCAACTCATGTCTGCACATCTAGGATACTGGAAAATATGAAAAATATTTACTACCGATGTAAATAAGTTTTCTAACATGTTTGGGTCATTTTATTTAAGCAAATACCCCAATGTAGTGCACTCACTTAACAACACCTTAGCAGCCACCTGAAACACCACAGCAACTGCCCTAGCAACTAACTTGGGCACCAGAGCAATCACAAATTTAAAACTGTTTCACCCTAGCGACTATTCAGCTATTAGCCTAGCAACAGCATGGAAAGCCTTAGCAACCTGGGAACCAATACATTTTTGCGAATATTATATGTTTTATTCAGGAAATGCACTTTTGTATTACTGGAACTGCTGTCTGAAACCAGACCCAGATAGATCTGTTCATACAAACCGGTAACAATCAGCTGTATATACAACTCATTTCTATCTCTGTGCCATCTGACGCTGTTCTCAGGGAAACTATATCAGAAATTTAAAAAAACAATTGCTAGTTTTCCATTTAGAAAAATGTCTTAAAAATGTCTGAACCAAACAGATTGATATGTACTTTATGTGTTTGTATGAGTAAAAGTGTGTAGGACTCATATATTATAACAGTGAGTGTGTGCCGCCCTGTGACTGACGCCCCTCCAGGGTGTGTCCTGCCTTGCACCCAGTAATTCTGGGTAGGCTCCGGACCCACCGCCGCCCTAAACTGAATAAGGGTTACAGACAAAGAATAAATTAATATATGAATAATATATTTATTTCAACATATCAAATAGGCATTCAAAATATTTGATTTAATCATTATTGATAATATATCTATACAAACAATAATTATATTATACATGTTACTGATAGCATTATGGTTGCTCACACTGATGAGAAAATGAAAAAATGAAACATGGTTGTGCTATGTCATTATTGCAATTAAAAGTCACAATAGAACTGTCGCTTTTCCTAAACAATAACAAATAAATAATTCTGCCATGTGCACACATGCATGTGCCTTGTTCTTATACCTTACTTCTGCTCTTGCACTGTGACAGCCCATTGTGTTAAGTGAGGGCTGTGTCTCAGCTGAGGTACTTGCTTAATGCATTCAATATTGAGAGTAGGCTGAGGTGGTTGAGGGTGGTTAAGGGTTGGGCTTCTTAATAACATCTGTCTTCCTGGACACGCACACTCCATCTTCTACATTCCTTAGTTTGGATTCTCACTCTCCCTTCCATCAAGTCACAAAAGCAAATCATTAATTCATCCAACTGCTTTGAAGCATGTAGATTGGATGAGAGCTACACGCAATGTCTGACTCCATGAAGAGACAGACATGAAAGTTTTGGGAACTGCAGTGAGTGATGGGTGTGACGTCTACCTAAAATTACTAGCTATAATTCTCTTGCAGATTTAACTCCTTAATGGAATATTACAGAGTTTCGGGAACGTACATCTGCTGCATCTGTGTCACTCTGTTAAAATCCATGGACAATAATTAAGATGCATTATCCTTTACATCACAAAATAGAGACGCGACTGACCCAAAGCATGGGCTTATGTTATGAGTTGATCCTGAACTTTCTGTAATTTAATAAACAAACAAACTCAGAATTTTCCATTCTTCCCTAATCACGAGAAATTGTTCCTTGCATCAAATATATACTATATGAAAGGTTAGGCATGAAAGGAAGTGCTAAATATCTGTTTATTAGCTGAGTTTTACCTTTATAAATGGGTCAAAGATTTATAAAAGTGTATTAAATAGTTTAAATAACTCGTTATATGTGTGTTAAATTGGTTTGTAAACACTTTAAAAGTTATTAAATATATTTTGTAACACAGATATAAAAAGGGCAACAGTGACCTGTTATTTGCCAAATAGTGAACCCACATCCACCTATTGCTGGTAAACCACAAACCTTGCCAGAAACTTACTTTATTTTGTCTGTCAGTCAATATTAAGCCTGTCAGATGTTTTAGTCATGTATTTGTTCATGAGTTTAACAATTTGTAGGAAAAATGTAGGATTTAGTGATACATATGAAATGACTATGTTCTCGTTCTAAAGTCTTAGCTTTTTTCTTTACCTTCACATTTTCATGAAGGTATCTGACTGTTTCACTATTTACCAAACCTCAGATCACCGCTGCCCCATCTATATCTGTGTTATAAGTGATCATTAATATACTTTTTTTTATCATTGTTTATATATTGGTATTGAATTATGAAACAATATTATCGTTTCTTTTTTTTCCTCTTTGAGGCACATACACAACTGGGCTTGTACACACACTTGCACACACAATTTTTCTCAGGGCAATGGAGCTAGTTCATTGGCTGGCAGCCATTTATTTTGCTTGAACTTCACTCCCTCAAATCCCCTCCCCCATTCAAACAGGCCAGGAAAGAGAGAGAGAGAGAGAGAGAGAGAGAAATAGAGTGAGAGAGAGAGAGTGAGAGAGAAAGAGGGAGTGTGTGTGTGTGTGTGAGAGAGAGAGAGAGAGAGAGAGAGAGAGAGAGAGAAACTAGTGCTGTTTTTAGAGCCAGGAGCTGGCTGACCAAAGTGCTGTTGTCACGCAAACAAGCCTTCTGTCAATCTCCCAGCGTCCCTGACAGACTGCTGGCACCCAGCCAGGCCCTTGCGTGCAAGCCTGCAAAGCCACATTAGCCTATAAAGAATTTCATAAGAACAACAGCTGTTAAATATTGATGACTACTGGCAAGCCATGAATGGCCTCTGTAAAAGGTTAAGCCTGCAATGTAATGGAACCTAATTCTTTAACATATGTTAAAGAATGTGCCTGGGACATTTTAGTTTCATTCTTTTTTTCTTTCTTTCTTTTCTACTTTCTTTAGAGGCAAGAATCTTAACCCACTCTGAACTAAAGTTGCACAGCACAGCACTTTATCACGTTTTTGTTTTATTTTTCCTTTCCTTCCATTACAGAATAAAAGCAGTCCAATGTAAAAGTTTGTATATTCTAGATCAAACTAGAGGTTTTGTTTATTTGAAAATAAATGAACATTGCAAACAAAACTGTAGCATTTTAGTATTTTTTATTGCACATATTCTAAGCATAAAATGTCAAATATCAAACTATTTCTCTGGCAATAATACAAGTTTGTTTATTCACTTACACAATTAACATATAAACAGTTTGAAAGGGTGTTAATAAACTTTAGCATGAACATGAGTGTTTATAACAAAATAATTTTAAGAATAGTGTAGTAATAGTACAGTAATAATATGTAGAGTAACTCATTATTAACCTTTGGTAAGATACAAGAACATAACATAATTCAGGTCCTAAAAGTATTATGTAAACACACATAATCTGTATTATTTTCCATTTTGGTAGAGAATACTGACATACAGTTTTTTTCAAGTTTTATTTTTTAGATTTATGTTTGTTTTTTTAGTTATTTTTATATGATAATAGAAAGAAAATGTTTAGATTTCTTCAGTTAAATTCACAATATATCATGTTTAATTTAATTTCTGTTCTGCAAAAACTGTGCTGTTCTCAAACAACATGAAACATCTTATTTAAAACCATTATTCTAGCAACAATCATCTATAATTATGATCAAGTTTTAAACTTACAGAGTTGCTTTTCTGGTTTTAATACATGAGCAGCAAGAGACCAAGCTGAATACACAGATGGCGCAAGAATCCTCTAATGTCACTGACAGCTGATACACAGAGAATTCATGTTCGTGTCAAATTCATACCTTAGCAGTGTCAGGTGGAAAGGAGATGCAATTACATCAATGAGTCAATTTGGAATTGTTTCACAATAGAGATATTACAATGTGTTCAGAATTAGGCCGAGTACACAGCCCCACAGACGTGAATGTAATTTCGCCGCATGTGAGTAGTCGCTTGGCAAAGTGTTCTTTTGTTCTTCAACTAATAAAAAAAATACTTGCTAAATCCACAGAGTATTTGAACTAAATTGATTTACAAAGGATATTTGAACCTAAATTACATCATTAGTAAATCGATTTGGAAAATATATTCCTAGCTTTGAATGTTTGTTTGTAATCAGGAAAATGTCTGGATCAGGGATTTCCCCGTTCTTTTTAATGAGAACTGAACATTGCCCTTCACCCAAAGTTTAAACAGTTAGACCCTCTTCAGCTTTTAAGCTAGAAACATCAAACTTTGCAGGATTGTAGACCCTCGTACCTAAATACCACCCCTGTGTTTTTTCTAAATGATTTTCTGTATGGTTTTCTTACAGCACTCTTTCGAATATGAACTGGTTTCCCATAGGGAGAACGACTGGCTGAATGTTTGAATATTCATATTTAGCTGCCACAGATGAAGTTCTACATCTCACACACAGTCACTCACACAGTACAGTAGGACTCTCACACATACAAACAAATCTGCTACAATGACATAGATACCCTAGAAGCCACCTGGGATACAGCATTTCCAAACTTTGTAGAATCATATATAACAAGTCTGAATAGTGTTCTGATAGCCTATGTCTGTGTCTGAAGTGTGTGTATTTGCTACAGTCTGTGTTAAAGTATGGCAGCATCCATAACAAAATGAAAGAGGTCAACAGAAGGATAACATTAAGATTAAACTGAGCATGCCAGCAAACCTGCGGATTTAAGATTGGTCAGAGGAGAGAAATGAACACTGCTTGGATGTTGGCCAATAGGCGATACCCATAACAAAACACCTGCATGGCCAGTGCAGTGTAAAGCACACTGAAAAGGCTGCCACCTAACACTCGAGGGTGAGATTTCAGCTTTGCATTAATGATAGTCATGAATCAACTATGCAGCTATGGATCAGCGCTCTCACTTGATCCCTGTTGAACTAGTGTGAATTTACAACCCAGACGATATGCGTTAATTACTCTACAGGACCCTCCATATGTAACACTTGTAAATAATGTTGAGAGCGAGTCCAGCTCAGCATTATAACCTCTGACCTGATTTGAACTTTCCATGTTTAAATAAAAACAGAATTGTTTAAAATGTAATCTCAATCATTTTAATCTAACATGGTTTGCGGCATGAAATGGCAGCTCTCCAACATATCCTCACTTGGACGGCTGTTCCTGAAGACTGCCAGAGTGTCACACGCCACAAGGAGGGACAAGAAGCAGAGGGAAACAGCTTTAACGTCTTCCATGGAGAGGGATTTGTATTTAAAGTGAGGTTAATGTGTCTAGCTTAATAATCAACACCATGTTCGATAGTTTCTTGCAAATCAATGCATAATAATGAATGTACACAGCACATTTTCAAAAAAAAATAAATAAATAAATAGGGACACGTAAGTAAAACAACATACACTGGACTGAATATGAAGCTGTGAAATTTCTTATTTTAGTCTTTTTTTTAGTCTAGTCTTAGGATTTCATTATTGTTTTCTGAGTGTCCTTCAGGAAGAGGTACAATTCAACTTTACTGGGTAGTGTTGCTATGTTTATGCTTTTGAATGATGAGCCAATACCGTGTTACATTTATAGGTATGTTCCAATAATCTGGAAATGTTTTTTTTACTGCAGTCCTGGTAAAGTCATAGAATGTTCATTGCAAGAATTACAACTGTGCTAGGTTTTTAAACAAGGTTTATATAAAAATGTACACAGCATAAATCACTACATAAGAAAGTGCAATACCAGAATCTAAGGTGATACAACATGGGCAAAAATGCTCCTTGTAGACGTCATTTGAGGCTGAACAGCAATCGTTCCTTCTTCATCTTTCAGACAGGAATTTCACTCACAGTAAATACATTTACAAAAAATATAACTTATTCTTTCTTATGTGTTATCTTGATTTCTAAGTAACTTTAAAAGGTGTGATTAAAGTTGGTGAGATTGGAGAAAATGCAATATATATACAATTACAAATTAATCACTGAGTAAGTTAATGATTAATCAGGTTGACAAAAACTGAGTCATATTTTAAGACTTGTTTCTGTTGCTACAAAATATATTTCCATAGATTGGGTTCTCCACATTGTGTTGGAGTGTTGAATAACAGATCTGCCTCTCCAGTAAACAAAACCATGTCAGACCATTGTCACAACCTGTGTCTCTTATTTCATCAAGAATTTACGTAGAATTTTCCAAATCTCTTTCCATCTTCAAAACTCAACTAAAAACTTTTCCTTTTTTTCCTGAATACCTCCACACCCTCTAAAATGTGTTTCCCCACCCCTCAGGTATGTTTTGACTGATTTTAAAAATAGTAAATTTAGTGGTTTAGCTCATTATAATATCTGAGATAGACTGGCATCCTGTTACTTATCGTTAATCAATAGATAGACCTTGGGGACTGCTTGGCTTTACAAACTGAAAATGCATGTGCTGACACTGTAATTCAAAGGAAATAGTGAAAATCAATATTTTCATAAAACAGCTGATATTTCTGAGTGCAGCCCCAGTGTAAAAACCTTCCACAGAGCTTTGGGGTAGGTGCTAAAATCAAACTCCAGGCTCAGTGTCTGATTCGATGGCTTCTGTTTGGCTTTGGCCCTGCAGCTGTATCCTGAGAAACTATGGAAAACTGAGCAAACTGACCTTGAGCTGACAACAAAATGGCCCACCTGCATCTACATAAAAAAGGCCCTAAAAAACTGGCAAATGCTTCTAGTGTTGTTTTTGGTTTTAACGTGACTGTATTTATCAACAGTCTGTAGAATATGATAGGCCTAAATATAAGAAATCAATGGTCAAGTACGCTACGTATATAAAGTACACTTTTAAAAATTATAATAAAACATCTTCTATTTTTGATATTGACTAATACTTTGAATGAGCTACTAACAGAAATCTTTCATCTTTAAACCTTTTGGATCACTATTCCCTTGTTGTATTAATGACTGTTGTCGACTAACAGGCAAAACTGTAGGCACCACCAAAAGCATTTCTATTATTTAACGGCAGTAGTCAGTCTGATTTCATGATTGGAACCATGAGGCCTTCATGTTCTCTCAACTCCAAAGACACACAGGGGCTGATTAAAATGGATGGAGGTTGGATAAGTGGTGCACGTGGCAGTAATTCGTGGTACACTTTGCAGATACCAGTAGCATTTATTGCTACCAGAGTAATGAATTTCCTATAGTGTTCTGAATAAATAAACAGGTTTTGGTGGCTTGATAGAAGGCAGACGCCTGCGGTGAGTAGCAGGTTTGGATTTGTGCCCATGCTGCTGGCAATGTGGTAGAAGTCTTCCGTGTACTAGCAGGAAATGTGCCATGTACAATCATCTGTGTAGATACAGCCAACAAAGTGACACTCATTCAAAACAAAACTGAGTTCACTGTGATCTGAATTTTAGAAATTAAGATGCCTTTATAGAATGGAATGCCAATGAGGACATCAGTACATCCCCCAGGGGTGGTCTAGCAAGACAGCAGCGTAATCACTCTGCCCATACTGGGCATGAAACAACAGATAATGCTATTTAAACATAACCTTTAAATGACTTAGGTGTCAACACCTGTTTTTGTGTTAATTTGTAGATAAAAAAAACAATCCTAGGCCGTATCCATGGATCAAACAAGGCTTTACCTTTTCCAGCAAATTTATGTTTGTTTATTGAAAGTAACTGAATATTAAGCTACACTCTATAAAATAAATCATTTTTGCTTAAGAAACGTGTGAGTGAAGAAACTTTCAAAGGTTTAAACATCCATCACTCGGCCCTAAGGTTCTTTACAGATTTAAACATAACGGCACAAATGGTTCTTTATGGAACCACAAGAGGTTCTTTTGGTCTTGATGAAACTGTCCTTGTAAGCAGGCACCAAACAATCCCAATGCCTCTGTGTGAGGCGTGGTATAACTTCTCTAGAACCCCTTCCATCTATTCTCCCTCCTCAGCCGAAGTTTGATTTATGACACTGCCACAGGAATTTATCTCAAATGGCTTCAGTGTGTGTTACAAAGCAGGGTGAACACTGCTGATTTTGCAAAGAATTAGCAGCTCAAAAATACCCCTTCCTGCCACTGTAGAGCTCCTCACGCAACCACTAAAAAGAGCTCACAACAGTTCCAGTGAAAGGGGTGCCACTTTTTTCACTTTGTCTCCACGTCATATTTCTCTGACAAGCATTAGGCCTTGAGAAACTACCACAATCTAGAACATTCCTATTGACGGCCTTTATAGCATTCTGTTACCTGAATAAACAATGAGAGAAATAGTGTGTTTAAAAAGATCCAACAAAAACAGCCTAGAAATAAACACAGTACTTAACGTGTAAGTTAACAATGTGTACACTTATGGAAACTCAGTAACTGATGCATGATTAACGTAAGTCTTCTGTGTTACCTGTTAAAGTTAAGTAACTTTTTTTTTTTTTTTTTTTTTTTTAAGTGACCTAAACATTTATAGACACACAAACACAACCTGAAAACCACCCGCCCAGGAGTGTAACTGCCTAGATACTGTATGTAAAATCAGGTGACTTTGAGTCTGAAACACAGCAATGCAACTGCTGTCCACAATCATGAGCCCATGAGGAGATAATGTCTGGTGGGATCCTGTTATGGAATGTGACCCTGGCCTGGTGAAAACTAAGAAAACTTTTGAATTAAATAAGCTATTCCTGTTTTAAGTTGTTAAGTTATAAGTCGAAAAAATTCTACACACATTAGTTCCATTATAAATTTACGTTGAGCTGATTTTTCTTTTTCTTTGTGCAACTAATATATAAAATATATAATATATCTGTAACTAAAAGTACTGCACTGATAACTAGAGGCCTGCCAGTTGCCACCATGTCATTCCATGTCGTTTCATTGATGACTACAAATCAATTACATTAAAGTAACAAATTGTTAAAAGAATACATTTAATAAATGTGTTTATTTTTTATTGTGGTAAAAAAAAATGCTTGATTCTACTTGTAAAATCAGTGTAATGTCACTAGCGCACAACTAAGTTAACCACAAAAAACAACAATGAAAAAAAGAACAATGACAGTATTAAATAATATAATTTTTAAAATATACCAAAATAAGACTTTTATTACTAAATAAATGATATCTTTGCTGTTGTTGTTGCTGCTGTTAAGCAATTCTTAAAATCAAGAAGGGGGGGGGGGGGGGGGCTTTTCACTTCCTAAACCATTGTAGGCAGGAGATAAATACGGAACAATAGCAGTGAAAGCAGGCAGTTTATAAATAAGCCCCTGCTGTTAGAATAAAAGGTTTAGAAAATGAATATGAGCATGACCAGATCATTACAGCAGGTTGTAGACAGCCCTTATAATTAGTGAACTCAGCTACTTTAAGGTGCAGTCATTGTGGACATATACATACCCACAAAGCTTGTTGGATTTTCACAAACAGTACGAAATAAACTGAGCTTGAGGTCACCGCGTTCCATGCTCAAGTGTGGGATGAAAGCACTGGGCTCTGGAGGGATGGAGGGATGGACAACCATTTAATAATCATCCAAAGACACTGTGATTCGGACTTATCCCACAATCATCATCAAACAATTAGCAAAATTCAGTCAAACCCTGACAGAAAATTTCCAGCATCTACTGGAAAGCCTTGCCAAAATGTGGTCTCAGATGTTTGGACACAACCAAATTTTGTAACCATATCCATTTTTAAACAGGCCCACCCACCAGCCATTTTCTTATAACTGGAAAAGAAAATGAGTGGTGGAAAAGAGGAGGGAGGCCATAGCGTGCAAAGAGCTCATTTACTTTGGAATGGCCACATCACTGACCAGCAAACAAATGCACCAGGCTGTCCATGCCCTTACATCTCAGAGGTCAAGTGGGCTTCAGTCATGAGGTAAGGGCTTAAAAACATCAATTATAATTACTAATAATGAGAGTGGACATATTTAAGAATGTACACAAAGCTGATTTTTAGTGAAAAACATAAACAATTCCCATAGATTCTAATCAATCAATTTGATGACTGGATGCCACTGTTTTAGGGTAATGCACATCGATGTGCTCAATGTTATGAAAGCTTGAATTCAAGTTTTTTTCCTTTAAAACAGTCTCCACACAAACTTTAGCATGAAGTACATGTTGCTTATTTAAAACCTAAAATATCTGGTGTGAAATTAGTGGTGAGAAATGAGTGGAAAACAACTATTAAAAGATTTGACACCTGCTCACACAGCATTTCTTCTGAAACAAAGGGAATAAAAAGGTGGTCTGTCCCCCATTTGGATCAATAGCAACCTCTGCTTTTCTGGAATACTTTAAGAGTAGATGTAATACAGAAAAATGTATTTGTTTATCAACATTCTGGAAGATAAAAATGTTATCAAGTACCCTTCTGCTGTCTTGTAAAAAGCTGGTGTCATTGCTCAGTGTATGTGGAGGGGTAATACTTGAAGGGCTTTTTGTGATTTTATCACTGGTCTGTTATTGCTCCATCACTTAACACATACCTTCTACCCATTTTTAACCAAACTATGTTTGCACAAGTTTTGAAGGGAACCAAGGCTGCATCGCTGTTGTCTTTTTTAACCAGAGCTATAGATAAACAAGTAGAGCCAGGATATATTCATGGTTAATCCACTGTTTAGGGATGGTAATAATGCCAAGTTCTAATCATTGGTGTCATTGCTAAGAGTAATACGTGTAGATCTTCAGTGAGAGAGCCATTGTCACGCAATACAATCACTCCTGGACCATCTCTCAGCCAATCATATTGCGGGGTCAGGACTAACTGTGGTATACCATTCCACTTGTATTTCTGAGCTCAGAGTTAATGAAGACCTTTCTAAAGTAACAATATTACTCATTCTACAGTTATAATTATTTTGCAGAGCTGAATGTTTTTAATGAGGATTAGTGAAAAATATTTCAGCAAAATAAATTAAAATTCTGCTCACACACAGCTGGACGCAATAGAAAAATGTAACAATTAGAGAATCTGTTTGTGATGGTTGTACTATGTCAATATGAAACAATAAATGATAGCTGACAGATATATAATTACATGCAAAATAATTAAAAAGGTAATTAAAAAGAATTACATACCATTTTTTAATTATTTAATAAGTAAATATAAACAAAAATGCATTTATTCTCATTTGAACTCATTTTACATGTGAACAAAAATAATTAAACAATTTGTTTTATTATTTTATGTTTCTTTCTAAAGGACAGGGCCGGTTTCTCACAAGTCCACTCTCTATTGACTCTAATTGGCTCTGCTCATTGCATACTTAAGCAAAGCATTTAACCCTGTTTCACTACCTTCAGTTCGCTACTGTAAGTCGCTTTGGCCAAAGGACTCAGCCGAATAGATAAATCCCTTTAAGCTATCTTGCTGCTCCCACAAACTGAAGGATCAAGCTGTCCAAATATTTACATGCCACAAAGAAGGCCACATGACCCAGCGGGTGAAATCCTCTGCTGAGAGGGATTCTACACTTCATGCTTTCAATACAGAAAAACGTATTTGAATGCTTTAATATCTCACCAAATGTGATGACTTTAAAAGCTGATATAGTTTCTACTACATACAGCTGACGTATAAACTTCTCTAGCAGCTTGTGTATATTCACACTTGAAATATTTTGCCTGTGACATCTTTGGGAGGGAGAGTAAAGAATGTCAAGGATTCTTTCAAAGCAAATCAGCATCTTGAACATTGCGTGCTCAGAGGTGTGGCCCTTATACTTGGTTCAATCCATCCAAATGGACAGCCAAGAGCTCCTGCCCAGCCCAACTAAATTTCTCAGGCCTTCTCGGCTTTCATGCCAACAGCGAGTTAAACCGAGATACATAGAGTCGTACAGAGCCAGCTTTAAACATGAGGGAGGTTCCTAGTTTCCTCACATGCTGCAGTTTCTTTAAAATTGTACATTTCATTGCAATTTGTGCGAATGGCCGGATTGTTGTTTGTTATTTTAGTGCCGCAGTTATAAAGATGGCTTTGGACTGAATATATGATCATCAGGCGTGGTTAGGCCTGCTGATATATAATATCCTGTCAGATTAATCCTTTAAAACTGAATGAACACAGCACAGTGACCATTTCATCTTGGCAGCATGGAGAAATCTACACACAAGTACTACTTTTTCTATATTAGTTATACAATATTTATTATTATATTATATATTTATGTTCACCAAATAAACAGATGGCAAACAATATGCTTGCGCCCTTCGCCACAAACTCACAGCCAGAATTTCAGAGCCAATAGTCTTGAAAAGGCCAGTTGTATGTAAATCTCAGCTCTTGCCTCTGGAGGTCTTCAGTGTCAGGAGTGGATGAATAAACACAAGGAAAAAGAAAAGGAAAGCAATTCTTTTGAGGAGGTCTTAGTTTCCTGTGTTCAAACATACAAGCTCTTAATTAGATGAGAAGCTGAATAGCAGTTTTCCACTGAATTCACAACACCAGGTAATTCCTAATGGCAAGCCTGCACCTGTGAGTCTGATTCCTCCTGCCCTTGTTAAGGCCTGTAATAAGCTCTAATGGCATGCGTAGTGTTATAATCAGAAAACATATAAAAATGTCTCATGTACTGTGTACTGAAGGTGCCTGCTTTCACGAGAACTAATATGTTTTTAATTGCCTTATGACTGAAGCTGGCTTAAAAAGGAATTAAACTCAGGAAACAAACTGAAATAAACACTAAGCTAAGGCATGTGGATCTACTAAGTACCATAGCTTCAACTTTGTTGATGAATTGAACTACACATGGAGTGAGTGAGGTTTTCTACAGTCCTTTAGTCGTAAATCGCTGTTTGTTGCTCAAAAAAGCTACCATGTTTACAGAGAAAACAACTCTCTGTCAGAGAGAGGCAGAGGGGGAGAGACAAAATGGCCAAATAAGCTAAGATTTATAAACTGCTGCAGAGTTACAGAATGGCAAAACACGTGGCCTACATGCAAAACAAACCATGGCACGCATACTCTGGGGTCAGCGCTGGCTCTGGCTGTAGATCTAGCAGCTATACCTGTCTTGTTCTGGTTAGGGCATGATAAAGTGGACAGCCACTTCTTTGTCTAAAAGTATACAGATGAATAGCTTATCACACAGGTGTTATCTCACAGGGTTTAAACCACAAAGATCACCTCTGTGTGCACTTGAGATTGAGGTCACTATCAGTCTTAGTTCGGAAGGACTTCTTATGTAAATTCAGAATGGATTTCTTCTTGTAAGATCTAGAGCAACCCATCCCTAATTTTTTTTCCCACTTGTGTCTGTTGATAAACTTTTAATATGTGGGGTTGATGGGGAAAATAAATATTTCTGTAAATATGTCTGGTCCATAGATGATCTTCTCATAACTTGTAAACAGTTTACATCTTCCCAAGATCCGCATTCCTATTCCATTCATTTACTTATGTATTTGAATGCTACATTATTTATTAATTAATTTATTTATTTATCATTAATATGTATTATTTGGTTTTATTATTTTAGCATGTTTTATCTTTAGTATGATAAAATACTGCTTTGTGTGTGTGTGTGTGTGTGTGTCAGCGAGAGAGACAGACAGGGGTGCATTCCATCATCCTCCTCCTGCTTGAAAACCCATTGGCAAACATCATGGAAAGAAGCCCAGCACCCCATGAGAGCAATATAGATCGTTTCACATTTAAGTGTACAGAAATTCAGAGGTATGTAGGCCTTGGGACCATACAAAACCTTTACAGCACTGTGAAGACCATCTGTTGCCCTGCAGTAACTTACTTCAGTAAGAACAATTGCTCTGATCATGGTACAAACCTTTTGAAAGACCTAAGAGCAGTGATTAAGCTCCAGAAGCAGCCACGCACAGCCAAGATATGGCACAGTCTTACTCTCTTTCTCCATTTCCCCCTTTCCATCACTGATAGAACTGATCTCAACATTTGAATTTAGCTCTGGGACACTCACGTTGGCTGAAAATTCAAATCTGGCCTTTATTTTCTTATTTTTATTTTTTCTTTATTTTGTACTGAGATTATTCATTCATTTATTCATTCATTGTCTCTAGCCCTTATCCAGTTCAGGGAGGCGGTGGGTCCGGAGCCTACCCGGAATCACTGGGTGCAAGGCTTTTGATTCACCAATCCACCTACCAACGTGTTTTTGGAGCGTGGGAGGAAACCAGAGCACCCGGAGGAAACCCACACAGACACAGGGAGAACACACCACACTCCTCACAGACATTCACCCGGAGGAAACCCACGCAGACACAGGGAGAACACACCACACTCCTCACAGACATTCACCCGGAGGAAACCCACGCAGACACAGGGAGAACACACCACACTCCTCACAGACAGTCACCCGGAGGAAACCCATGCAGACACAGGGAGAACACACCACACTCCTCACAGACAGTCACCCGGAGAAAACCCATGCAGACACAGGGAAAACACACCACACTCCTCACAGACAGTCACCCAGAGGAAACCCATGCAGACACAGGGAGAACACACCACACTCCTTACAGACAGTCACTCGTAGCGGGACTCGAACCCACAACCTCCAGGACCCTGGAGCTTTATACGTTAAAATGACATAACCCTGCTTTAAATTTGCTGTCTGAGAGGTACACGTTGTTCAGTCAGGAATCAGACACCTGTTGTGAGAATCTCTTTCTGCTTTGCTTCATTGTCGTCTTATTATAATGCCGACTTAAAATGGCATTAACACAATAAAAACACAAGCCTACATGAAGCCTAATTTAGCATCTGGATACCATGTCCAAAAACAATTAAATCTAGATCAAATCTAGGCTTGGATTAAGTTGAGAGGCCAATGGTAAATCACCACTGATAAGCCTTTATAGCCTAGGCCTGGGCTGAATCTAGGTCTGGGAAATGGTTCAGGTTTAGGCTTGGCCTGCTTGCTGTGTTGTCTCAGGTATAGTTTAGTGTGTATGTATACATAGCACTTGTCAGTTATACCTGTAGCACAACTGTAATGCTTTGTCTATGTGTCTGCAAAATATAAAGGTATAGACGGCAGGATGTTAAGGCTTACTGCGAAGTGGCAGGCTGTGAGGGGAAATAAATGCACGGTCTCTTTAAGAGTGTGTGTGTATGTGTGTGTGTGTGTGTGTGTGTAGTATTAGCGGGGGAGGGAGGGAGGGGAGGATTGCGTGACTGCAGCAGACGAGAGGCTGACCTCAGAGAAGTGGTTATGAAAACGATCTGTCGAATGGAGCAGGAGACCAGCCTTGCAAAAATGACGGGGCACTTCCTCTGCATGCATACACACACACACACACACACACACACACACACACTCACACACTCACACACACTCACACTCACACTCACACACACACACACACACACTCTCACACACTCACACACACTATATATGTATGTAGGTATGTATATATGAATGACAGGATAAAGGAAAAGTCCTGTTTTAAATAAACAAGTGTATACATGCACTGCAAAATAAATACAAATAAATAAATATTAAATAAATAAATAAATAAAAGATTGTGTCAGATTCTGTTATCAGAATCATGATTTTTATCACACTGCCAGGAAAGCCCAGGACTATGAAGACAACAAAAAAAAAACAGTCTGAATGGAGGAAGTCTAAAAAAAGAATGTTAGAACACTTGTTGGTACATGAGTTTACTAAACTCGCCTCATACAAGTCATGTTAGAAACAGATTGTTCCAAATACTCTCATTAGTATCACCATCATTAAGAATGCTCAGCAGCATACAGCAGTCTTATATCAGATATCAAAATATAAATATTGTGCCGAAAGTTAATAAACGATAAATGACACGGTCTTAACATGGATGCATGTGAATTCATAGACACCAGACAGATTATTGATAACGGTTGCCTAAAAATTGCAGGAGACTATTGGAGAGGTTAAGTGATTTCTGATCAGATTTGTATATATACACCACACTACAGCTTTATATATAGGAATATTTGTTGTGATAAACCATGTCCAGGCAGGCGCAAATTAACACTGCAAGAATTAACTCAAAACTGAAAGTGTTAACAGCTGGAACTTAATTTAAAAAAGAAATGCATGTCAGTAGCATACTGCCCCCGTGAATACTTTCCTCTCAGCCTACATTCACTGAAGCTCACCAGCTCTGCCAAAAACTATGCTCTGCTATGTGATGACTTCAGTTTGGTGGATTTCTTTCTCATGCTTTTCTTTCACAGGAAGTTATTTTCCTTGCAAACACCACCTTTGGGTCCTTTATCAAATGTCTAGAGGAAACGTGACCCCAGCAGTGAGGCTTTACATCGTTAGAACATTGCAGTGAAAGGGTGAATGTATGTATTCAACATTAAGAACATCAGGAAGGTCAGGTATTGATCTTGAATGATTATTAATATAGGTCCCAAATGCCCTTCTAACTCAAAGCTAATGTAATGGACGGTGTCCCATTACATGGTGTGACCAGTGTGACCACAGGGTGAAAAGGGAAAAAAAACAAAGTATGCAGAACAACCAGCAGGGTATAGTGTGTAATTGCCATGCCCCTGTATGGTCAGTGGAGCTGAGAAAATGGACAGTTAGTGTAGGAATTCAATAAATAAATACATTAAAAAAAAGACTGATAGAAAAAAGAATATCACCATGGAAACCCAATGTTGTATTCCATCACATTATTTTGTGAGTCATCTCTGGAGACCATGGTATTATGGTAAAAATGCAAGAGGGAACAGAAGGGAAGGTGGAAGTGGTCATTCGAGAGGGTTGCGTGTGAGCGCAGAAGCTAATGTCACATGTGGCTGAGTTAACTCTCTTAATTGAATACAAACTGTGCACTAGAGCAGAGCCAATGCCTCACAACACACACTGCACCACAGTGGCTACAGCTGTTTGAAATATTTCTATGCTAATTCCGTTAGCTTCCCCTTCCACTATTTTGTTCTGCATATTCAAAGTTGGTAGGTGCTCAGTTGGAATTATATCACCTACAAAAACAAACCGCCTCAGTTTGTATTCATATATTTGGGGGGTGGGGTGTGTGTGTAGGAGACTGTCTTAAAATTTTATAAAGATGAAGGAACAAAGAGAACTGGCTCAAAATTGCTTAAATTATAAATCCTTCCTTTAATGTACACTGAATGTTATATAAGTTTGTACTGCAAAGGTTTTTTGGAGTTATGAGGTTTTACTCTGACATCAATGACATGTGGATATGGTTTCGAAAGGTACTCTTCTACATTATTTGGAGAACTTTATGTACAGGGATCTGCTGTTAATGACTCAAGAGGAGTTTCACTCCCAAGAGCGAAAACCTATGTGGTTCCTGTGGGAAATTGTCACATGCCAGTTGATAACAATGCTTACCTAACAACCAATAAACAACCACAAGGTTTGCAGCGATGATACAAAGCCTCAAGGAGAAGTAGAGGGCACATTTTCAGACTATCAGACTCCAAGAGCCAAAAAAAACATGATTTTAAAATGTACAAATCCTCTGAAAGCTTCAAGTGAAGATTACACTGGAGACATATATTTATATTATATTTATATTATTTGAATGCAACATTTCACCAAGTGATTCTCTCTTGTTTATCCAGGCATCTCTAGAATGAAGAGAGCTAAAGCAGGTGCTGGGAAAGTCCAGTTCAATGAGGAAGCCACAGATGAAACGGCATATCCCAGAGGAGTGAGCTTCTAACTTCTTTTCCATGGTGTGATCTAAACAATGTACAAGTATGAGTCATTTCCCCAGCAAGCGTTCACACACACACACACACACACACACACACACACACACACACACACACACACACACCCTTGCTGCCTGTCTTTTCAAGGAGTTTCCAATAGAAGCTGCAATAAATGAACCACTTTGTTATCATCCATATTCAAAATAGTTAGAAGCAAGTCTGCGACTTATTGTTATTCTCTGTTCACATGCTGTGAATGTATTACAGCAGTGGGCCAACCTCAGCTCATGCTGAAAGTACTTCCACTCTGCCAAAACTATCAAAACATACATTTCCTCTGTATGTCTCCTGCACCGACAGATGGTGACTGTGTGTGAAGAAACTAAAAAAAGATAAGGCACGCCATTCATTTTTTTTTTCAACAGCTCTTCTGCAAGGGTTTGCAGCAGAAAGAGAACAAAGCTATTTCACAAGGTTACAGCCACCGTATGCTTTTAAAGGTGAAGGGCTTAGGGCACTTTTGAGCAATGTCAGTATATCTATGCTTCTTTTTATCTTTAACTTCATGTCAAAGAGCTGTTTAAGAACTTTAATAAACAAAAGTGATTACTGTAAATGAATTTGTGTTATGATGCCCTCATATCATAAGATTACAAAATAAATAAATAAATAATACAAAAATGTATGGGACATGGGACTTTCAGGTTCACAGCATGCCTCCAAAAGCATTATCTTAAGTCTTCTGCTACCAATATTAAATGCATTTCAAAACAAATAGAAATCATGAAAAAGCAAACTGATGGTAAATTAACATTTATTAGGTTAAGAGATAATTTTTCCTTCTCCAGTATATATATATATATATATATATATATATATATATATATATATATATATATATATATATATATATATATATATATATATATACACACACACACATATATATATAAGCTACTAACATATGCTTTCCAAATAATTTGATACTTCTGCATTTAAAGGACATGCAAAATATAAAGCCTACATAAGACCCTTGATTCAATGCCTTTTTTGAAATATCCTGAAAACTGCGATAGGAACTTCCTTTGTGTGTTGATTTGCATGAATGTGCAAAGTCAGTGGCATTTGCATGTTTACATTTGTCAGCCACATCAAATAGCAATTCAGTTACCACTAGATTTCTGTTTTCATTGTAATCTTATCATATAAAGAATCAGAAAAAATGAGTCAAATTACACATTACTTTTCTGTGATTCCTTAGAACAACTCTTTTTAACTGGAAAAAAAAAACAAACCAAACACCAACAACAAAAAAGCCATTGCTTAATTAAAATCATAGATGCCATACTGAGGTTATTGACTCAAGTTTATAAGACATTGCGTGCGAAGGCCTGGGTATCCTGAAGATCCGATTGCCTGCTGGAAGGGAGGCTGAGCTCCATGAATGTGTCCTTTGAGTGGCGGCAACCATGGAAAGGCTGCATTTATGCTCTAATGGGGGGTGATGGGAGTTCAAATAGGGCCGCCAAAGTGAACTGCTGTTATTATGGTCTATCATAACGGGCCGGCTTAGTCATGTTCATGCCTTCTGCTCTTCGTGGCCTTAAATTACAATGTTACAGTGTGCAAGCGAGGGTTTGCAACAGTTACTGTAAAGTTGGCAGAGAGAGAGAGAGAGAGAGAAAGATATTTTGAGGGATACTTTGAAATTGCAAACCTGCACAATACGGCTCTTTATCAGTCATTAAACCTTCTCAAAAACCGTATAACTTCTATTCCTATAGCTACAAGTCCCTATAAAAAATCTCATGGTTGCTTTCCCCATCTGGGAAGCATCCAATTCCTGATTGGGAAAGACTGAGCAGTGTATGGGTGTGTGTGTAATGCATATTTAAAATGAGGCATCAGATGAAAACAAACCCTTGCACCATTAGCCCAAAGAATTTCTTGCTCCGCACGCGAGGTTGTGATGGTGAAGTTGAGATGCCAGCCAGGCATCGACAGCTGCAGAATAAGCACAACAGTGCTCAAACACACACTCATACACACACACACAAATGCTCTCATGTGACAACCATATTTAAACTTGATACTCAGGGCCATATATTCAAAGCTGGGATTAAATTCCTTCGGGGGTTTGTATGTGTATGTGTATGTGTGTGTGTGTGTGTGTGTGTGTGTAAGGTAATGTTTCCAGCTTTTCCAGTAGAAATGAGAGTTGAACATGGCTCTGATAACAGGAAATCAATGAACTCATTGAATAAACAATAAAGAGTTAATAATTTTATAATTCTAAATGAAATATACGAATGTATCTATACAATAATCAATCAATTTCTCAATGGACAAGTCTGGGTTTGGCAGTTGCCAAGAGAACGAGACTTGTCTGACTGCATTTTGCCAAGAGTAAATTTGGTGGTGGGAGGGGGGGGTTGTTTTTCAGGACTTGGGCTCGGCCAGTTGCAGTGAAAGGAACTCTTAATGCTTCAGGATACCAAGAGATTTTTGTACAATTTCATGCTCCCAACTTTGTGGGAACAGTTTGGGGACGACCCCTTCCTGTTCCAACATGACTGTGCCCCAGTGCACAAAGCAAGTTCCATAAAGACATGAATGAGAAAGTTTGGTGCGGAAGAAGCCTTCGCGTCAGACATTAGTGTCTGACCTCACTCATGTTCTTCTGGAAGAATGGTCAAAAATTCACATAAACTTCCTCCTTAACCTTGTGGAAAGCCTTCCCAGAAGAGTTGAAGCTGTTACAGTTCTAAAGGGTGGGCCAACATCATATTAAACCCTGTGGATTAAGAATGGGATGTCACATTTATTTGCCCAAGCATGTTTCTTATAACATACAGTAAATGCCAAAAAATTATATGGACAACTGCCCAACCAGCAGTTTTTTTCAACAAAGGCATTTACTGTACGTTTTCCCCTTGATGTATTACTGATTGATGCAATTATTACCCCAGTCTTTATACTAGATGTGGGAGCGTCATTGTAGGGATTTGCATTCAGCCACAAGAACATTACTGAAGTGAAATACTGATGTTGCCTGATTAGTTTTGTATAATAAAAGCCACCGTGACTCATCACAAAAGTACTAAATGACACTTTATTACTCTAGACGATGCAGTTCCACGGTTCCATAACCCAGTGCTTGAGGAAGTTTTACTCATGTGAAACTCATGTGAAAACCCCGACTCATACCTTCATCTCTCCCGCCAAACCCACTCCCTCAAACACAACATGTTGTTGATCTTGTCTTTCTGTGTTTATCAGTGAATTATCCTGGGTGCAAATTTCTCTACCATTTTTATGCAACTTGCTACCTATCAGCGGAGTGTGTTGAGGCTTTCTAAAGGTCTTCTCACATGTTTAAATGAGTATGCATGCAGACTGCAGCACGTGCACATGTGGGTAGGTCATTATGTAGGTACTGATACTGGCTGGAAGGACTTAAAGGAATTAAATACATTCAGTGCAGAACTGCTGCCTGAGCTCAAGTCAGATGAGCCCATGTTTCATGTGTTTTTTTTTTTATTCTCTGTGCCAAGACACAAAGGACCATCTAAACGTTTTTCAGTGAAAGGTGCAAAAGCCAACATCAGTCAAGGCACTGGGGTGCATCAGTGTACACAGCAAGTGTGATTCACATATTGTTGCCGTCCAATGAAAAACATTTATCTCCAAAATAGCACATTTATAGGAAAGGGAAAAACCTCCTTGACCTAAAATTCAAAGTCATTTTGCAGCATTTCTATTGGTCCATTCATCCTGAAATGTTCACACAACATGAAACAAAGCTGTTGTGTCCAAATGATGTAGTAAACAAAAATTCACATAAATGGAGATGTGGAGATGGAATGGAGACGTGTTTTTAATTGGAATGCGATGTGTGTGAATACAAAAGTTATTTGGAAACGTATATTGTGGGTATGCCATTAAGGCAACATGTCTTTTTTTTGGTGGGTGGGTGGGGGGGGTAATCCTTGTTCATTTCAGTAAGACAATGACTGGGCAGGAAAGTGCTACAACAGTTTTCTCTTGTAGACAATGTGTCTCCTGTTGTGCATCATGAAAAAAAGAAGAAGTACTAAGAATGTACTTTTTAATCATTTATTATGAGCTTATAATGACACATTGTTATTAGTCATAATTATGTTAAATGATCTCAAAACTATCATTAAAAAAAGACAATAATGAGCCATAATTGTATATGCACAATTATTAAACTAGGTATTAATTATGTTAACTTAAATTGAAAGCTGAGAGCAACAAATTTCTCATCCATGATGGGACTCATTCTCCTCACTATTATATTCCCAAAAATGATAAAATTGGAAATAGCTTAGTTTAATGAAGTGTTTTAGTATCCAAATCAGGGCGCCAAAGCAATTCATTACCGGACAGTGTACACTGGAGAATAAGTGCATTGTGGTTAACTTTATTTCTCAGTAATGTAATCAAACACAGCTGGAACGGAGGCTGAAAAACACTAGTGGAAAGAAGAGAACTTATCAAAGCTGATAAACAGAAAAAGAGACAGCATGTGGTTTTGAAGTAGCCTTAATTTACAGGAATAGTTAATCATAAATATAAATATGCCTCCAATAATTATTTTTAATTAAATCCTTGAATTTATATGAATTAACAAGACAAGAGTCAATAGATTCTTTGAATTTTACTTAGAACATCAGAGTCTGAGTGCATTTTCTGAGTAGACAACAAAACACTTCTGTGAGTCACTCTAGATTACAGCGTCCGATAAATGCCATAAATTCATTCCTTCATTGTGTGTAATGGCTTAGACAGTTCAGGGCTGTGGTGGGTCCGGAGCCTAGCAAAGGCCAGAACACACTCTTGACAGAGCACCAGTCCATCACACATTCATTCCCACACACAGGTATAGACACTTATGCACAGCCAATCTCTCTACTAATTTTTTTCTTTTGTGAGAGAAAACAGAAACCAACACAAAATAACTATATACACAACTGGACACAATCACAAGCATTACTGCTCAAAGAGCAATGAACGAGCAGATTCCTGTATCGATTTCTTAATCCGTACAGTGTCATCTTTAGAGAATGTGTACTGTGGCTCACATCAATTTATTATAATAAATTGCATCATTTAAATTCTCATTCTTAATTTTTTTCTCTATTTTTTCTGTCATTCCTATTAAAATTAAAGCAAAGTAAGAAATCCAGGAACTCGGGACAGACGGAAAAAACTTATTTCACTACTTTTTTAAATAAAGGCTCCCAACACCCAGTTCGCAAACCACTTTATATATAAACATAGCAAACAATAGCTTTTTCAAGTACACAGCTTTTCATCCACAGCACATATAATATATTGTTTTATATATAACAGTATAACACATGCTTATGCACAAATAAGCAACAATTAATAGTCGGTAGACATTTTATACTTTTTTTATTTGTTTGTTTGTTTGTTTCTCTCCTCTATTATTTTTATTATAACTGTGATTAATATTATTATTGTGTAGCTATTTTTCTTCCATATCTGTTCATTTATGTTTAAATGTCCTCTCTCACAAATAATATGTTATAAATAAAAATAAATTCTTAATAGTCCCCTGAAGAGAGGAGGTGGTGTTAGGCCCAAAATAAATAAAATAATATAAAATAAAAGCTAAAAGTTTTTCAGAGCTGTGTGTAACTAAAATACATACATTTGCTTTGTAATTTTCATGTATTTAAAATATGTGCAAATCCAATGAAAATGTAGCTTTCTGGGTTGGTTCTTTTCTGTAGTATAACCCCTTCTTTTAGTCAAATTAATCTCTGATGTTTTTGGCATGGATGTCAGAAGTCATAAATTATCACTGATGATTAACATGATTTATACGAACTGAAATGTCTGACTGAAGTTCATTCATTCATTCATTCACTGTCTGTAACCCTTATGCAGTTCAGAGTCGCGGTGGGTCCGGAGCCTACCCGGAATCACTGGGTGCAAGGCAGGATCACACCCTGGAGGGGGCACCAGTCCTTCACAGGGAAACACACACTCTCACACTTTTCTTTTTAGAGCGTGGGAGTAAACCAGAGCACCCGGAGACCCACGCAGACACAGAGAGAACACACCACACTCCTCACAGAGAGTCACCTGGAGGAAACCCACGCAGACACAGAGAGAACACACCACACTCCTCACAGACAGTCAATCGGAGGAAGCCCACACAGACACAGAGAGAACACACCACACTCCTCACAGACAGTCACCCGGAAGAAACCTACACAGACACAGAGAGAACACACCACACTCCTCACAGACAGTCACCCGGAGGAAACCCACGCAGACACAGAGAGAACACACCACACTCCTCACAGACAGTCACCTGGAAGAAACCCACGCAGACACAGAGAGAACACACCACACTCCTCACAGACAGTCACCCAGAGGAAGCCCACGCAGACACCGAGAGAACACACCACACTCCTCACAGACAGTCACACGGAGGAAACCCACGCAGACACAGGGAGAACACACCACACTTCTCACAGACAGTCACCCGGAGGAAACCCACGCAGACACAGGGAGAACACACCACACTTCTCACAGTCAGTCACCCCGAGGAAACCCACGCAGACACAGAGAGAACACACCACACTCCTCACAGACAGTCACACGGAGCAAGGCTCGAACCCACAACCTCCAGGACCATGGAGCTGTGACAGAGACACTACCTGCTGCACCACCGCGCCACCCCAGACTGAAGTTCATGCTTTACATAATTTGTTACCATTCATTCATCCTGAAATTCAGTGGTCAGGACCGCCATAAGGCCTCCATATTGCAGTTATTGTTTGGGTTGTGGATCATTCTCAACACTGCAGGGACACTGACATGGCAGTGACGTTTTAGTGTGTGGTGCACTGGTATAGCATGGGTCCATCAGACACAGCAGTGCTCCTGAAATCAACTCACAGTGTCACCAGCTCAAAACATCCAGCCGACAGCGTCCTGTGTCCACTGCTGAAGGACAAGAGAAAGACCAACACACACTATTTTGTGAATAAACAATGTAAGTGTGTTTAATATAGTGGCCAAAGAGTGGGCATGGATTTTAAAAACTCCAGCAGCACTGCTGAGTCTGATCCATTTGTACCTGTCAAAACACACACTAACACACCACCACCACCACCACATCAGTGTCAGTGCAGTCCACCACCCGAATCATACCTGCCCTGTGTTGGTAGCGTGGACAATGAATGTAGAAACGATGGGTGTAAACAGGAGGGAAATGTTGATGAATTCCATATTTTAAATATTTTCTAGATTTTTTTCTTCCCTTTTCCCCTGAACCACTAAACAGTATTTTACCTTCAGCAATTACACTCTTACACACGCTCCCTTTCATCCAGTGCATCGTGATGTCATTAAACATACTAAGCATGTCAGAACTCTGCAGAACTCCAGTTAAAGTGTGTGTGTGTGTGTATGTCAGAGAGAGAGAGAGAGAGAGAGAGAGAGAGAGAGAGAGAGTTGTGTGGGGAGTGGGGGGGGGGCATGTTCTGTTTACTGCAGAACACTTAAGACATACCTTCCTCTCTTCTGGCTTACAAATTATGCCTCAGGCCCTGAGGTTCTCTGCCAAGACGTAGTCACGCAATGAGCCAAGCAGTGAAGAAACAGAGCATTCATTACCCAGCAAAACTGTCCTCTGCCACTTCAAATTCAGAGCAATTACTCCTTTATGGGTCTGGAGTAACTGGCCCCCCCACCCCTCCTCTACAGACAGACAGACAGACAGACAGACAGACAGACAGACAGACAGACAGACAGACAGACAGACAGACAGACAGACAGACAGACAGACAGACAGACAGACAGACAGACAGACAGACAGACAGACAGACAGACAGACAGACAGACAGACAGACAGACAGACAGACAGACAGACAGACAGACAGACAGACAGACAGACAGACAGACAGACAGACAGACAGACAGACAGACAGACAGACAGACAGACAGACAGACAGACAGACAGACAGACAAACACACACACACACACACACATACATACATACATACATACATACATACATACATACATACACACACACACACACATTTAACAAACCACTCTTTTCAACTTTGTCTGACAGATTTTTTGGGGGGTGGGGAGTTATCACTTGGCTATGATTTGTTTTCCCCCACACTGTCCCACTGGTTCTTACACAGATTCACAATCACTTTTGGATATAAGTCATAACAGTGAAAAAGACAGAGAGTGCACATACCTAATAAGGATAAACAAATAAGGATCTTCCATTGACATAAATGTTGTAACCACACATCTCTGCTTGTGTGATCATATAATCTTTTAAAGTATTATTAAAATAACACATTCAAGGAGATTTTATTTATAAAATCACATAACAACATAATAATACCATGCACATTTATTTGTATTATATGTTAATGCTAATGTACTAAAGCAAATTTAAAAGTGATGTTCCACATTCAGTGAAAAGACACATGTTTAAGGACAGTATACGATATCAACACCATGTAACGCAAACCTGGTGGAGCTATCACTCACACTGTCTGACATCTCTTCATCAGTGCAATGCAGTATAGATTACTGGCCCAGGCCCAGGAAACATGACCTAAATGACATTAAAGAAACACCTACAACACTCAATATTCTGTACTGTCAAAGCAAACAAATAAATAAACGGAGATGGCAAGCTGCTGGGTTTCACAGATACGACTGAATTAATTAAAGCAGCCAGTTTAAAGTCATAGATCTAGAGGCACATGTCCTGTGACAAATACACTACCCTCTATTCATTGTTTAGCAAAATTATACATTTTTCTTGGTCTGAGAAATGTACTCTTTATTTTTAACAGGAATTAACCTCAGACAAGAAATTATAGGCAAAAGGTGTTCCACAGCACAGCTATTTCATGTGTCTGGACCTAGCTTTCTTGATTATAATCCCACTGACAAGCTCCAGCAATGTTGACGGATCAACAAATCATTTCCTTTCACATCACAGGCATAAACACAGAAAGCAGCACTGACCTTAAAACCTGGCTTTACTCTACAGTGATAATTTGTGTCAGTGCTGGGTCGCTAACCATTTACACCCCCACCCTTGTGAAGTGCATTCGAGGAATTCACTCCTGGCTCTTTGTTACTGGCACTGATTGCACGTTGGCAGTGATTTGCAAGGACACAGGCTAACTGGGATAGACTGGCATGGAGATACTAAAAGAGGCATGGTTATAGATGGTGATGGAGTTGTCAGAGGTGGAAAAACTACTGGAAATCCTTAACCAAGGGCACTGTTTAAAACAACATGGCCTATCGTTTTTTTTTATTTGATCCAAATTGAAGCTTCAACATCACTGACCAGGTGGGCAAAAACACAAGCTGATATTACCTATTAATCCTGGTACATATAACTTATGTAATATTTAATTTTACAGAACTGTTAAAAAAATTGGAAGCTAAAACACTTATTAACCACCTACTTTGGGGAGCTTGTCATGTCTCGTATGATCTGCTGCATCAGAAAAGGAAGAGTTGTCTGCTATTTTCCTTTCTCAGGGATTGTGGCTGCTTCTGGACCTAACATTGTGCAGTTTAGGAGTTAAGATGTTGGGCTGAGTCTAATATTGTTAGGTAATGACAGCAGAAATACTGTCTTTTGTACTGAATGAAATTCCTGTGGTTTCAGCTTGTCCTTAAACACAAATATAGTTAGCTGGCTAGCTTTCATTAATACAACAAATTTACTGTTTGGGCCATTTCAGGTTCACCTGTTTATTGGGGGAAATGGGTCAGATGTTGCCTGCCACACATGACCCGTCTCTTGTGGTTTCATTTTAATCAGGTCTGCACTGCTATCCACACCCAAGTCAACAACAGAGATATAATGCTGTAGATTTGTGTTCAGGAGTGACAAACCACTTTAGCATTCGAGACAGGTGGTTTTGGGAAGAGAACGGAATTTATCATGAAATTTATAATTGTGGGTCCTGTAAAGAGTGTGGTGTGTTCTCTCTGTGTCTACATGGGTTTCCTCCGGGTGCTCCGGTTTCCTCTCACGGTCCAAAAACATACATTGGTAGGTGGATTGGCGACTCAAAAGTGTCCATAGGTGTGAGTGTGTGATATCAGCATAAAAGTCTTTGTGCAAATGAAGCTTAAACTCAGTAATATAAAACAGCCTAACATGGTGTGACCAGATCTGAGATGGTGAAAAAGAGGACACATGGGGGGGGGGCTGCCATTGTATGCTTACCTGGACCTATGTGTGCTTTTAGGTCCTTTACACCTTTATTTGTTACACATGAGAAAACATGGAAATTTCTTTTTTAATTCACCAGAGAGCTTACATTTATGTTTCGGCATAGTTGCTCGAGAGCTACTGACGTGCAGACTGAGCAATTAAATGTTTACAAAGAAGGTTATCGACCAATAACGGTAGCTCTACAGTCAGACTGTCCAATCAGAAGATTTTAGGCTACTTCACCACGCCCCCTTCTCACTCAAGTGAACCAATCGGAGTAGGGGAGGGCGGGACTAGTTTGTGAACAAAACTTCTCGAAGTTCTATGTAAGCTCTAGAAAAACAAAATCCCGGACGTTTGTGAAATTCCTCCCAGACATTTTTTTAAGTCTAAAAAAGAGGACGTCTGGTCACCCTAGTTTAACATGCTAAAACAACATACTTACAACAAAGCAAGGCGACAGCATTGTTAATTTTGTCAGCTTTGTGCCTGTCTTTAGAGCACCTCCACTCAAACTGGTTAAACTGTTTATATACTGTGCCCTTTTCAGTAGAACAAAACTTTGATTGTTATATTTTTATCTACATGAGACTGGATAATTCTTATGGTGCTTTTCCACTGCATGGTACCCACTCTACTCAACTGGTGGCTGACTCAACTGGAGCAAGAAAAAACCAAACAGAATTGTGTTGACAACAGTAAATTGAATAATCTAAATAAGTTTTGCAAGCATTTCCCTAATGAAATCATTGCATGTGTAAGCTGCAGACGTACTCAGCACTGTGGCAGGAGTCTCTAGTGTGAAAGGTCTATGTCTCATTCTCTCCAACTGCTGAACCAATCAATTGGAATTATTCAAGAATGTTCTTTGTATGACAACTGCACAAAATTTAGGGGCTCATAAGACCAAACACCTTTTTTTTCCACAGAAATAGCTGACACTCTGCATCCAGAGCAGGCACTTTCATATCCAGTGTGGACAAGTGTCCATAGCCTGACAGGAAAGTCTTTCGAAAGAGGACCCCAGTCTGGTTTTGACGCGAGGGTGACGTGGGTAAGCCACAGGGACTTGTTCCTGTGGCTGACACTCTTCCTTTTTCTGGATCCTGGTTTTGAACTACTTCCTCCCAGGACTTCATAACCACAGTAAACCTCAAACTGAATAAGGTGTGTCCCAATTATCTAAAGACCCAACTCTTATCTCAATGGGTTTTTTTTTTCCCCTGCAGTAATTTGGAAGTTTCAGTTGTCCTTTTAATCGTGTATAAATAAATGGTCAAAAATAACGTCTAATAAAGTCTTATTAGGAACACATGCAGAGGGAGAATTTCTCATGTAAAGGAGCCATTTTTGATTATCTCCAACTGCGACAAAATGCACATTGTGTCTAAATACAGGTTCCTCATTATAATAAGGAGATTATTTTTGATATTTCTCAATAGATGTCACAATAGATGCAGTTTTGCAGGATCTGGTCAATTAATGTAAGCAAAGTCTCCCATTGTGAGGCTTTAGTCAAACTGGCGCTTTAGTTTTGCGAATACAGAACATAGCATGTGCTGAAACAAAAAACAACTGCTACCACTGAGCCATGGCAGAATGGCACAAACGATTGTATGACTAGTCAAAAACAATGTCATACAAAAACAATGACGGACACAAAGCAGACCTGAGTGAACAGTGGAGTACAATTCTCCACACACCACATTTTGACCATTACCAGAAATTTTCTGTTCTGGAAGTTACATCAATTATAGCAGGGATGGCATGATGTCTACCATATATCTGCCAACCCTTAATGTAACAGGCTTAAAGTAGGTGCGTGAAAATAGATACACAGCAGATACACAACAGAAGCATTCAGATCTAATGCTGCGTTCGAGTGATTTTGGAAACTGGGAACTACCAATTTTCGCTCTTGTAAATTCCCGAATGGCAGACGAAGTCATATTTACCACGGGTAAACACGGGATTCTAGATGATACATGAGTTTACGAGTTGTGACGTATACTGTGGCCTTTTACCTCTTCCCCTGGAGAAAATGGCAAATATGCCTCTGAATCATCTCATTATGTGTGTTTTCTGTAGAGAAAAGTCAGATATTATGATCAGAAAGTGTTTAGCTGTCACGTTTTGGGGACATGTTGTATACGGTGGCCAGATTTTCAGCCAAGCGCCCGAACAAAGTGAAGTCGTATTTACTACTTAACCACCACCTGGAATATACAGCCCTCCCATGAGCCCTCGAACGCAGCATAAGAACAATATTTAGTCTCATACTGATTTGACATGAAGTGCACAGACCATGATGGAGGACAATGCAAAGGCACTTAAAATACACAAGGGATAAAAGATGAATTTATTGTGCTTGAAAATACAATATTAAAAAAGGGAAATTATTATTTTTAAAGTTTTTCAGTACTACAGACTTAAGAGTTAAGAGTTCTAGCAGTATATTATATACGACTAACATTTTCTAAGCATATTTTCTTTCATAAGTTATATAATAAAGACATGATACATGACACATATGATTGGTGAGCAGTAATGCTATGCTAGCATTAGCATTCAAAATAGAGTAGCATTAGCACTGCAAAATAGAGTTATAGATCGAAAATAGAGGAGGTGTGAAAAACAAATTCATATGGAATAAAACATACACACACCCACACACATACACACACACACACACACAAAGAACAAAAGGCTGGAAAAGTACACTTATAAACACTCAATTAAAAGTGGCAGTAAGAAACCTAAACATATTGAGTGAAAATAATAAATAAATAAATAAGGGCGGCACGGTGGCGCAGCAGGTAGTGTAGCAGTCACACAACTCCAGGGACCTGGAGGTTGTAGGTTCAATTCCCGCTCCGGGTGACTGTCTGTGAGGAGTGTGGTATGTTCTCCCTGTGTCCGCGTGGGTTTCCTCCGGGTGCTCCGGTTTCCTCCCACAGTCCAAAAACACAAATTAGTAGGTGGATTGGCGACTCAAAAGTGTGTGTGTGTTGCCCTGTGAAGGACTGGCGCCCCCTCCAGGGTGTATTCCCGCCTTGCGCCCAATGATTCCAGGTAGGCTCTGGACCCACCGTGACCCTGAACTGGACTGGATAAGCGGTTACAGATAATGAATGAATGAATGTAAACATACTTAAATATATATGTATATGTTATAATTGTAACCAATAAATGATGGCCTAAAAACTGTCTAATGACAGTGAACGAGGCATTTTTGTCGGAATTTAAAAGTAAATTAAAATGTAGTAATTACAAATATCAATTTTCTTCGTGTTTCAAGTCTTTCAGAATAATAATAACAACGTAAAATGGATCCAATTACATGTATTAAAGTACTTTCCAAAAATGTTGTGTATGTTAGACTTTTATGTGTTCCGATCACTGAATCCCTGAATAAAGTTCTCAGAAGGACTCTAAAGTCCACTGTGCTCTAAATCACCCTCCTTTATTAACAATAGAATTCAAAACACAGGTTTCCAGGGTCCTTCTGTGTTCGGAACTGTTCAATACCTAAGTGAATGTCAAAGAACAATGTGAATCCATTGAAAGCAACAGATACACCCTAAGATAAATATTTAAAGACTAATTAGTTCCATCACTGAGCAGCATCATAACCACGGACACAGACTGAAATGTATAACACAGTGGAAACAGAGTCTAAAGAGCTACGTCTTGGATTACTGGGTGCATCAGGTTCTAGTATATTAAGGAATTTGACACAATTGATTCATAGCAGACTCCAGTCTGATTTTTAATACATTTAGCACTTGTAAAAGTCCCCCTCTGGTCCAACATTCTACAACTCTCTCTATATTCAAACCTAACCTCAAAAATATCTTTTCTCCCTTGCTTATAATATTCCTCCAACTTAATCTGTTCATGTTGCTTCTGTAGAGTTTGTTAATGTTTTGGATTCTGTATACTTTGAGTTCTTGAAAAGCGCTATATAAATATAATGTATTATTATTATTATTAAAATCCTTAAACCTATGTTTGTTGTATGTTTTGTACTCTTAAATAACAGCAGACATGTTTTAAAAAGGGTTTGTTGTTTTGTATTGTTTTTTTGTTTGTTTGTTCAGTGTGGAATATTAAGGCATCTTTTATTAGTTTAACAAACAATACCAAAGGTATCTGATTAAGAATTTTATTTTGACAGCTGGTAAATGAACATTCATTCATTATCTGTAACCGCTTATCCAATTCAGGGTCGCGGTGGGTCCAGAGCCTACCTGGAATCATTGGGCGCAAGGCAGGAATACATCCTGAAGGGGGCGCCAGTCCCTCACACTCACACCTACGAACACTTTTGAGTCGCCAATCCACCTACCAACGTGAGTTTTTGGACTGTGGGAGGAAACCGGAGCACCCGGAGTAAACCCACATGGACACAGGGAGAACACACCACACTCCTCACAGACAGTCACCAGGAGCGGGAATCGAACCCACAACCTCCAGGCCCCTGGAGCTGTGTGACTGCTACACTACCTGCTGCGCCACCTTGCCGCCCGGTAAATGAATATGGCCTTTCAAATTTGAAATATTCACAGGCTGAATATGTTTGTTTCCCTAGAGTTATATTATATAATGTTCCTCAAAAAACTTGGATTGTGTCAAATAAAGCTGAGAAAACCACCCCATCATAATAAGCTAATGATGGAGGGGGATGTTATCTATTTGATCCAGTTTGTTGCAGAATATAAAATTAACCAGCTCTCTTAAGACATATACTGTGTCCTTAACTCTTCATTGTGTCAAATTACTTCTATGGTTTAAGGCTGTGTGGCAATAGAAGGAAAAATGGAGGACAGATTAAACCATCTGAGCATAGCAAATGTTTGAGATGCTCCAGTTTCCTCCCACGCTCCAAAAACATACATTGGTAGGTGGATTGGAGACTCAAAAGTGTCCGTAGGTTTGAGTGTGTGAGTGAATGTGTGAGTGTGTGTGTCGCCCTGTGAAAGACTGGTGCCCACCCCAGGATGTGTCCCAGCCTTACACCCAGTGATTCCGGGCAGGCTCCGGACCCAACACAACCCTGAACTGGATAAGTGCTTACAGATAATGAATGAATTATTGAAAAATATTTGAGATTAAGTAACTTATCTTTAGTAGTATTTCAAATTAATTTTGTCATTATGAACAAAATGTCCAATATTCAAAATACTCTCTTTTTCATTTACAATTAATATTTTTTGAGACAATATTTAATCTGAAGCACAGTTCTTAGCAGAGTAAACATTGTGGGATCCAGTGGCACGCTTTTATGACTTAGTTAACTTGTAACTAATCCTTTTAGAGTTACTGCATACAATAAAACTCTTCCTTTGTCTTGTTCCAAGAGCATAAATAGTAAATGTCAGCTAACACCCCCCGTAGAGAGGCTTGGGAGTGTTATTAAAAATCATTTTCTATCTATAAATTGATGACTCAATCCTTAATACATTAGACGTACTAGATTGTGGGACAGAGCCAGAATCATGACACTGATTGATGTTTATCACTTTATCTTCTTGTCTCATAATGATAGGTGCTAATCCAGGACACATAGTTGCTTTTTATAGCCAAATAACTAGGGTCATATTGACAGGAGGGTCTGACTCTGGCAGGACATCAAATTCTACTGTGTGAGGTTCAAGTGTGAGTTCTTGCTGTTTTTTTTATTATTTGGTCAGAAATATACTTTCACTTTATATTAATATAAATATATGACAAAATAATGGCCTACAAGGAAGATTCACAAATGCCCTGCTCTAAAGCCTAGCTCCACAGGATTTATACCTCTCCACCCGATGTTCTGCACAGAGCTTGGTAACATTAGGACCATGTGCTGTTGTTTCAGTGAATCCCTATGCATTTTTCTAGAAAAATAATACAACTGAATGTCTGTATCTAGAATGGGTTCGCCTTAAAATCGCATAATTCACTACATATAAGTGGTGTGGAGGGTATGGAGAAAAACAACAGGTGCCTTCAGTTCTCAGTGTAAACAGGAGTCATGGACAAACTGAGTAGGTGCACTTTACAAGTTAAGGAGCTGGCACGCAAACAAACAAACAAACAAACAAACAATGTTATTTATTAATTAAATGTCCACTGTAATTAGGGTTAGATCAACAGATACAGTCACTGGTCTATGCTCCACTGCACTCCACTGTTTTCTAACCCAAATATGGTTAATATGCTGCTGTTTTGTAAATGAAGAGAATGTTCTTAAGCATGGAAAATAAATCATTTAATTTTTTCCTCCCTATTAGTCAGCAGGTAGAATTTCACCGTCGGTCTTAGGCAGAAACATCTGGTGCTCAGGACTAGCTGACAGATAAACAGCCATGATGATCACACATTCACTAAGTGTCTCTCTATCTCTATCTCTCTACCAGAAAGCATTCATACACACACACACACACACGCGCGCGCGCGCACACGCATGCATGCATGCACACAACACACACACACAGCCTCTAGTGGTGGTGAAGGAATGTGACACAAAGCTCCAAAGGCATAAATAGTGTCAAAACACACTGTCTGACAATTTTTAAACACTGTTGTCAAACAATGTTGTTTATTTTTTTGGCAGATTTTCAATAAACTATTTAGCAAAAAAAATATATATATATATTTGATCTTGCCCTTTTTAGTGTAATCTTCCTTTCTGAAAGAATAAATGACATAAAGTCAGCCCTGGAAACAGTGACAATCCTAGGTGTTTTACTTGTGATGTCAACACTCATTAGGATTTAAACCTTCCTGGTGTTTACACCACTTTTGGGGCTTACAACTTTAGCTCTTAACAAGACAAAGCATGAAAATCAGATATAAATTATACACCAAAGTATGAATATTTGTATTTACTTAGATTTTATTATTTTTCAAACATTAGATCTCAAATCCTGAACATCCACCCAGACTAATGCACAGGTGCAGGACACAAGCTAAAATCCAATATATGAGAGAAAAGCAGTGCCCTCACACTGTTATACAATAGAGGCTCCTTTGTTTTATGACTGTTGCAATGTTTCAACCAGCAGGGTCTGTTTTGCCTGATGAAGAGCCTAGAGGCGTGGACAGTGTGTGGGCACTCATTTTGCCTAATGTTTTTTTGGGGGAAAAATTATATACATTTTATATTTATATATATATTGGTGATCAAATGATGATCAAAGAATGTATGATCAAAGTATGATCAAATTTACACAAATTAATACATGAAACACTACTAATTTGTTTCTTTCCACAAAGTGTTTGGCTTTTGACACAGAATTCTAATTAGATGCAAGCCTTAGCTCGGCACAGTGGAGAAATTAAATATAAAATGCTAGTCTTCTGTCCAGCGAGCATTTTATTATTTAGAAAATCGTGTATATTAGGTTTTTCAGTTTATTTGTTTAAATCTCCCCAAACCTCTGCTTATTCACATTCTCATTAAATACATGATTTGGCTCAATCAACTGCTCATTAAGTGTAATCAGGTGCCGCAGGGAGGCAGTGATGGAACTTTAAAAATCATGTGATCGCTGAAGGCGTTATGGAAAAAAACTGGAACCAAATTTTGTTTTTCTCTAAAGATTACAATTACTTTTTTTTTTTACCTTGTTACTTTGTGTTTATTTCCTTTTTACATATTATTCAAAAACAATTTGCCCAAGGGCCTAAGTCTTTACCTCACATGTCCCTAAACTTGAATAGCAAAGATTCCTTTAATAACTGTCAGTTTCCGCAGCCTTGACAAGCCCACGCTGCACATTAATATTAGACAAATAAATAGACCATTAAAAGTTCTCTCTCAGAACTAAATCTATACAGTTGTAAAATCCAAAAGATGTTTCCGAACAGGGAGATCATGCCACAGTTTTTCACACGACATCTCCACAGAGGCCTGCTTTAAGATCTAAAGAGCCTGAAGGCATGCACTCTAGGACATTGCCTTGACGTATTACACTCTGTTACTTTAAAAAATAAAAGTCCATAGCTCATGTCATTCAATGGAAGACACACTTAAGAAATAAAGTGTGTGAAAGCCAGTTCTCATTTAGCTGTATTTCACTCACAGTGTTTTGACACACAGTGTGATGGATATGTAGGCCACAAAATGTTATTAGAATTTACTGAGAAGTGCCTGGTTAATAATAAATTGGAAAGGGTCACAAGAGAGTTTGAGCATGTGTTAGAGTTAGAGTTGGTGTGTGTGTGTGTGTGGGGGGGGGGGGTGTAATCTATGAAAGAGTTTGAAACTTTTTATGACATATAAATACAATGGAGAACCTAAGAACCTGTCACTAGGAATTTCTGTCTTTTATACAACTTCATATTATATTCATCTAGAGCTGGACGATACGGTCCAATATTTATATCACAATACATTTCTTAATTTTTGTCGATACGATATAATTCAGATATCTATATGAACAATAAGAAAGCCACAGAAAAACTGCCAAGAACTGAAAGCAACATGACATCATCAAACACCAGCCTCTGGGCTTCGTCAGTATTCATATTTATAAACTAAATTTTAAACTGAGGGCAGTGAACTGACGACAGCATCCTGTAATGAACTTCAGTCAGTGACAGATAAATAATGTGTACTGAAACATTGAAAATGTGTTTAAAATCATATAATTGTCATTAAAACATTTTATATTGTGATATATATAATTAATGTCCAGCCCTATATTCTTCAAAAAACATCTAAGCATCAGGAGCAGCTTTTATCACTGTCTTATACTTGAGCAAGAAAGGCATGAAATGAGCACGAGAGGTACATTTCTACTAGTGAATTAAAGTGATGGTAATATACTGTTATCACTCGCAAAGTGGTTTCAGTTTGTTATGTGTTGTTTTTTTAACTGGATTCGGCAGAGTTTACAAAGCCCATATTTAAGTGACAAATTACAAAATTACAAGTCTATTCCTTGTACTTAAGCGTCAGAATTAATATCTTAGATATTATTATTTACACTATTTTGAATAATTATTTTCTCTGAGGAAATATATGACTGCAGGGATCACAAGAAAAATTCATTTTAAAATAATCAAGAATTTTTCCTAATTAATTGCCATGCAGCTGCAGTTTCCCTGTTTTTCTTCAAATACACTTTTCAAATGCACTTTGTTACTGTACACCACTTTTGCGAATATATTTTTAAATATCAAACATCATAGGGATTTACACAAACAGTGATTCTCAGAATTAACTGTTCATTTGCATCTTATTAGAAAGGGAAGACTGATGAGAGGACGGTCAAATCCTCCAAACAGTAGCAGAGAAGCCTCAGAGCACAATAAAGCCACTGAAGTACACTTTTCTACTATTATCGCTTTGAAAAAAACAAACAATTTGTCTAACTGTCAGACTCCTCCTCAGAAAAGTTTCTTAATCTTAGGGACACTCGGCTTCATGTGCATTGCAAGACACACACAAGCAGTGTTTACTCAAAGGCTTTATGGAAAATTGGGGCACCCCTAAGATCAACACACTGGAATTAAACTTAGGCATTTTAGATGAGTCACAGCCATTGTTTTCCATTGTCTCCATTGGATAATTCCAACAATCAAGACTTGCACTGTACAAAGGAAGAGAGAATTTAAAGCAGGTGGCGTACCATGAAAGAAGCTTTTGACACGAAGGTAACTAACGCTGAGGCGAAGAACAGACAGCTTGTCCAGTTTGGAGATGATCTCAGGAGAGAACGGGAGCAGGCTCGCCAGTCGGTCCAGCTCCGCGTTCAGACGGTCCCTGTGTCGTTTTGACGGGTTGGATTTCTCAGTGACAGTGGCCGGCTTTCTGCTGGATAAAAAACAAAAAAACAGTGTGTCGGACAGGTTTTCAGTAAACGCTGAGCAAGGTTTACGTTCACTGGCATATTTTTGTCAGTCAAGCTGTAATCACTCATCTATGCAAAGGAGTGGCCGGCAACAGTGACCCGACAGGGAGCCATTTTAATGTTATTCTTTTTAACTAAATAAATTGTGCATGGAAAAGATTAGATCAACTCTAACTGTGCAGTCAAACAAACGCATTACAATGTGTTAGTGGAATATCATCCATGTTAGAATCACTGAAATGTCCACTAATAATTCACTGATGACTGGGGATTAAATACCAAATGCTCTTTAATACTTTAAAACTGACCAATATGTGTAGGTAAAAACTGTACCAAAAACTGACTTATTGTGTAGTGCACTCCATTCTCACAGATGACATTAAACACATGCATTTTAGCCTGTACATTTACTGTCTCTGCCAAATGTACACCGTATGAAAGTTTAGATCTGGGATCTAAACAAAGGAAACACTGATAATATGCAATGAATTATAATAATGCATGTACTAAAAACCTATCCACACATTTCCCCTTGAAAACATCCTGACAGCAGGTGCCTAATATGAGGTTCCTGCCTCAACCTTGTGTGCAGCAGGAAGCACGCAGGCTACAGTTGGCCAGCCTTTAGCTTTTCTTAGTCTATGTTGTGGTCGGATTCTGTCAGCAAAGCCAACTATAGGAAACCATGGCTTTAAATAAACGCAGCCTATTAGCGGACCACGCCACCAGCCGTCTTCACTAAGTTACTCCTTTAACTTTAAATTAGCCGATTATATAAATTAAACATTTTCACATGTTTTAATTTCACCGGCCTGCTTTAAAATGAATGGCACTTGGATAGTGTCCTACTAATTAGCTTCTGTAAAACAAGCCAATCAACAGAGAGAAGCCAAGGATGTGCAGTTTTAAAGATTGAGAAACATAATGCATGAATAAACAACTGTATGCCGTAGTCAAAAAAAAAATAAAAATAAATAAAAAAAAAAAACCTGTTTGTGTGTTTGTTAATGATAATAAAACATGACCTCCTTCTGTGTTTACACTTTTCTGCTAACTCTCTTTAATGGATGTTTTTCCTGGTTATTGCATTTGGTTTCAAATGCCTAATAAGGATATATTTAAAATGTAGTTAATATTGCTGTTGTTGCTGCATTAAATTATTACATAATTGACTTCCCTAACGTAAAAGGAAGAGATATAATCAGACTAACAATATCCAAAACTGGTGTTAAAAGTCAATCATTTTTAGAATGACTTTCCACACACTCTTAAACATCATCACACTTCTGTCTCCCTGTGTGGACTCAGAGCTGTGTGGACCCTCTCGGTTTATGAAGGAGACCAGTTTATGGACTATAACCGAAGCTTCTCGTAGGCTTGTCACTGTTGTGAGTCGATCTTGTAAAAGGCTGCTCCCAGAACGTTCACCCAGGCCAAGATACACACATTAAAAAGACAAGTACTTAACTGCTTCTGAATGGGCTTCCTCCGTTTCCGCCCGGCGTACATGCAGTCCCCCGGTGGGATCATCGTGCCCTCTTTGTAGGTAACAGGTGCGCTAAAAGAGTGATGCGGGACACACGCGAGAGGTTTCATCCGTCAACTTCAGCTCAAAAACAAAGAAACAGAGTTCAGCATAGCTATGTACTTCTGAAATCAACTTAGATCTTCCATTGGGTGGTCGGTTTAAGTCTGACAAAGTTCAGTCAAGCTGGACGTGTTTGCAAACACGAGCCAAGGGCAATGAAAAATCTTGATGCATATTGTTGCCAATATATACAGAGTGTAAGATCAGGATTTTAAAAAACATAAATAATGATAATAATAATAATAATAATGGAATGACTGCAATCAAGTGAAAACACTTACCAGGATTCTCCACCAGAATGTCTCAGTTCCAGAGGCTGTTTATAGGCACGTGTCATTCAAAGCAAATTTAAAAAAGTAGGTTTATATGTTTATAAGGCTATATATAATATTCCTTGGAGCAGAATTAATGGTTCATCGTTCTGTTTGTTTGGCCAGTGCTGCCCTGAACTGAAGCTTTCATCAGTGTACAAAGCTCGAGGCAGATGTGGTTCATGTTTTATACCCAATTGCGTCGCCTTCGCTTCCTCGCGTTTCAGGTGGCGGATTCCTCTGAATGACAAGCCGGTCTCTTCGCACGCAACTCTGAGCCTAACACACACACACACACAACACACACGAGCAGGCACGCACTGGGCTGAGCTAGGGGAGGGATTACACACAAAGCAGCCTGCTACAAATCTCTTCAGAAGTCGAAATGTTCAAGCAGTTACACACGGCACTTCGAGACGTCTGGCCCATGTCGGATACTGGAACGGGAGCAAATGGACGAGCAAGAGGATTGTTTTCTTTTTTCACGCAGTGTCGTCGTCCCTTGGAAATAAACGGGAATAAAATTGGTCGTTTTAACCCACAAGGACCGCGTGTGTGGAGAGCTAACGACACAGTTTACTCAAACTATAGGCGTAACGTTATGTAGCTGCAGATTTTTATTTAGTTCCTTTGCTGTTTTTGCTAAGCTAGGGCTAACTCTACAGGGTAAAAATTATGAGGCGGGAATTAGCCAAAAGTTAGCCAGAACGAGCAGCCTCTGTTTCTTCAGCTAAATCCACTCCGACTTTAATGTGAGGGACATGAATTGTCCTCGAATATATATATATATTTAGCTTTATTGCGCTGTTGATATCAGGTCAAATACAGGCGACTGATTTCAAACGTACACAAATGCCGTTAGAGTCTCCTGAGAGTGAAAATGAGGCTAAAGTAATGTTTATTAGTTTAAATTAAACAGAAACCGGAAACATTTGAGATAACCTCCTTCTTAATGTCTTTCCATCAGTTGACTAGTATTTCTACAAGCTGGAAATATATTTAACCCCAAAACAGATGGCGTCTGATGTTTTCATCAAGAACACCGCCGCCCATTTATTATTTCAGCTTTCTCTCGACGTTTCGCAACTCTGGAATATGAAACATCCAATATTTTGACCGTCCATGCTATCTGTGTGAGATATAGTGAAACATTTTGTAGTTAGTTCCGTCAATGACACTTTAAAACCCTCTTATGAGGCTGCCACAGGTTGTTGGAAGGCTGTTATTCACCGTCTTTACAATTTCAGTTCCAAAGAATAGTTCAAACAAGTGTCATCTCAGTTTGCGAGTTGATTAAACTGCTTCATGAGTTCATCACAGTCCCACTTTAATCTGAATTCCCCAGAATGTATTTTTGATTATTTGTTTGTTTGTTTGTATCTATTCCATTTGTACACTCCCCACACACCCACAACAACCCACTGGCCTGAACTGTTTCTGGTCAGCGAGCTTAACCCAGCATGTTAGCTGAAGCTGATATGTCAATGTTGTGACAGGCCGAGGCAAAGGCCTGACAACAATCCATTCACTGACAAGCAGTGCTGAAGCAGGGGGAGGGTGTAAACCCAAATCCCAGTTCAGCCCTATCCATAGAATCTGGAAGATTAGCCCAGGTTTAAGTACCAATAAGCCCAGGCATTTGGAGCACGGAGGCAAGCCTTTGCACGCAACCTGACTAGTGTTCAGTGTATGGTCATCTAAACTAACATCTTAATTACTGCCAGCTGTCAGACTCACTAAAGCCAATACCATGAACCAATTACGTCAATTATTTATTATAATCAATTTCAGTGAAAACAAACATACTGTATACAGTAACATACAAAGCACACTTTACATTTCTGTGTGCTGTAAATAAATATAGCATAGGTCAGCGTTCAGGTTGACCTCCTTGTTACATAAACACAGCAGCCACCATCACATGATCCACAGCAGCCTGTGGGAGCGCAAATACACAATAATCCTGATTTAAGGAGCGAGAGTGCAAACGATTTAACACACTCAATAAGCCTTTCCCTCTCTTTTCATTTTAGATCAGTTTAGGTGAAGATTTAAAAGGAAAAGAGCACAAAAAGTGATTTACAGAAATATTTGGAACCAACTCTTCCTCTGATCATTTCCAGACATGTTGACTTATTGGTGCATTTGAATATTCTCTTTATGAGCTAAATCAAGTGTGTCAGAAATCACTGAAACTGGTGGGTTAGAGGTATAGAGTGATTAGGGAAAAAATCAAAAACGATATTACATATTACAACAATGAATTAAAACATATCAAACTATTACAAAAATAAAATATTTATACAGGTCAAATATGTAACATATCACCAGGCCTTACTCTCTTCTAAATACATATGAAACTTTAATAAAGTGTTTTACAGTGTACCATTTAAATGATAATAATAAATAATAATGTGCAATTATTTGTCATTTAACCCATCTCTGGCAGTGAACACACACACACACAGTAGTGCACTAGGCGCTGTGTACACACACCCAGAGCAGCAAGCAGCCATCCCATGTGCCTGGGGAGCAGTTGTGGGTTCGGTGCCTTGCTCAAAGACCCCTCAGCTGTGGATTGAGGAGGAGGACAGTGCTGTTCCTTCACTCCCACCGTCCCCAGTTTTCCTGTCGCTTGTGGGAATCAAACCAATGACATTTCAGCCCTAAGCCCTCTGCTCTAACCATTAGGCCATAGCTGGCCATGATAATATTGCATTTCAATCCAATAATAAATTAATATCTCATCCTAAGTCATTTTGCTGCAATGTTGTTTTTTGTAACTTTGTATGTGACAAATAAATTGAATCTGAATCTATCTTACACTGTCTTACCAGCTAGCTTATGTATCTTGATGAATTGTATTAGTTATAGACGTGTGTTCATACCCTGTGTCGTTTCTAATTATTTAAAACAAGATACTTCATATTATATGTTTATGTAATATTCTATAATATCATCTGTTTGTGTGTTAGATATTACACACATATATAAATATACTCAATTTAGTATTGAGTAATTTAAATATTTGTGTTTTACATTTAATGTTCTCCCAAATGCAAAACAGACAGATGTACACACACCCTAGCCTCAGGCAGAACAGAGGCATTACAAGAAGATGTTAATTTACGCTCTTGCTGGTTAAGTGACTATTTTACCTGGCAGGCTGCAAACAAGCTGGCTGTGCTCCATGTACATGAAATACTAAACAATCAGAAAGAGCAGTCAATCAGAAATTTTTCATTCATTCATTCATTATCTGTAACCGCTTATCCAGTTCAGGGTCGCGGTGGGTCCAGAGCCCACCTGGAATCAGGCGCAAGGTGGGAATACTCCCTGGAGGGGGCGCCAGTCCTTCACAGGGCAACACAGACACACACACACATTCACTCACCCACTCACACCTACTTTTGAGTTGACATGTGTTTTTGGACTGTTTTTTGTGCTTTTGGAGGAAACCGGAGCACCCGGAGGAAACCCACGCGGACACGGGGAGAACACACCAACTCCTCGCAGACGGTCACCCGGAGCAGGAATCGAATCCACAACCTACAGGCCCCTGGAGCTTTGTGACTGCGACACTACCTGCTGCGCCACCGTGCCGCCCAGGTTTTGTTTTTGTATTTCCCAAAAAAATAAATAAATAAATAAATAAATAAATAAATAAATAAATAAATAAATAAATAAATACCTGACACTTCTTACAGGCTACAGCCACTGGAAATATACCCTAAAGTATGTATATAACTTTGGCCTGGAAAATAAACAAAAAAAAAAACAAAGAAGAGAATGATACACACCAATCCGTCATAAAATTAAAATGATCTCTGACCATACATTTACAGACTCTAGTCCATCTGTTGCTCCACATTCTTTATTGGACCCCTGTCACTATGTGCTTCACCAGTAGGACCACCACAGAATAGGTGTGGTTTAGCAGTGCTGCAGTGACACTGACGTTGTGGTGCATTGCACTAGTTTGAGTGGATCAGACACAGCAGTGCTTTTGGAGTTTTTAAACCTCTGTGTCACTACTGGATTGAGAATAGTCCACAAACCAAAAACACCCAGCCGACAATTGATGGACTAGAGGATGATCGACTCAAACTGCAGCAGCGGATGAGCTACTGTCTCTGATTTTACAGCAAGGGAACAATCAGTTCTTAAAGCTGATGTGTTGGACGAAGGACAAACAGGCATAAAGATCCATCATGGTTAGTACCTACCAAAATGCTTTAAGGAAGAATAAACTGGCCACCTGGGGTCAGCATGGGCACACGGCCTGATACACAGAAATTTGTGCTTATTTTCTTTTATAATAAAATCCTTTTTCAACTGACAGACATTTTAGTCTGTAACATAATGGAATTAAACGAAAAATAAATTCTTAAGTTTAAGTTTTTCTTTAATCACAAAGGTAATTCCACTGTTTCAAATGTGTGGTTTACCGCTCCAAAACCATTAAGAAAACTGCAAAACCCCCTTCTGGACAGAGCCCGTCCTGGTTGGCTGACATGGGCAAAGAAACACAAAACTGTAGACTTGGAATATATGTAAGGTTGTAATCAATTCACTGGGAAAGGTTTCAAACGTGGATTTCAAGGTTCCAAGTCAAAAACAAGGATCATTTTGTGTTGCGATTCATGTTTGAAGCAAATGAAAAGCATTATGCAGGGTACAATTGCATATCCATCTGCAATTCAGTTAAGCAGCTTATGCTGTACCTGGACAGCCTTATGTTGGATAACCTTAACGTATAAACATACACAGCCTGTGTGTATGAGATTTGAACAGTGACTGTTACAGCATTCGGCGGCATGACTGAGTCGTATTCATCAAGAGCCAACATCAGATTCATTTCTGGCTATTTTAAGTGGAAGAGCTTAGAGGCAAGGTCACATGGACAGACAGCATATAAAAAGCTTTGGATGAACCACAAAGCCTTCTGAAGACTCTCGTCAACAGGTAGAAAAAAAAGACACCTCAGGGACATTATCCAGGTCAAGGTTGATGACCAGGATATGGTTACACATCAGGGAACTACGAGGGGGTCTACAGCATCATTAAAAAGTGATATTATTAAGTTTCACGGCTTGAATGGGAAAACATTAATTGATTCATTCATTGTCTATAACCCTTATCCAGTTCAGGGTCGCGGTGGGTCCAGAGTCCACCTGAAATCACTGTGCGCAGGGTGGGAACACACCCTGGAGGGGGTGCCAGTCCTTCACAGTGCGACATACACTCACACCTACGGACACTTTTGAGTCGCCAATCCACCTACCAACGTGTTTCTTTAGAGCGTGGGAGGAAACTGAGGCACCCGGAGGAAACCCACACAAACAAAGGGAGAACACACCACACTCCTCACAGACAATCACCCGGAGGAAATCCACACGGACACAGGGAGAACACACTACACTCCTCACAGACAGTCACCTGGAGCGGGACTTGAACCCACAACTTCCAGGACCCTGGAGCTGTGACAGAGACACTACCTGCTGCACCACTGTGCTGCTCAGTGTGAAAACTTTGTATGTCTGTTAAAAAAATTAAAAAGCGGCTTTGGTAAAGTATTAGTTGTGAGGTTGTGCACAATTATGCTGACAAAGTAGTGTGTATTTTACTAGTAATAATTATGTTTTTCCCTTGAAATATTGTTTTTGCGTGATACAAATATAAAAATGTCTGACACGATTTATCTGAATTCCTGCGTTTATGTCACAAAATACTACAATTTCTATATTATATATCTACATTTTAGCCTCACTGGAGTGGCAAGTAGTGTCTAACTAGTACTCTACCATCATCCGTGCCCTGTTTTGATGGTTAAAGTATAACATTAGCAGTTTTTATTGATATTATAGGAACACAAATAGCACTCACCAATTCTATAACTCATAAGGTCCGGTTGTGATCTGAAGCACCCCTGCCTCACTAAAAGCGCTATCACATTTTCCATTAATCCCTGGCTTTAGATTGGCTGAACTGCTTTTCCATAACACTACACAACAGAACTCCATCAGGCTTCATTAATTATGATGTGCACTGGAGGGGAGCCAGAGACATGGAGCGCTGGCAGAAATGCTCCAGACGACTGTCTGAATGACAGCGGCTCATGAGTAATGACTTATCTTTTTTATGCTCACTTTTGCTTTTTTGACACTGATCATGATGGAGATGTCACGCTGCAAAATGTTTTTGGGTTCCTCAGTGAAGTGCCTGGTTAATAATGAAGAAGAGACGGGACATAGCATCACATACCGTATGCATCAGAGAAAGAGAGAGAGAGAGAGAGAAAGAGAGAGAGAGAGAGAGAGAGAGAGAGAGAGAGAACAAAGTCCATTGTCTATGTAGTGGGTGGAAGGAAGAAGAAAAAAGAAACACTTGATTTTTTTTTCATTTATTTTATATATATATATATATATATATATATATATATATATATATTGAGGTTCTGACAGGTATAGCACTCTACAACTCTGCAATATGTTGTACTCGTACCCCTCATAAATAAATCACAAACAATATAATCATAATTGTTTGCTAATACTGTAATATACAAGATATAAAGTACAAATTATTTGGTCAAATAGATGAAGATAAAGATCCAGCTTGGACAAGTTTACATCAACAAATTTGGATCAAGTTGTCTGTATTCTTCGAGCTGCTTTAAGTTATTACACCTGTTTGCTAATGTTTAGTCACTACTGGCCCAGTCAAATATTTTATTGGTGTATTTAAAAAATACATTTTCTGTAAAAGTAAATGCACAGTCACTTTAAATTTGAGTAAAAGAATTTCTGTTTGTGGTGCAGGCAAAGTTTGGATTACTTTCTAATATTAAAGTCTCGATATAATTGAATGATTCGCTTCTATTCGAGTCATTATTAGTGATGATGCAGCTTTAGAACGATCTGATTCTATATCTCAGGTTTATTGTGTGCCAACACTCAACTACAACAAACTCACCTAAGCAGCTGCTGAAGATCTGAGAACAAAGCTAACTGATGCATAGGGAGCAAGAGAAGGTTATAAAAACATGTCCGCACTATTCTAGTGTTCTGTTTCAGTTGTGGCCATTGTAATTAACCAAAGGCAGTTAAACTGTGGAAGTCAAAGATCTGTGGAGTTAAGAAAACTCTTAGATAGAACGGCTCATATTGCAACAACCCGATGTGAGAGCAAAAACCTACAGGAAAGTCAGCTGACACAGGGGTAGAGGTGCACCTTTGTGTTGTGCAGAACGGCCTGCACAAATATGATCTGCATGGAAGAAGCAGAAAGTAAAGTTTTTGCAGTCACTTCACAAAAGGCTATAACTGAAATAAAACAACATCCACAAAAAAAAGCCAGAGGCATTTTTGAAAATTATGGAATAAAAATGCAACATTGGTCATAATCACCAGATACATTTGTAAAAACCGGACCCGACTGGATTTCACCATGGTTAAGGAGTAGGGGGAGTATCAGTTATGATTGGGGGTTTTGTGGTAACCAGTGGCACAGGTAAAAATAGAACAGACTCTACAGGGATCAGCAAATTATGGAAGCAAATGTGACACAGTCAGTCGAGGAACTGAAACTAAAGAGGCAGGCGTAGGACAATGCTCCAAAACATACCTCAAAGTCCAACACAAAATAATGATTAAATAAGTAAACTGAAGCTTCTAGAGTGGTATTAACCATCTCCTAACTTTAAAATCTGTGTGTAGATATATACATGTGCAGGCCAAATGGTTGTGATACCTGTTATATGTACTGACTTTGTTCTGGTGGCGCAGCAGGTAGTGTCGCAGTCACACAGCTCCAGGGGCCTGGAGGTTGTGGGTTCGATTCCTGCTCCGGGTGACTGTCTGTGAGGAGATGGTGTGTTCTCCCCGTGTCCGCGTGGGTTTCCACCCACAGTCCAAAAACACATGTTGGTAGGTGGATTGGCGACTCAAAAGTGTCCGTAGGTGTGAGTGTGTGTGTGTGTGAGTGTGTGTTTGCGTTGCCCTGTGAAGGACTGGCGCCCCCTCCAGGGTGTATTCCCGCCTTGCGCCCAACGGTTCCAGGTAGGCTCTGGACGCACCGCGACCCTGAACTGGATAAGCGGTTACAGATAATGAATAAATGAACTGCACTGCTTGTGTTTAATTGCTATCCTATCAAAAATGAACACTATATGTAATACGGCCAGGAGAGTCTGAACCTTTACAGACGTCTGTATTAGCATCTACCTTTTTATAACAAACGCCTAGCTAAACTATTGCCATCAGCAGCAGAACACGGGCTCATCTCTAATCAAAGTACCAAAGCATTTGTCAGTGTTTACCCATGTAAGCTGTAAACAAGCAGTTTTAATGTATAAGGTTTGCCCCTTTTTGATAGTTCATATTTATTAGTACCATTTTGTGAATGACCCCAATATACTGTGAATGACATAAACAAACCATCCCCAGTGAAAATCAACAGGTTCCCAGACATTTGGAAGCAATTAACTGGACATCTACAGCCAACACAAACAGACCGATTGTGGGTATGACACAGCTCAGATTATTTGTTAAAAACTGCTAAACTAATAATTTCCCCTCACTGAGCCTTTAGACATTCACGTAATTTAGATATGATTTACTTAAAAAACAAACAAACAAACAAAAACAACACAGCATTCTTGCCCCAAATATGATTGCATGTATTTTTAGAATTCCTTGGGGGTGAGCACTTACTGAGTGATTTAAAACACTTCAGCACCCTCTGGTGGTTGGTCTTGGTGGAACAACTCATATTCATGCTTGTAAGCTTGTGATTGCGGTCAACTTTGTTAAAAACTTAAGATCCTTCGCTTTCACCCTTTTTTTGGCACATCAGCAATTGCACTTCACACATTTTAGAAAATTCAAACAATAAACTCATAGGCAACACTCCACTGTGTCATTCTTCATCCAGCTAAACGTCATCTCTTGTTAGGGGTGTGAAGCTGATGCCTGGTCCAACCTGTCGGAGCTTGGAAAATGAACAGCAAATTAAGGTCTATGTAAATCACCACAGTAACTGAGATGGTGAAGGATAAAGCAAGGCAAACACACCACACAATATGTCCAATATATATCAGAAAATCGATAGATATCTTAGGCATGATTTTTGTTTTCACTACTCACAACGTGAATATCCTGCAGGTCGGTGGTTGCTGGCACTGCTCCCAAAAGAAGATTGGAAATTATGGATAGTTTCCTGCAGTAATTGTCTCTCTCGTCCCTAGAATTTGAAACATTTGTTTTAACGTTGAAAACCTGTACATATGACACACACTACACACTTTGTTTAAAAAAATTAACATGTGCACACAGAGGAATTTGTTCTCTGCCTTTAGCCCAATCCGTGCAGTGAAACACACATTTATATACACACACACACACACACACACACACACACTAGTGAACACTAGGGTGCGGTGAGCACACGTGCCCTTATCAGTGGGCAGCCCTAGCTACGGTGCCCGGTGAGCAGTCGGAGGTTAGGTCATCACTTCAGTCATGACCTGCCGGCTCTGGGGACCAGTTACAATGATTCCCAGTATAAATGAATGAAGTACAAACATCATAAAACCAGGCAAAGTTTTGATCAATATAAAAAATAGCTGTAATTATGTAATTATACAGTTGTATATATACTGTATACTGTAATTAAAAATCTGTGAACTGTATCCAGAATGAGTCAATGTCACGCATTTACAGTGAGGTAACTGTACGTCCTAAATGAATTACATAATGATGCCATTCAACAGAACGTGAAAAAACAATTCTTAATGCCGTTTCTGGAGAATGATGTCTTGGATTGTAAGGTAGCACATTGTTTATATTTGACTTGGATAAATATAAGTTGTTTCATGTACCCAAGAATACCCTTTGTAGAGATGGTTTGCCCCATGACACCAGTCCCTTTTGAAGCCTGTAGGTGTAACTAATCGACTGGCAACTGGGTACACTTTCTTAGTACCGAAGCAAACGTACAGCTACATATACTAGCAAAAATCAAACATGCCAAAAGATGTAACTGAAATAAAAATAACACCTTGCCAGCATTAAGTTCAGATATGGCTGCTAGGATCTGCTGTCTAGGTCCATCTGTTTTGATCCCTAGTTCCTTCAGATCTCCATCAGTCAGAGTCAAAAAGGCCTCCATGTCTACCTGCAGGTAAAAGATCAACTGTACTGTAACTGTATAAATAGAACCGTGTGCAGTTATTTGAAATATTATATATGCTTATGCCCACATTGCTGAAACAAAGGTACACTATCAAACACTGACAATGTTATTGGTTTCTTAGTAAAATCTGTTTAAAGAACATGTTTTCAGGTTTAAAGATTGGAAAAGAATGACAAATTCATGCTCATACTTCCTGTTCTTCAAAGATAGGCTGATATTTTTCCAGTGAAAGTTTCCTCAGTATCCCTGAGAGCTCGTCTGTGAAAAGGCCGTTAAAGTCAGTAACATAAATAAGCTATTAATCTAAATAAAAATAAAATAAAATAAATAAATAAATAGAACAGTGTATATAAAATTGCTTTCCCTGAAACTGACCCTCATCAGTGATTGTTCCACTGCTGGATCCACCACTACTTTTGGATCGTGGCTGAGAGGAGGCTGAAGACAGCGTGTCCCCAGTGGGAGGTTTTGGGGTTGGGGAGGGAGATGGGGTAAGTGTGGGAGACGTGCTCTTAGAGGTGGAAGAGTTCCCAGACTGCGGCCTCTTCTTTAGGTCCACCTTCTGGGGAAAATTCATGTTAAAAATGGAACAATTACCTTGAGGCTCATTGATCTTATTAAAAACAACTTATGAACTTATGTTTGCAGCTTAGATGGATTCCTGCTGAGGACATAACTGAAAGGCCCTATGTACAACACACACAAACACAAACATTTGATCTTTTTTTAAGCGACCATCACCAACAACAGTAATAATAAATGAATGGTATGACATGACCGTTTAAATCTTTCAATTCTTACAAACCTATTTCCAGATTTTTATAATAAAACACAATTAAAACAAGAATTGCGTTTATTTTATTCTGTAAATTTGTGATTTTTCCATAAAGAATAAAAGTACAAAGGAAATAATTGTAATGTTTTAACTGGACAAATAAAGTAATCATTTTATTTAGCAAATGCTAACACATTTTGAATTCAATGCCTGCAAAATATTTTGAAACCCTAATGGATTGATATAAGATGTTTCACCTCTTATCCTGTGTATAATTTCAATTATCACCAACCAGCCTTTTATTTACACTGGAGGGGGCGCCAGTCCTTCACAGGGCAACACCCATTCACTCACACCTATGAGTCACCAATCCACCACCCACGTGGACACAGGGAGAACACACCACACTCCTCACAGACAGTCACCCGGAGGAAACCCACGCAGACACAGGGAGAACACACCACACTCCTCACAGACAGTCACCCGGAGGAAACCCACACAGACAGGGAGAACACACCACACTCCTCACAGACAGTCACCCGGAGGAAACCCACACAGACACAGGGAGAACACACCACACTCCTCACAGACAATCACCCGGAGGAAATCCACACGGACACAGGGAGAACACACCACACTCCTCACAGACAGTCACCCGGAGCGGGAATCGAACCCACAACCTCAACAGTCTGTGTGACTGCGACACTACCTGCTGCGCCACCGTGACGCCAACTGTCATATTATTTAAAATGATTTGAACATGTCAGAGTAGTTTTTATGATATTTGAATTACAATTTATTAATCTATTTCACTGAGAGGATTAAACTTAGACACAACAAAGCACAGACACAAGCTTTCACTAAAAAACTGCAGCAGGAGTGAGAGTTAGTTGTACGATTTAATCCATATTTCAGCATAAAAATAATGTAGTCTACCCTCTGTCTTCAAAAGTAGCGATGCTGTGTTTACGTTGCCTAGTAAAACAGTTAACACTGGGCTCTGTTTAATAAGAAGTGAATTATGGGCCAAATTTGGTAAAATTTGGTAACAATTCACATAAAAAAATAAAAATAAAAAAGGAACGCACTAAAGTTTCCGGATGAAACACGGAAGACGTTAACGTTGACAGCACTAGAAAAATATAACACTTTAGAATTAGACTATTTATATAATATTACTGCTTCTCAATAAAATATTGATATCAAGGAATTGTGAATAAAATGCTTTAATGCAAAACCAAACAAGCCACTCATCAGTAACTCATCCACATTAGTGCAATAGTGATCAATCATTTTGTTGATTATGCTTAAATACTGGACTGTCCCTGGAATCGATTCCAAACATTTTCATACACAAGAAGAAAGCAAACAAATAAACCACAAAAACAAGTGAATGCTCAGGTTCCTGAATCTGTACCTGATCAAGAGCTTACCCTTCTGGAGTGGAAGTCACTAGTCCCCAGACTGGGGTTACTATGGATGCTGGGTGGAGTGGAATCAGGCAATGCTGGCAAAGGTGCTGGAGCAGGGCTGGATGTCTCTGGGGCTGGTGCTTTAGTGTCAAGAAGACCTGCTGCCCTTTTCCTCTGAGCAGCAATCTGAGACAGCACACTGTCAGATGCACTGCCTCCTGGGAAAGGGCGTCGGTATAAGAAAATAAGATGGGAGGGTTAATTCACAATTTCTGGTCGTTAAGAAGAAATAAGTCTGATGTGATATGCATCATCATTATTATGCAATGGTTAAGCTGAGGAGGAAGAAAAAAAGCTATGTAGTTTCTGTTTTTTAATAAATAATTTTATGTGGCCGGACAACACAGTTCACCAGTGAGCTCAGTTTATTTTACTATAGCACATATGATTATTATTTGTCTTTCTATCATTATATATTACTTCATCTTGTTGAGATTGTAAGACAATGTCTGACCCTTCCTTGTTCATGAATACACTGTTGTTTATGTATTTCCAAACACTACCTGAGCGGTTATGGGAGTCTGATGTGTGGCGGTTGACCCCGCCCACTCCATTGGATCCTCCTGATGAGTGCGGAGAGTTATAGTTTCCTGAGTTAGAGGGGGAGGGAACCTTATTGATGCTGGGAAACTTCATGGTTCTACTCACTACTCGGCTTATGGATGTCTAAAATAAAATCAGAAACATTCATATGATCAAAACAAAAATTTACAAGAAAATTCAGCCACAAAATGTCATGTACCTCTAGGATTTTACTATAAATCACGGGTAAATCAGGCTTATTATGAGCAGAGGTTTAACATTACATGACCAAACACATTAACGCACAATAAATAATTTTAATTATTGTTTAAGGATAGTTAAAATAACAGAAAGAATGAAAATAGAAGATCCATTCAGTCTGCTTCAGTAGAAGGCAGTTAAATTTGCCATGCAATTTAATACTCAAAGACGATTCCAAAGACAGTACAATTTCATTTTAATAACTATAAAAACAATTATTGCGCAGTCATATCTACCAATTATACAAGCCTGCCTCGAATAATCAGATAGAACTCCTTTTCCCAAAAGACTATATAAATGAGACTGAATAAATCTCATCCTGCTGCTATTCAGAGTTTCTATTTTGATTTCAGGAAATAGCTTCTTATCGTATTTTCTAATGACACACTGACAAGCCTTTGTGAAACAGCTCAGTACATCACGGTAGACAGAGTCCTATTGAATCCTTACGATATCAGAGTTTCCACTGCTGTTGAAGTTGGCTTTGCTGGGTCTCTGAGGCATGGGCAGGCGAGGCTGCTCACTGGTCTTGCCTCCATCCTTCATCGTCCTCGAGCGATCAGAGTTCCATGGTTCAAAGTTGGATGGTGGTAGGAACGGTGGAATAACGGCCTTTAGCTTGTCGTTGGGCAAACGGGTTAGTGGTGCACCATTTCTCAGCTGGGGGGGGGGGGGGGGGGTGGGTGGTTGGGGGTGGGTAGAGAGAGTTATAGTTTTGTATTGTATTTAACAGTCTAAAGCTTGGTAGTTTTTGCAAAGTGATACATTTTTTAAATATTAATTCTATATTTGATACTTATTCTGTTATACTTTATTTTACATCACTTTGAACCATTTCAGAATTGATTGTGTCTTTTCTGTTTATCACCTTGATGCTTGGGGGACAACTATAATCTGTGTATGTTCCCACTTACGGTAGGAGACAACGACAGAAAGAGCGACCCATAAACATCTCTGTAAAACATTACTCTCTCTACCTTGCGCGTGACTCTTGTCTAATTCATTCTCAGCAACTGCTTCGATGACCAAAATCCAATATAGTATTAGAAGAAAAAATATTAAATTAGAGGAGGCATGGTGGCGCAACAGCTCCGGTTTCCTCCCACAGTCCAAAAACACACGTTGCAGGTGGATTGGCGACTCGAAAGTGTCCGTAGGTGTGAGTGTGTGAGTGAATGTGTGTGTGTCTGTGTTGCCCTGTGAAGGACTGGCGTCCCCTCCAGGGTGTATTCCCGCCTTGCGCCCAATGATTCCAGGTAGGCTCTGGACCCCCCGCGACCCTAAATTGGATAAGCGGTTACAGATAATGGCTGGATGGATGGATGGTGGCGCAACATGTAGTGTCGTCTGTGACTGTCTGTGAGGATTGTGGTGTGTTCTCTCTGTGTCTGCGTGGGTTTCTTCCGGGTGACTGTCTGTGAGGTGTGTGTTCTCCCTGTGTCTGCATGGGTTTTCTCCGGGTGACTGTCTGTGAGGAGTGTGGTGTGTTCCCCCTATGTCTGCGTGGGTTTCTTCCGGGTGACTGTCTGTGAGGTGTGTGCTGTGTTCTCCCTGTGTCTGCATGGGTTTTCTCCGGGTGACTGTCTGTGAGGAGTGTGGTGTGTTCCCCCTATGTCTGCGTGGGTTTCCTCCGGGTGACTGTCTGTGAGGAGTGTGATGTGTTCTCCCTGTGTCTGCGTGGATTTCCTCCGGGTGACTGTCTGTGAGGAGTGTGATGTGTTCTCCCTGTGTCTGCGTGGATTTCCTCCGGGTGACTGTCTGTGAGGAGTGTGATGTGTTCTCCCTGTGTCTGCGTTGGTTTCCTCTGGGTGACTGTCTGTGAGGAGTGTGGTGCGTTCTCCCTGTGTCTGCGTGGGCTTCTTCCGGGTGACTGTCTGTGAGGTGTGTGGTGTGTTCTCCCTGTGTCTGCATGGGTTTTCTCCGGGTGACTGTCTGTGAGGAGTGTGGCGTGTTCCCCCTATGTCTGCGTGGGTTTCTTCCGGGTGACTGTCTGTGAGGAGTGTGGTGTGTTCTCCCTGTGTCTGTATAGGTTACCAAAAGTGTCCATAGGTGTGAGTATGTGAGTAAATGTGTGTTGCCCTGTGATGGACTGGCGCCCCCTCCAGGGTGTGTTCTTAGGATCCTCCGCAACCCTGAACTGGATAAGCGGATAAGAACTGGATAATGAACGAATAAATGAATATTCAGTCACTATTTGTATCAGTCAATGCTCAATGTCATTATCAGAGGAGGAAAAAGGGTTTGTGCCATCTAAGAACAAAATATTTTTCACACATGTCACAAAATGTCTTACAAACCATTGTTGTAATAAGGAAGTCATCTTTCTCGCTGCTGGTCCTGCCAAGACCTTAAAAAAATCAGAACAATACAAGTGAATAAAATCTAGCATCAACTGACACGATCATGAAACTAAAACTGACTGCGCCTTTTTGATATCATCCAGAACTCTCATCAGTAAATGTTTCACATCTAGACAGTGCAATAACACAAACTTTTTGGCATAACCGAGAAAGCGTTAAGAGACTGAAATCATATAGAAAAAGTGAAACCTTCCTATCTAAAATCTTATTAGTCTAATAAAGTGTATATTTAAAGACACCCTATACAAACACTCTCCTCCTTCAAACATGTGGCAAGCATGCCAAGGTAACCACGCTGGGCTTATGGTCCATACACAGTCTCCCCTACCTCTCCCCTTCCCCCATCCTATACAGGAGAACCAATGACACCTGATGCAGATTGACCTGAACATAGCCATATCCCAGGTCACTTTGATTCCCCATTTACAGAGCCATGGCTGAGTATGAACCCCCGCATTCAAACAGACTGGAGAGTTACTTAACTATGAGGAAGCTTTCACTACGTTTTACAAAAGTGTATTGGATTGAAATCATATTTAGGACCTTTAATGGTAACTATCTTACCACTTTCCTTGGTCTTAGCAGTCCATGCAATGGTGATGTCATTAACCGCAGATCCAGCAGAGGGGGCAACTGTAGCGCTGTGCTCAGAGCTGTGTGCATCCATCCTATGCTCTGCCTTCATAGTGGCATCTAATGGAACCTCTGGGTCATCAGGAAAAGGAGCCAAGCGATTAGGGGAAAGGCCATGCCTCAGTGTGTGTGTAAGCTTCAGCTTTCGAAAGCGATTGGACATCCGGTTCCACCAGGACTGAGAGTGTGGAACACAAATATAGATTATTACTGCATCAGAATTGTGATAAGGAACAAAGGCGTATTGCCATTCCCCAGATTCTTAAGAATTTTACATTACTTTGAAGTGATGCATTATCATATGGAATTAAAATATATAGCATTCAGGGAGTGAATTCCAGTGTTTTCAAATAACAATCAAATTTGTTTCAGGTTTTAATTATTCCAAGTTTAAATGTTAAAGTGTAATATTAGCCATATGTGTCCAGTACTCATCAAGCATGAATTGTGTACAATATATTACTTGGTTGAATGACTATTTGGGTAATTGGAAACTTATATACAGGGTGGGTCATTTATATGGATACAAAATAGGAATATATTAAATAATAATAAATAATAATATATAAAATAGGAATGGTTGGTGATATTAATTTCCTGTTTGTGGCACATTAGTATATGGGAGGGGGGAAACTTTTCAAGATGGGTGGTGACCATGGCGGCCATTTTGAAGTTGGCCATTTTGGATACAATTTAAATTTTTTCAATGGGAAGAGGATCATGTGACACATCAAACTTATTGGGAATTTCGCAAGAAAAACAATGGTGTGTTTGGCTTGGTTTTAACGTAACTTTATTCTTTCATGAGTTATTTACAAGTTTCTGACCACTTATAAAATGTGTTCAAAGTGCTGCCCATTGTGTTGGATTGTCAATGCAACCCTCTTCTCCCACTCTTCACACACTGATAGCAACAGGCTTCCAGTATCCGTAGTGTCAGGAAGTTAATATCACCAACCATTCCCATTTTATTAAGCTGTATCCATATAAATGGCCCACCCTGTACATTGGAGTTGACTGTATACACTGCTGGTAAGAAAATAATAATAATAATAAAAATAGTATTATATAACTTCCTATTGCACTATGAGGTTTGTGTATGGTTGAGTGAAGAGCGCTACCTTCAGGCCTCCTTTATCATCTGGTGGTTCTGGTACACTGGCGGAGACACGCTTCTTGATCAGCGTCTTTCCTTTGTGTTTACTTTTGTCTTTATCTACCATCATACACACAGAAGCCAAAAGCCTCACCAGCTCAGTGTCTGAAACACATTTTAATCACAGAATTATTAAGATATACTACCACGTGAATCTTGCATCGGAATTGTTTTTAACCAAAAGCAGGTTTGATTTTACCTGGGTCATTTAACAGCATAACAAGGTCAAAGGCTGTATATCCATTCTTAGCCCTTAGATTTACATCAGCTCCTTGATTCAGCAGATATTTCACAACATCCTTATTGCTAAAATGCAAAACAATTAAATAAATAAATGCCAGAAAAGAATATCAGAAAATCATTCATCAAATACAAAACAGAAATCAGATAATTTTAAATAAAATTTTGTACAATTTATTTGGTTTATTGGAAACAGTTACCTACATTCATCTCATGTGGTTGTCTAGTCATAAAAAAGCCCAGTCTAAAAACAGGGTTTCCACAGTTTATAGGAAATGATTTTCCATGACAGGTGCACGACAGCTACTGCTCAAAAAATGCAAAATCTTAAATCCTCGAACACCCTTATTATTATAAACACCACCACCACCCATTACGACCCCATAAGGCAAGAAAGCACTGGGCAATTTTTTCCCAATCTGGTCGTGGCTGAATAAAGTTTATGATTGGGCTGAATTTCAACTACATTGACTGCTGTTTGACATGCAGTGTGAGTGGGGAAGCAACATCCAATTAAATGGCAAAATAAGCAGCTACTGTTTGCTTTTTTAATATTTTGATACATACGTTGCCTGTGAAAAAACTGTAATGCAGTGCTTAGAAATGTGGAGCTAAGCAGATCTATAGTAGGGATGGTGCAGCAAGGCACATGAATGAGATACATAACAGATATGTTTACTGGAGTTAGGGGCCCGAAAACATTCTCATCTACAAAAGTGAGGCATTTCAGAAATAGTTTGGGATCCAGAGCTGTAAGGAATGGAGAGTTTGCTTATCAACAGCTTTTATGGGGCTGTGTTTCACTGCCAGAGTTAGCACCAAGTCACTTTATGTCATTCACATTTATTTCTCAGTCAATAATCGTCATCATGATGTCATGTTCTACCCGAAAATTAGAACAAATGTAACCTGCTGCAAGTATCTGGGCCTGTGTTAGTAGCGTTACTCTACTAATGTCCATAAATCTTTCCATGTGGTACGCTGTATTATTCCAAACAACAAAGGGCATGAATAGACCATAAAACTGGGCATAAGCAGCTAAAAACTTGCTGACATATAAAAGAAAAATAGGCTAAATATATACTTGACTTCGCACAGTACGTTTATTCAGTGATGTGTATCTAATGGTCATATATATGTGTGTGTGTGTGTGTGTCTTTGTCTACAAGCATACATCTTAAAACGATTACTAATTTGAATAAAGATATAGAAAAGAAATAAAGAAATAGGTCCCATCTTAAATGTTCATGTAAACTTTTTTTTAATATTTTGGAATATGTGAAACACAGTAATAATGTTCATTTGTAAATGTCAGTATACGTATGTTATTTATTTTTCCTGAATTATTTTACTGTATATCTTATCATTTATGTTTTAATGAGATCAATAAAGAATGGTTGTACATGTTTGAATAAAGTAGGTATGTACAGTTTGTTTGTTGCTGTCTAAATATGTCTCAAAATCGGCTAATGCGCACATTTTTGGATGTATATTCTGTGTGCCCTACCCATGATATGTGGCCTGCATAAGAGCTGTCCAGCCATGGACCCCATCTTGCTTGTCCACATCTGCGTTCTTCTCCACCAGTAACTGCACCACCTCAAGCTGTCCACTGACAGCTGCAATCATTAAAGGAGAAGCCCCATCTGCATTAGCCATGTTCACCTGCGACGGATCCTCTTCTAATATCTCCTTCACCAGCTGGGCATTTCCTATAACATGAAAACAGACACTGACAAAACCAGCCTCATTGTTGGAGCAATGACAAATATAGTTTAATCCTCATAAAATATCCCCAAATTATATATATGTTTGTATTTATAAAATTTGACTAAGCTTTCCAATACAATACAGTATTATTCCGATGCTATTTGTGCATGTGTTACTCACCTAGCTTTAAGGCACTGAAAACATCAGGTCTCTTCTTTTCAGCATCTATTAATGATAAAAAACATCAAAAAATAAATCACCAAAATAGAGAAAATATTCTGATGATGAGATACAGTGGTTAAAAGTCACATTCTCGATTTACTCATATTTTAATATACATTTCAAACTGCTGCAAGTGGTGAAAAATAGTATAACTGGAAAACCGGGAACCAATATCACAAGTCAGTTAGAATTTACTTATACATATTAACAAAGGACTGCAATGATTAAACAAATTGCTATTTGAAGGTACTTTGTGAATTAGGCCTGGGAATGGGACCTCATGACATGCAATCTGCCATTTCCAAAGGGTTAGTCATAGATAAACAGGTAACAATAGACTTTCATCCATGTTGGAGGGAACCAGAAAACCTATGACTCCTGTTCTCCTGTCTGCAACATGGTGCACAAAAGTTCAGAATATTTAAACTTAATATCAGCTCGCACATATGCTGTGACAGACTATTTTCTTTTCTGCTGTGCTTGCTGCTGAGCTCAGCACAGAAAGAATCAGTGTATTCACTGCGCATCCACTTGAAAGTAATGTGTTTCAATGGACAGCTCAAAATTGTCTGCATTCTTTGTGAAAACAGCTAATGGGGTCTTGGTGAATTCCTCAAGAAAATCAAATATTGGGATGGCCCCATATTGACCAATCTAAACCCCTAGGAGCAGTGCCAGAATATGTCAAGAAGTTCCAATAAGCTTGTGTCCAGAGCCTACCCAGAATCACTGAGCACACACTCTGAAGGGGGCGCCAGTCCTTTGCAGGGCGACACACACTCACACATTCACTCACACCTATGGACACTCTTGAGTCGCCTATCCAGCTACTAACATTTGTTTTTGGATCGTGGGAGGAAACCAGAGCACCTGGAGGAAACCCACGCAGACACAGGGAGAACACACCACACAGTCACCCGGAGCGGGACTCAAACCCATAACCACCAGGTCCCTGGAGCTGTGTGACTGCGACACCTACCTGCTGCACCACCGTGCCACCATACCCCAGTTTAAGCCTCACTTCATCTGTCTGTTACATGTTCTACTTCAAAGCCCTTTTATTCATTCATTCAATCATTCATTATCTGTAACCGCTTATCTAATTCAGGGTCGCGGTGGGTCCAGAGCCTACCTGGAATCATTGGGCGCAAGGCGGGAATACATTTCTTTGGGTATCATATATTTAGAAGCATTATGAAAAATGTCAAAATAGGTTCAGATTAAGTTCAGAACCAGGATGTGTAGCCAAAAATCTGGGAGCATTCCATGCCTCTTTCAGAGCATACGAACATGTCAAAATTAAAAGTAAATGTTCATCTGTTTGTCTTACCTGGTTGTGGTCGAACAGTTGTGATTGAGTCAAGGTAGTTCTTCACCTCTTTGTGTTTAAGTTGTAGTGCTATTTCAAAAGCTGTTTTGGACAGAACATTAAGGTGGTCAGGGTCAGCACCACGCTCTACTAGCTGCTTAGCAATGCTAGCCTTCCCGCTCAGTGTAGCTAGCATTAGCGCGCTCCAGCCTGTAGTCTTCTGAGAAAAGTTCACATCAGCGCCCCATTCTAAAAGAAGCCTTACCACGGCTTCATGGCCATGTTGAGCACTAGCCAATAAGGACGTGATATCTAAGAAGTTCTTGCCATTATCATTGTGGTTACTGTTATTGCCACTAGCATTTCCTTCAACTGAAGAAAGGTGGTCAAAATCATCCACAAAGGCTCCATTCTCAAGTAAGAATTTGGCCACATGTGTGTGGCCCCCACGTGCAGCCATGGTGAGCACGCTAGTACCCAAGCGATTCCTTCCATTGATCTCTGCCCCATTCTCCAGCAAGAGGTGAGCCACGTTCAAATGGCCGAATCTAAACAGGACAACACAAAGAGTAAAGCCACTTCAGTCGGGCAAGCAGTTACCACTTAAGTAAACTAAAACTGAATTACGTTCACGCCACAAAAAGGACATATGCCTCACTGAATTCTATTGCAACTCAAACAGGGTGAAATCATAGTATCTTTATCAGCAATCTGCTGCTGAAGAGGGCCTGTTTTACAAATTCTTTTAGGAGCATTACATACTTTTTAGAGATTGTGTTAATAATTTAGATCAAATAATAATCTGTTTTTCTAAAGAAAAGTGTGCAGTTTATAATGGACACAACAATTCTGATTTCTTAACTTGTTAATTAGGAAAAAGAAACTACATACTACAATACTGTTCAAACAAAAGTTTGGTTTAGAGAAGGCTAGCGGGTGCCTCTATCTGAAGTATTTTAGTGGCGCACCTAAAATAAAATTGGAATTATTATTTTATTACATGCTTTTCTAAATAAACCCATAGCTCTTTTGCCCTGTGATTTGTGAAAGTCTTTAAATAGAACCCTGCTCTTATTTGTATGTATGGTGTTTGTTATGTGACTACGTTACACTGAGAAACTAATGAAACACAGAAAGACAAGAAAATCAAGCTTGAAGGGGTCACTCCAAGTTATAAAGGGTATTAACTAACATACAGATGTTTTCGAATTATCTCGGGAATGCTGTTATCGACAGGGACAGAATGAAGTTGGATGCGACAGCACAAAACACCACTATCAGAAGTTAGAACACTTACGTACTAAGGCAGTGAACAGCAGGCCTTCAATATGAGCATGTCTGGATGCTGATGGCAGACAACTTCAGTACTTTCTATGAGTTCCTCATGTTTCTTACAGACCAATGTATGACTGTGTAAAATTTTACTAAATTTGGTCAATTACTTTAAAAATTATAAGAAAAATTGAGGCCAATAGTAAAATGCATCTCCATTTTAGTGGATTATTAGTTTTATATATCATTTCATATTTCACAGCGGCTGTCCCTCACATTTTATAATGACCAATAGAAATGCTCCAAAATTATTTTTCAAATCAGTTTTAGCAGAATTTGGTAAAGAAACTTTCAGAGTAAACACTTTTTTTTCCACAGCTCAAACCTAACTGTTGAAGAGATGTATTAAGTGCAAATAGTGCACTTCTATTTTCATTTGGGAATATAACAATTGAGATTATATTGAATTACAGTTCTATAAATAATATTCAATAAATGTACTATAAGAATGCTACGAATGGTGTTGTGCCTTTCTTCTGGGGTGTTGTGATGTGGGTGATGAAGAATCTCTAGCAGACACTGTCTCGAGTTTTAAATACATTTGTATTTCACAAAAGAACAGCATCTTACCAGCCATAAGGGCTGGGAGAGAATCAGCCAATTCCATTCATCTCTCCCCACAGTTCTGCATTTCTCACTAATATAGGGTTTTTTTTCTGTCTATCCATTTAAGGTAATGGTATAGCTCGTGTTTACATTACCTCCAGCTCTGGGACTGAAGTTATAGCCCCCTGCTCTCTCAGGAAACTTACTCTCAATACACATGGACAAAGACAAAAATCATTTGTGTAAACCCAGAGTAGTAAAACATTCCTATGTGCTGCAAACAGTTAATAACACATGCAGATATGGACATTAAATGATACGTTATTTGGAACTTATAATGTGAACTTCAAACCCAGTCAACACATGGGTTAAATGTTGGCCCCACATATGGATGTCTCTAGGATCAATGATGGGACCAGGATGTGATAAACTTAGGGCCCATCTTGGCTGTATTTCCCACCCAAACAGAGCTTTCGTGTACCACTAAAACTAAAACGTGTGGTTTTATTATTGACTAACAATAAAAAGAAGAATAGATTAGGTCATTGGCTGCAGATAAATACTACGTTTTGGTTTAAAAGGCTGTCTTAATGTGTCTAAGCAATAATCCCGAACTTCATATGGGTTTTGCCATTTGTGATGCAGTCTGTTTAAAAAAAAAAAAAGATTCACTTCATATGCTTTTTAAACACAACTTGCAAACTGGTGTTGTTATAATGAAGTCCACAACGAAAAAGTAATAAAGTTAACTTCCACCCGAGGCAGAGAAAGAAGTGCCCCACCTCGCTGCTTGCATGAGCGGTGTCCAGCCATAGTTATTCCGGCTATCCACGGACGCCCCTTTTCGGAGCAAGAACCTGACTAAATGTTCGTGCCCACTAGCGGAGGCGAAGTGCAAGGCCGTGTTGCCTTCTTCGTCGGTACAGTCGACGGGAACAAGAGGTGGTCCTCCCCGGACGGCGTCCACATTACACTCCGAGACCGAGTCTAAACGTGATCTGGATAGCCTCCCCGATTCATTTCCAGGCTCAAGGATTCTCTTTGCGCTTTCATAGTCCCCCTCATCGCAAGCACGGAACAACAAAAGCGAATTAGCCGGGATACCGAAATTCATCTCGGAGTTTCCAGTACACTCTTGCGAAGCCACAATTTTCTTTGAGTGTTGTTTTCAATGCTTACTGGCAGTCCGCACTTCAAATACATCGTGGGACCGAACGGACAGTAACGTTTTGAAAGTTCTAAAAGCCCCAGAACCACATTAAACCCGTCGGCGAATGAACCTAGTAAACGAGTGGAAATATTTGGTTAAATCTCTGTTCTCTGCTGGTACCGCTACTCCTCCAAGCTTTGGAAGTAAACTTATTCCACTTCAACGTCGCGACTGCGCATGCGTCACTACTATCTCTGAGATGATGGGTTTCAGCCTCCACTGACGTCCCAAACTTACATTCACTGGAGAAAAGCCACGTTTGAAAAAAAAGGTCAGAAACAGCGTTATTCGAGCCATTATTTGAATGGGTGATGAAAATGAAATGAAAATCGATATTATTAGGGGAAAGGTTTAAAAAGGTTTAAAACAAGACAACAAATCAGTAAACTCTGCTGGACACCATCCCCCCGGAACCAAAACAGATATTACCCACGGCATATACCCATATGTCACCCATTGTTTCGAAATACCGTCATTATACTAGAGTCTTTCTATACATAAAGTTACACTCGCAGCTATGGGGAGAATCCCTGGTGAAGGGAGCTCTGGGAGTGTTCACAATTGGTAACAATTTTGGGAGCCACTCTCCAGCGGAAGGATAAGGCAGGTGCCGTTACTATGGTTACAGATAGTCCCTCTCCTGGCCAAGCTGTTTTGTCTTTATGTTAGCACTTTAGCGTTTACAAGAGGCAATAAAGTTAGAAGACAAAGAAATGCACCATTAGGCAAACGAAACAACATACAATAAAATGAATGTTACATTTTACACTCCTGTTTACGTGTTGGTAATGAAAACAAGTTTAGGAAAGAGTCCAATTTTGTAATGTAATTGTGAAAAATAATTTAAACAGCCTTACAAACTCCAATGAATTCGGTTAAAAAACATGAAATGACACTAGGAAAAACGTCACAGGCTTTGGTGCATTGTTGTGAAGCATGTATGAAATGCCAAATTATTTCTTAATGTAATTTGTTTTAAATTTTTTTTCTATTGAACCAAAATATTTTGAAATTGTCTCACATGAAAATAGCACAAACAAGCACACAATCACACCCACAGGTATTTTTTACATATTATATTTTCCTATTTTTTTACTTTTATTTAATCCTAAGAAAACGCATATCTAGTTATCATTAAATGTTAATATAGTTGTTCTTTCATTTACTATAAGGAACGTCTAATATATTTTACCTTTTGTTAAGCATATAAGTAAAAGAATAACTTTCAATTCAGCTCTACATGCTTTATGTTACAAAGAAGCCAAACATTTTACATAAATCCTGCATTTTGCGACTTAAGATTCTATTTCCTAATATCTGACCAAAAAAGTAGTATCACAAATTACTTGTATCATGTTTACAGAGAGAAACTGTTTTGGGTTGCCATAAGTAAAGTAAATTTCTGATGACTCTTTATGGCTTTGTACATAGAGCTGAATAATTTGAATCCAGTAATAAACCTTTGTTGAAAACTGTTATTATGTTGGCTAGTTTCCCCACAGTGTAAGAAATGTACCTCAAGTAACCCGAGATTAGGATGATTGCACTTATGAAAGCAGTCACATATCAGTTTTATTTACTACACATGTAATTGTCCTTGTCCAAAGTTTACAGTTTGTACAATGACATAATCATTTGCATAATCAACATCTTTGTACAAAAAGTTTTTTAATTGTCAGTAACTTTATCCAGAGCCTACCAGGAATCATTGGGCACAAGGCAGGAACTCACCCTGTACGTGCAGCAAACTCAGAGCAAACCATACAGACATGGACATAAGGTCTGACAGACATCCCCAGCACCCAGGGGGCAGTTGGGTGTTAGGCGTCCTGCTCAAGAGCACCTCAACCATGGATGGCCTTGTTGATTCACTTCAAACTATCTCAATTTTCCTATTGGCCATGGGGACTGAACTAGGGCCCTTCCACTCCCAAGAGTATCTAATAATCTAGAAGCTGTCATTTTAATGTGTAAATTCTACATAGTGTTACTTTAAAACACAAAGCTCTGTCTAGATCCTCATGTTTGCCTGCACTGTCTGGCAGAGATATCTTTGGTAGAATAAATAAGCAAAACATGTAAAATTCTGCTGCTTCTGAGGCAGATTCTGGCAAATAAATTATTTCGTATTTGATTTTTGATTGCTGCCACTGAAGAAACTTCATCTTAGCCTTTGCCTCAGTTACTTTAGAGGCAGCCATCATAACTCCAGTGTGCAGGAAAGTACTTCTTCAGAATCTGCCTCAGAGGCAGCAAGTTATTATCCTCCATTTAAGAAATAAATAAGTCTACAGTAACAAAAAAGATTATATGGAACACTTTCTTTCTGAAAGTCATTTCTGGCAAGTGCCAGAGTCTAGGCAGAGTTTTACCTGTTTATGGCGCTGTATTTTAAAATCTCCCAACATGTGCTAACCAATAACGTTCCTCCCTTCCACCTGACTGCTAACAAATTACATTCTTGCTGCCTCCAGGACCATTCTGAGTATTGGTTTTGCACATGAGCGCTTTTCCTGTTGAGTTTAGTTACAATCTTCATATATCAAACTGCCACTTCCCCTTTCCCAGCCCTAAAACATTCAGTCCAGTAAAGTTCTCTGAAGACTTTCATTAACTGGAGCAACTTTCTCTGCAGAAAAGTAGACTTTCTGGAGCAGAGTTGATAGCCTATGAACCACATTAAGGCACCTTTCTGAGACACTTTATGTTGACTCTTAGATTAATATGCTGTCTTTCGTTAACTCATCAACTAAGATGATCTGTAATGTTACAACCATTATTCCTGAGCTAAACCAGTGAGCAGCCAGACTGTGTTACTTTCTATAATAGTCCCCTGTAGAAAAATGATCACCTTCATAACAGCTGACACTTAGCCATGAATCACACACTATTTCTAACAGTGGATGGAAAGCCTAAATCATCTTGAATAATGACAGAATAGTGGATTTAACATCTGTAATGATTATGCAAATGAAGACCAGAGAAAAAGAGAAAAGCGTGGGTGAGATGCTGGAATATCAAGACCAGTTTTTTTATGAAAATAAATGACTGTTCAAGGCCTTATAATTAGTGCCATACAAAATGTCCAAGTCTCCCCTAGAATTTACATTTGAAAATGTATGAAAGAGAAAGAATTTTGCTATGAGCAAAGGCCACGGTGTCTGTTATGACTGCTTAGGGGAAATATGACGTCTCTGCACACCTGTCTTTGTTATATTGCTGGTGATGCTTCATCCATCCACAGCCAGGATTACAAGAGAGTACAACTGGCCTTTATTTGTATTCCTTCTCCCAAGCAGCAGCATACTGGTAGCTAGAATAGCACATCTGGGCAGGTACTGCTCCGCTTCAACTGTTCTTGGCAATCCAGTGACATTGAGTTTGCACCATATTAAAAAAGAGGTAGTGGCTGGGTTCACATGTCTCAGATGATGTGTCATGCTCCAAGCTTGAGAGCAAGTCATGAAAGGATTAAGACACATTCCCTTGATCTGAGAGCAGTTAATTTGCTTTTATTGTAGTGTGACACGTGTGTAAGACATTTTCTCTAACTGTACAAAAAATGTAATGCATTTACTTTACATTTTGTAACAGAAATTCATTTTGGAAATTAAGTACATAACCAATACTTTCTTTTTTTTCCATTATTTGTGAATGTTTGTGATGCAGTTTCACTAATGTAGATGTGTAGTTACATAGAGCCGTGTACTAAGGTCACGTATGAAGGTAGTTTACTGTATGTATGTACAATTGATCTTAATTCCTCTGAAGGTGAATATGTCAGTTCACCCACACAGCATCTCCCTTTATTCAAGAAAAACACGAAGGAAAGAAAAGAGTGTCACGACCAGAGGTGAGATTTTATGGTGGTGGGGGATGTCCAAGTCAAATGACTTTATGAGTGTAATATTGGAACGTTATTTTATTTATTTATTTATTTATTTATTTATTTATTTATTTACCTCAACTAATCTCCACAACTCAAGAGGGCAGCCTAGTAATGTAAAACATCAGCAGTTTGTCTTTCTAATGCTACCCTCTCAACTTTCTATATCTCTGTCTGCTCACCAGGTGGCGCTGTTGGGAGGAGGTGGGAAAAGAAGTGGATTCTGTGTCTCCAAACCTCCAAGACAAGGAGCACTTGATGGGCCAGTTAAGAGAGAGAGAATGCTTTGGCATGTTCCCCACCATTAGTCTCTCTATATTTTATTTAACGTCTGGTATATAACATTCTGATCAACATTATTACTTTTTCAAATTTATAGAAGTGATTAGTGGCCTAATTTCCACTAGGAGGATATTTGAATATCATTGCTGTCCAAAGAAAATCATGCATCTCCAGTCTTTCCCACAGTGTAAAAAATGTTATAATGAATGGACCAATGAACATGCCTCGAAATCTGAATAAAATGTTTTACACTGACTTCCACTGAACGTTCGATTTTTTCCTTCTTCTATAATGTCATTATTTTGTAGATGCATGGTCTTTTTGGACAACGATGATATGAAGGCAACCCTGCTGGCAAAAAATGGGAGTGATTATTTTTTTATGATTATGCCTCTGTATATGTGATGACACTCTCATGTTTAATAGAGTGTGTGTGTGTGTGTGTGTGGGCATGCAAAATAAGCTGTGCACTTTTATTCCGTTTCCTTTTACTTAACACGCACATTTTTCCTTTGACTTACAGAAGACCAAAATGGAAGAATTTTCGGTAACATCCCTTTAGTTTTGTTTCTTACATCTTATTAGTTTGTAAAGATCAGTGTTTCCTAATGCTCCAAATACAGATTGACTTGGATCAAAGGATTGCAATTCACAATTATGTGTTTTATATTCACTTTTTACGTAGTGAATATAGTGATTCTTTGCAGATAGAATTATTTACGCATTTATTCATTTCCCCAAATATTTAATATTTCCACAAATATGAGGTAAATATTAAACACATGACCCTAATATTCACATTTCTCTTAGCTTTCATGATGCTCAAACAGCTCAAACCATGGACATTTTCAATTGAGACATTTGGTAAATGCTCTTCATGGAAACAACTGGGAGCATGCATTATGTGTAGAGTGTAAAATTACACAGAGCTGCAGAGCTCAGACAAATTAACCTAACCTTCTTTTCATTTCTCCCTGTTTTATTTCCTGTTTTGCTTAGTTCCTGTTTCACTTTTGTAGTCTGTTTTTACTGTAGTTTTTTTGTATCTGAGTTTTTCTGCTCTGAAGATGTTTGCTAGCACCTATTATAAACCACTGTACTCATGTGCCCTGTATCCTGCCACTGTGCTCCAGTTGTTACAAAGTGTTTATCCCGTGCATACACAAACATTGAAATAACTTGGCTTTTCTTTTAAAGCCTTTAATAAATTCCTGGGGCTGCTACATTTTAATTTTGAAAATAACTACCAACATATATATATATATATATATATATATATATATATATATATATATATATATATATATATATATAATTATGTCATGAAACACTTACTGACTACATGTGATATATTTTTTAATGTCATCTATGGCTCCAAACATGGAATGAATGTTTACAATAATGCAGTAGCTGCAGGTACGTTTAAAATATTTTTAATTTGATGACAGTAGTATACAACAAATAGACAGATAATTTTTAGGAATTTGAAGGAAAGAAAACAACATCAAGAGTGAACGAACTAGCAGTGTAATTAATATAGAACTGATTTAAAAATGTAAATTGTTATAGAGAATTACTATATTGGCAGCACGGTGGTGCAGCAGGTAGTGTCGCAGTCACACAGCTCCAGGGACCTAGAGGTTGTGGGTTCGATTCCCACTCCTTGTGACTGTCTGTGAGGAGTGTGGTGTGTTCTCCCTGTGTTCGCGTGGGTTTCCTCTGGGTGCTCCGGTTTCCTCCCGCAGTCCCAAAAACACACGTTGGTAGGTGGATTGGTGACTCAAAAGTGTCCGTAGGTGTGAGTGTGTGAGTGAATGTGTGTTGCCCTGTGAAGGACTGGCCACCCCCCCCCCCCCCCCCCCCCCCAAGGGGGTATTCCTGCCTTGCGCCCAATGATTCCAAGAAGGCTCTGGACCCATCGTGACCCTGAACTGGATAAGGGTTACAGATAATGGATGGATGGATGGAATTACTATATTACTTATTAATTAATTAATTGGTTATATGTATTTTTTTTACAATAGGAAAATTGAGCGGCTTCCGGGACTGTGTTAAATAATCATTAAATTTAATCTTATAGAAAGACTTATGTTGATGCGAACTTGCCTGGTTGGAAAACTGAAATATTAACATTTAACCTGAGTTTAATGGAGTTTAAGGATTCAAAACTGTGGCATTTAAGCATTTTAAGCATTCAAATGTACAAACACATACATAATCCAGCTGTCTCAGAAAAGATACAAATCACAGACAGGGGCCTCTTACTAAAAAAAACAAAAAAAAAAAAAACAAGCCCAAACACGTCTCTCATCACGTTGGAAAATGAGTGTAAAGACTGAGCAGGCCCCACATTCAGTACTGGACGCCCTCAGGATGTCCAGTTGGATGTTGACTCTTAGTGGAGAGACATTTGTGGGAACTGTAGCCAGCTCCCTCTTCTTTCCCACGCTAGGATTAGTGCTGACCAATAGCTCAGTGACCTGAAGGAGAAATACTGCAAAATACTGTGCCTTTGAACTTGAAATTAAATAAAAACCTATATTTACATTTGACCATTTTAGAGGATTTTTTTTCATGTTGAAAATCTATTAAACATTTAACCAAAGTGTCCAAACTGTCCCATATAACATTAAGCTGATCTGTGAAATAATGAAGAGATAAAACGTTTCTTGGATTAATGGCCCACGAAAGACTCCAGCGAGAGCTGGACAGTGCAACAAGGAACTGATGTGTCGAGCTGTGTTCAGTCCCTACACCAGGGGTCGGCAACATTTACCACTCGAAGAGCCATTGGACCCGTTTCACACAGTAAAGAAAACACTGGGAGCCACAAAACCCTTTTGAAAATTTACATGAAATAACACTGCATATAACAGGTTTTTTTTTCGCCTTTGTGCTATGTATAAACAAACTATACTGTGTTACATTTATTAAATTAATGAACGACTGCAGAGAAAATGAAATAACATTTCTGCATGCAACAAAACATTTTTAACTCCGAAAAAAAGACATTGTGTTGACGGTTAAGTCCTTGTAGTAATGAAAAAAAAAAACGCAGAACTTAAATTATCCACTGGCAGGACACAAAAATGCTGTCCTCTCTCTGCATGCCGTCATTATTTTACTGGTGCCGTGCAGTCAGCTGCCAAAAAGTTCAAGAAACCGCACACTGGCGGGTGTCGCACGTTGGAAGTTGTGACGTGTATTAAGAGCGACAAAATATTTTAAATGTTACAAGATCGCCATAAACTTCAAAGAATTACATTTTGAAAATGAATGCACCAAAATAAAATACATTTAAATTAAATACTCAATAATTATTTTCAAAAGCTGAGCCGCATCAGAGGGATCAAAGATCCGCATGCAGCTCTGGAGCCGCAGGTTGCCGACCACTGCCCTACACACACCCCAAAAAATACACAATGAGTAAAAATATGCGCTTTCCAAAGCCCACAATTCACGTTAGAGGAACAAATAGTCAAAAGAATGCAGAGATGGTGACTTGTGTGTACATGAGTAATAGCTGTTGCTAACAATATACTTTAAGAGGGTCTGTTGGTATCTCTTACATGGAAATTCTATGCCCAACGCTGCTCTGTCTCCCCAAAGGTCTTTGTAATAACATCGTCTGTAAAGTACAGTGGCATGTAAATGCAAAACAGACAAACAGAAAAATAAATACACCCAAAAAATAAAGCACTCCAGACACACACATCAGCCAATAAGCAACAACCGTGTGATCATCAATAAGGATCTACTCTTTCCATAGTTTTATTGTCTTTTTGTGTGCATATTTTCGTTTATCTTTGTATTTACCACACACACACACACACATCTTATTATATATTCCGCCTAGTGCTACCACAAAGAGAGCTGCATCTAGTAAATCTGACTGGATTCAAAATCAGCTGCAGGGTGCAGCTAGTGCCCCAACATTTATTTTGAAAAACTTTAACCACTGCAAACTGAAAACATCATTACCTACTTTTAAATATTTGTCAAATGTGATATGTGCTACGCTAACATCTGTAACATGTGCTTGGTTCTTACTTGTGTTTCCTGTGTCATGTCTTGTCTTTGGTGTCTATATTATACCTGTGTCTGTGTTTCCTTGTTGTCCACCATTGTTTGTCTTTCTTCAGTCTGCTCTTGATGTTCCTATCTTGGTCACCAGGGCTTTGTATATGTTCTGTGTTTAGCTTTTTAGCTGTGTTTAGCCATAGCTCTGTGTGTTTAGCTCTAGCCCCGTGTTTAACCCTGTTGCTCTCTAGTTCTCTGTGTAGCTGTTTTAGTTTCTGTGTTGCATTGTGTCAAATAAATTTTCCTGCACTTACCTTCATCTTTATATATATATATATGCCAAAAATTAACAAAACATTGGTGAAAACAGTAGGGAGGATGGCATAGAGGCTCTGAAATTGTGGGGTTTGTTTGTTTGTTTCTTTTTGTGCACAGACTGGGATGTTTTCCACAAAGCAGATGCTATAAAAACAACAGAGACAGTATCTCACTACATTAATTTTCTTTTGTGTGGAGAGTGTTCTCACAGAAGGAAGATGGATGAAGCCCTGCATCACAATAAAAAAAAAGCCCATTTTAACAGCAAGGTTTTGGTGGAACTAAAAATAGGACAAAACAACTTAAGTTGCTAAAGGAGGCTGGGAGATGGCAAAGTACATTTTAGAGCAAACATTTACTATAATGAACTTAACAAAAACAGTGTCTTCATGATAGCCATTTAAAATAATAACCCAGTAGGAAGCAGCAGCTCATCACTATGGATGGCTTCCAGAATGGAAATGAACTGAAATGAACTCAGGATTTTGCTCATGATCAAAAGGTCTGGAGAAGTAAAGTCCAGTGTCTAGTCAAGTCCACAGGCCCAGATGGCATCTATGCTTTGTACCATACTTAGACACATCTGTTCTGGAACCTGTCCTGTTGTACATTAACATTTTATTTAATGTCTATAGGTCAGTAGTTTTATCTTCTGTAGAGATAAAAAGCATTGAGAAACTCATTGTGTCTACACTTAAAGCTGCTTGTGTTTTTAGTTTAGACAATAAAGCCATACATCAGTTGTAAGCAGGAGTATTGCTGCGTTCTCTTCGTCACAGAAGGTCCAAAACAAAGTTGAAATGTATGCTGTGCTCAAATGACTGCAATGTGTTTTAGCTTGTATACAGGAACACTGATGTCAAGCTCTCCATGTCAAAGATGAAAGATCCAAAAAACATAAATCTCCCATGGTATGGAGTGTGTGTCCAGGCCTATGGCATTGTTAACTTTCATATGTGGGATGGCACCATCATGTAGAGATGTGTATTGTTGCCACGGCTTGCTCACATGGGGCTAGGACCCGGAAGTCTATAAAGGTGAATTGTGACAACAACACTTTAAAAAGCACTCTATAAATATAACATCAAATTGAAATTGAACTGAATTATTTTGGGATTTTAGAGAGAAACACTACCATCGAGATGATATCTATTCCTTGGAAGTCTGAGGTTATTTAAGCAAGACAATGCCAGCTGTCATTCTGCACATGCTACAACAGTGGGGCTATGTATACAAAGAATACATGTGCTTGAATTGTCTTCCTGCGGTTCAGGTTTGTCTCCTTTCTGTTTTCTGTATTCCACTCATGAAGAGTGGAATCAAAAACAGAGGCTGCACAATTTTAAGCAAATTTCACTGCAACAATTAGTATGCCCATTTCTTAATGATTAAAAAGTGAAATTAAAAGGAAAGATGATGTAACACATGCCTCTGGCCTGATATTTTTGAGTGTGTTGCAAGCATTAAATCCTATTAATGCCTTTATTAGTTGTTTATAATAATAATAATTTATTTATTATATTTATTAAATACAGTTAGTTAGTTAGTTAGTTAGTTAGAGAATTAAAAAATCACATACTTTTATGGCACTTTAAAGAATATGCCAGTTTTTTGGGGGGTTTGTATAATCTTGTCTTACCTCCAATAATCTACACGTGGCCTGTCTTTCTACAAATGCATACGTTCATGCAAACAGTCCTTGATATAGCACTCTCTTCATTGTGCTGTGGCTGTGCGCTGGGACGGATGTGTAACTCTTATCTGCTGTTTGTGTTGCTGCCTGTAGAGATTCATTGTGTTTATAATGAGATGTATTTGTTATTTTTGACAACAGGCCCACATCCTGTCGCTGTTAAATAGGTACCAAAAAACAATGTTGCCATAGATTCAACAATAAACATAGCTCCTATTTTTGGGGACTTTTAGACGGTTAATTTTTTTGTAAAGCACCTCTCAAATAAGAGAAATGTATTCTAGCTCGACGCAGAAAGAAATTCAAAGATCCAAAGGAAAGTAAGAGAATATTATTTTTTGTTCAAATCTTGCAATGCACTTGTTTTACTTAAAAGTAGGCAGCTTATAGGCCTCTTTTCCACTGCAGGGCTAAACAGTTTTGAGAATGGATGGTAACCGTCCTGGTGTAATTTCCACACAGGCACAGAATGCTAACAAACAGTGCTGAGCTAGGTTTTCTCAACACATTTAGCTGCCCATCCTCAGGGTCACAGAACCATTCAGTGGGAGTGCTTAGGAAAATAGGATCCACGGATTGTCTCTGTCTCTGTATGCAATTTGCTATTTGCTCAGACATGAATTTATTCTGCAACACAACAATTTTACAGTTGAGTAGCATGTACAACCTCTCAGTATATGTTAAAAATATGTTTCCTGTTGGCCACATATACTGTAAACATCCATAAGCCCCTTAACTTCAACCAGACTACACCAGTGTGAGGCCCAGCAACCAATAGTGTATGCAGGCTGAAATACTTGGAGAAAGCAGGAAATCACACACAAAATGTCCTCATAATTTGTCATACACAAGTCATCAATCGGCCTTGATGTTATAGCCTTGCTATTGTTAGGGGTTATGTTTTGCTTCCTTGATATTATCAATAAACCAACTTTTGTTATGTCGACAAAATGAAATACAATGTTCCTTATCTCAGTAATACAATACATCTTTAGAAACAAACTCATTATCAAAATGTAACCGGGTGGTTACATTCAAGTCAAACTAAAATCATTAGAGCACCAGACTATCACTGTATTAATACATTTTAATATTATTTTAATAATTTTTATGTAAGATACAATTAATAGTTTTGCAAATTTATTAAACAAACTGTAGTAATTAATATATGTAATAGAACGTGGTATTTAACTATTTGCGGATCACAGTTTATACACAAGTCTATGTTCTGTTTGAAACTTTGTTGAAATACCTTACTGACCTGTGAAAAACATCTAGGCACATTGTAGTATAACTTTATAAATATTATGTCATTATATTATTAATGGGGAAACCCATTGTTTCCTTACAAAAAAAAAACACGTTGTTAGGTGGATTGGCGACTCAAAAGTGTCCTTAGGTTTGCGTGAATGTGTGAGTGTGTGTCACTCTGGTAAAGACTGGCGCCCCCTCCAGGGTGTGTTCCCACAATACACCAGTGATTCCAGGTAGGCTCCGGACCCACAACGACTTATAGACGATGAATGAATGCCTATTATTAGCAATAATATGTCTATGGTCTAAGATATATTAGTTCTTAGCAGTAATAGGAACTATTTGCCACCCTTGCATTTGAAATATACCCCTTTTTCCAAAAGTTAACACAGTTGTCTGGAGTCTCAGTGAAACATTGGTGGCCACATGGATCAAAAAACACAGCACTTTCCATACTGTGTCTAATCAGCCATGTTCAGAATGACCAATTTCAGGGCCTGTTTACCCCAAATGTGAGGAATGAGGACTTGAGGAGCAGATACACTGGGTTTTAATAATTTTTACTTTGATCTCTTTATTCTCTGTGCTCATTGTGTTTGTTTTGCTGTGTTTAACTTTGGCTTGGCACACTTACATGAACACTGGGTCAGCGCTTTGATTGGAGAGACTCCAACGGGCCCAGTGCTGTGTTTGGAGACTAAAATTTAAAAGTGTATTCATTTTTGCATGAAATGTTGAATATAAAATTAGTTCACAAAGCTGCTCAGTAAGTAGCGGACTATTAAAGTTGACTGTTCAGTTTGTGCCTCTTCGGATAAACTTGAGTTCATCATTGAGGAATTCTCTGAATAAACAGGATGCTGATGCTGGAGGCTCTCTGTCCCCCAAAAAATACTTCCTTTGAATCTCTTCCCGCATTTTCTCATGCTGTGTCACATTTGCTGCAGGTTATATTCCAAAACAGTACTTCTCCAGCTTATGTTGTATGTGCCTTTACAGTAAGGTAGGCATTGTTTACCGTTAAACATATTCTGTTTCTTACTGTAACTACTTTATCCAGTTCAGAGTCCTGACCGATCCAAAGCCTGCCCGGGATCATTGGGCGCAATGATGGACAGGGTGCTAGTCCATTACAGGGTACCACACACTCGCACATTCACTCCTATCAGCATGTGCGTATGATTTGTTGGGAGGAAACTGGAGCACCCAGAGGGAACCCACACAGACATGGGGAGAACACCCCTAACTCCTCCTTCTCACCTGAGGCAGGGTTTAAACTAGGGTTGGACGACTAAAATCTATATCACAATATATTTCTTAATATTGGTCGATATGATATAATTCTGATATCAATATGAACAATATTAAAGCCACAGAAAAACTGCCAAGAACAACCTAAATTTCTCAGCTTTGTCAATATTAATGTTTTTAAACTTACTTTAAAATGGAGTTCATTGAACTGATGACAGCGCCCTCTAATGACCGTCAGTCAGTGACAGATGCTGTAAATAATGTGTACTGAAATATTGAAAATGGGTTTAAAAATCATATTGTTTTTGAAACATTTTATATTGCGATATTTATTGGTATTGAATAATTGGCCGGCCCTAGTGTGAACCTACAACCCCAGCCCCGAATAAAAGAGTTATCATAAATTATAGTGATTTATTTCAGATCCTTTATTAATAAGAAAGACTGTCCTACTGTTGGGTGGCTAGAAAAAAGTCTTCATGAATTTGATTATAGCCTATGTTTATTAAGACCTCAGGGGAGGGTCTGTCTGAGTGAATGTGTGTTATGTGCCATATATTAGTCTTTAAATAAAAAGAAGAGGGAAAGAACACCAGTGGGGGTTGACGTCCTGTTTGGGTTGCCTGCATGTTAGTGTGGGAATAAGAAATGTAGCACACCAGGGAGACATATTATGACAGAAGAAATCAGAAAATGCGGGGGTGAAAAAATGTCTCTCAGGACAGCAGTGAATATTCAGGTTGTGTCCTCAATTTACCAAAAAAGAAAAAAAAATCGTACATAATATCATACACCTGATTATAGTTGGAAAGTCATAGCAGCCACAAACACAGCAAAGCACATTTGAGAAATAACCACACACTCTACAATTCCTGTGCTTTTTTTTTTTTTTTAAGAAAAAAGGAGGTCATAGCCAGCCCATTTCCTTTAATTCTTTGTCAACTCTGGGAAAGAGTTTTATATCCTTCCTGATGTCCTGCTTGAGGTCCCACTGGCTCATAAAGCTCTCCTTGAGCGTATAATGTAAGACATGTCAGAATATGTCATTGTCTCAGTTTGTATCTTTAAGCTGGTCACAATGCAAAGGCTTTTCTTGTCATATAAATAATACCTCCTGTTATAGCTTCTTAGTTTGTTTTAAAAAATTCAGTCACAATCACAATCAAGTCTAATACAATACATGGGCCACAAGATCTCTAACACGACAAGAGTCTATTTACAGTCATTCTTTACGTACAAAATATGATTTGGTGTTTTTTTCCCACATTTAAAGGCGTAGTTCATGATTGTAATCAAAAAACAATTTTTATAAAATTCAGAATATGTTTCCTCACTATTTGCATCCACGTACAAACAACAGTCATTTTTCTTCTCAAACATACTGTTCCACCTTAAAAGACACAGAGTAAACAAACCAGAGAGATACAGTTCCCCACACGTCGTCGCAGACGTCTCCTTTAATCTAACATACAACCTACGAGCACAAGATTCTTATTCTCATGATACATTATATACAAGACAGTCCACCTGACATAATGTACCACAATGTAAATGTATAATGTAATGAATCTGGACTCCGAAGCATAAACACATGCCTTTCAAAGAAACTCACAATGTTCCAGAGTCGTACTTTTGAAAATTCTAGGATATTTAATTAAAATACTATATTACAGTACAGTGCATCACTTACTAAAATATCCACATTATCTACAGTTTAGTGTTATAATCCTTACAATGATTTAAACTCACATCTCAAACCACATTGAAGAACACTGGATTCCTCAGTAAAGCCCCTTCAGTGGAGCAACAAGAAGTCAACACCGAACTCATGAAGCATAGTTTCATGTTGGAGTCATGGATGCAAATTTTAAAAGCACATTGATTGAATAAAGGTTTAAAAGTCTTACATACAGTTCAAAATGTATGAATACTCATCATCATCAGTCGTGTTATTCCTGACTTCTGAGCATGATCCCCAAAGGCAACGTTATACAGAGTTAAAATGACAAATCTGTGTGTCACACAGAAGTCACAGAGGTATCCCTCAAGGGAATTGCCACAACAACAACAAAAAAAAAGGTGCACTTTTTTGGCCTCAGATAACTTCATTACATTTATTAATGTCCTTGTTTATGTCCATATGTCATTTTGCTCACGGCTTCTTTTTATATATTTTTGACCTTGGTTTCCAGTGCTAAGCCAGTATATCACCTCTTTTACTGCACCATACTACAAGTGCAATCATGGCCAATGTAAGCAATACTGGAATAAGGATGAGGGCAGTGAGAGTATCTTCTGATGGATCACCGAAGACCACAGTTGTCAAGGTGCAGTTGGAAAAGAATTGTTTGTGGATGTGGATAATGTAGTGCTCTACCACAGGGTTAGGCCAAAAGCAGCCAATAATCTTTGCATTGTCCTCAGTGCAGGCTGAGAAGTAGTGGTACTCACTGTAGAAACGAGAACAAAAATATTGGAAGAAGGCTTTAGAAGGAAGTTCATATTCAGTGGCGAATTCAGACTGTGGATCACCAAACGTATTACTGAAATTGTCTGCTAATATAATATTCACGTTAGTTAATGGACAAAAATAAATGATATAACAGTTCTTTAATAGTTCAGTAATATGACCTGTTTTATTACAAATGAAAAAACAAGTTATTTTGAATACATAATACAGTCATGTTTTAACTACTCCTCTAGCAACTATAATAAGTTTCTGCAGATTGTTTAAGGATCTAAAACTCTGTAAAAATGCTTACATTTTATTGGTTGCACAATGAAAACAGTTGAGTCAGCTTTTCTATTATTATGTTTACAGATTATTACCACTTATGTGAAGCTCCTCTTTACTAGTGCATATATTTTAACCAATATGTCAACATTTTAACAAACCAGAAGTATTTAAATACACATGTTCACAATTCTATGAAGGAAAAACTATAAAACTATATAATTAAATCCAAATATCATCATACCTACTCTGAACTGTTATAATAGAAAAAATAACTAACCAGTCTTTTGTGCACACCACTCTACACATTTATGATTTTTATCTCCCTTCCAAAAAAATAAAACGAAAAGAAAATACAAGCATTTTAAATTGCAGTTAATCATGATTTATTTTCCCTATTGATACCTCTATTAAATGTATATTTCCTCTGAGGTTTCATTTCATTGTAATATTACAGCATACTGTGAAAATTACCTTATAAAATGTGTTAGATTGCACCAGTTCTGGGGGTCCACCTGCTGCATATCAGTTTTAAAACGTTCTCCACACTTCTCCATTTCCAGATGAAGAGCAGAGTTATTACAAATCACCCAAGGCTTGTGCGTGAATGTCAGCTTGATGTCCTCTGTTGCTGTTAAGAAAACACTGCATCAACAATATATTTGTGCTATTCTATCTTTCCTTTTATGTTAGCTTATTAACAATGTAATCAAACATCATTATATAGGATATGTATAATTATTATGAAATATATGGTATAAGCTAAGCAGTGCCACTTGTAAGAGAGTGCTAGTAAATATACCTGCTTACAAAGTCCATCCAGGAGCTTTATTCTCTATACCTTTATGTGTTCATATCAGTGATCAAAATGTGTTATTAAATTCAGCCACTGGAATTAAGGTAAACTAGTGGGGTTGGATTTCTATGATTTATTTGAGAGAGGGAGGTAAACTTGTGAAAATGAACAGTAAGAAAAATGACAATACTGGGTAAATAATGTTACAGTCACAAAGAAGTAAAACTTGATTTGAAACATTACACACAAGGAGATGATATATATATATTAAAAAATTAAATAAATGTAAAATTACTTTTTATAATCTGTTTTCTTTAATATCAAACTGGGAACATTATAGGAATTTATTTAATTCAATTTGAAGAAGAGGAAAATATATTTAATTCGTACCTGAAATGACACTCATCATCAAGGTATTCACTGTGTAAAAAAAGAAAATAAAAATACAGAAAAGTTAGGTATCACAATGTTTAGTAAAACTGTCAACAGGATCAATATAAATTAAACCTCATATCCCTGTATATACTCATTATTAGGTTTGATATGCATATGATGAGAATATTTAATCTATTAATTAATTAAATGCTAGCCTACACAAATACATGAATGTGTCTAAAAACTTCTTCCAAAACCCACTGTACCTTGGCTAAAGATTCTGCATTCATTCACACTTTCTGGATGTCTAACATTATATTTTTAATTTAACTAAGTTATGGTAAACAAAAACTATGAACTGGTAGTGGGTTTCCTCTGGGTGCCTGTCTGTGAGGAGTGTGGTGTGTTCGCCCTGTGTCTGCGTGGGTTTCCTCCGGGTGACTGTCTGTGAGGAGTGTGGTGTGTTCGCCCTGTGTCTGCGTGGGTTTCCTCCGGGTGACTGTCTGTGAGGAGTGTGGTGTGTTCGCCCTGTGTCTGCGTGGGTTTCCTCCCACACTCCAAAAACACACATTGGTAGGTGGATTGGAGACTCAAAAGTGTCCATAGGTGTGAGTGTGTGAGTGAATGTGTGAGTGTGTGTCGCCCTGTGAAGGACTGGCGCCCCCTCCAAGGTGTGTTCCCGCCTTGCGCCCAGTGATTCTGTGTAGGCTCCGGACCCACCGCAGCCCTGAACTAGAAACACATTTAATATAATTCAATGTTAAAAAATTATTTTAATACATATATAGAGACGTTATTATTAAATGTACTTTTGTTTTACAACAAGATTATAAATTCCAGTTAATCTTTTTAGTTTTTAAAAGTATGAATCCCAATTTATGTATTTACATCTTCCATAACTTTTAAAACATTCATTATATTTTAATACACCATTCCTCTATAGTCCCCTTTTGTCTAGATTCACTAATGTCACTGATTTCATGTTCAAGATTCATCTATTTGTCATATGATATGAGTCTACCTTTAAATGAAATATCCATAATCTGTTTTGGACCAAACAACAGGTCAGTTCCACAATAAAACACTAGTTGTTTCAATATATAAAAAACATCAGTTATGTAGCAGACCTGGTCAATAATGAATTGAGAGTGCATTTATGTAAACAGTGCATTAAATGTCCATGCAAAGTCACAGCTTTGTGAGTTGACAAGCCTAATGACTTGGTGCTAAAATCTACTGATACATGGCACCTTGCACCTATATCATCCATGGGGTTGTAACAAGGAGAAGAGTCCTCAGTGCAGAGTGACATTGTTCCTTAATGATGTTTTGTGGCTTCTGCAGACCAGACACCGTTGTTAAAATATCTACTGAACAGTGGGTCATCGGTTTCTAGTGATGGGCTGTGTGGCATTCACTACACTCCATACTGATTACTGACTCTAGGAGGGGACACAACCCTTCAGCAAGCTCTCCAGGATGCACTACAAGATCATGAGGATGCTGGTGTTCATGTCAAACGTCCTCGGTCTCTTCAGTAAATAGAATTACTGATGGTTAATGACCACCGTCTCTCTGTAGACCTTCTCATTGTCTGTGATTAGCCCCAGGATAGTCATCAACAAAGTGAATCTGATAGTAGTGTTTGACAGAACAGTCACAAGCGAACACGGAGTAATATAAGAGGCTGCACACACTGTCCTGATGTGTGCCCTTATTTGTCAGCATTTGGGACCTGCTTATTACAAAGTCTAATATTCAGCTGTAGAAAGAGACCTCCGGTCCATGATTTTGAGGGAATGATGTTACTGAATTCCACACTGTAATCAATGAAGAGCATTTGTGTATATGTATTCCATTTGTCCAGGTTGGCAAGTGCAGTTTTTCTCACCATGGAGATGGCATCATGAGTTGACATTTTGGGGTTGTAAGTAAATAATGTCAGTTAATAAGAGAATGCAGTGATGTGCAAATCATTAAAAATGTGCAACAATAAAGTGCAACAAGGACAATATTTCTAACTTTGAAACTCTGAAATGTTATTGTTTTTTGAAAAAATATATGCCACGGGTCTGGGGGGACTTCACCTTGGGGGGAAAGGTCTTGATTTCAATGAGAAAAGACCAATTCACATTCTAAATCAATTAAATAAGCATGGTTTCTTAATAAAAGTGTCCAGGTGATAAACTAATCCAGATCTCTCACCCATTGAAATAATTTGGCACATTATGAAATGAAAAAGTATATAATGGAGACCCTGAGCTGTTAAGCAGGTGAAATCCCATAATAAGCAATAATTAGAAAATATTTCACTTTCACAACTACACAAATTAGTCTCCACAGTTCCCAAACGTTTACAGAGTGTTGTTAAAAGTAAATGTGGTGCAGCACAGTGGTTAACATGTCCCCGTCCCAACTTCCCTGAAACATCGCTGGCCTTATTTTTAATATGGGCAAAGAGTTTTTAAAAACACAATAAACCTTCTCAGATTCAGCATTAAAATTTTGTTTTTGTGCTGGTTTAAATTAGTTTTTATTTACATTTTGCACAATGTCCCAACTCTTTTGGAAACTATATATGACAAAACGTTTTAGTGCTTACATACAGCAGTTAGTTTTGCATGACTCTTGAAAATGTAGGGTTAAAAAAAAGCAGTAGTGATTTTTTAAAAATCCTTGAAACATTCACTTGTAAAATATATTTTTTAATTTAAGCCATACACATGTAATTTCTTTCCCTGTGAGATATGCTTAAGTGCTTTGAAGATTTAGAGAGGCTAACTAACATCCCTGTAAATCAAACGAACTATTATCCTTGCTGTATTTAACATTTAAATCTCTTATGGAGTGTGGTAGCTGTTATTGTGAAGGATTCTAAAATTAGAAACTTCCTGTACCAGGATATACACGCTTTCAAGACGACAGGCCCATGATCAGTCAGTTTGACAAGTTCAAACACTTGTGGGCAGTGAGAACAATTGAAGTGTCATTGTACTCTGTCTTGATTTTCCTTGACAGAATCCTCCTATTAATTTGCAGAGCCTACTATGAGAGGACAGTAATTCTTAGGGAATTTGCCTTCCTATAGTTCAATATATAATTTTTTCCCCTTTGCATTTTTTTCACCTTGCATTAAGTTTTACAAGAATATTTCCCTTGATATTCCTTTATAAATTATGTACAAATTTGGAAATTATAATTATTAAAAGGCTGATAAAATCAAGTTAAAAATTAAGTCAGGATTCAGGCCTCATCATTGTAAAGAGGCGGCAGTTGAGGAGATGGCAGAACAATGCATTACTATTTATGTTAGGCAATAATTAGTAAGCTCTTAGTAAACACCTGTCAATTCTGACGTGACCAGTGTATAAAGAGAACAGCGGCCAGTGGAGCACACACTTAAACTTGTTTCTCAGTTTCATGCTAAAAAAAAACACCTGTATCATAGAGAGTGTGCATTGACGTCAATTTCCAGCCGGGGTATGCCCCCACAGTTGGACCGAGTGGCAAAACAATCTGCTGCGTCTTAAAAATGAAACTTAATTAAGGGTCCTTCAGTCCAGATGACATTGTGTGAATACCCTCTATTAGTTAGGGTGACCATACATCCTCTTTTTGCTGGAAATGTCCTCTTTTAGAGACCCAATAAAATGCACCTGGCCAGGATTGTAAATCGCTAAAAATGTCTGCATGACTTCAGGCTTTTTCCCTCGTCTCAATTCTAAGCCCTAAACCCGTCCTTGAGGTGTACACTTTGATGATGTTTGAGGACGTTGTTGAAGGTGTGCTACCGCCTTCACGGTGTGCAGCCATGGCCTGGTGGTTAAGGAACTGGGCTTGTCATGTGACCGGCAGGTCATGACTGATGTGCCCTTGAGCAAGGCACCTAACCCCCAACTGCTCCCAGGGCGCCATGGCTAGAGATGCCCACCACTCTGGGCAAGTGTGCTCACTGCCCCCTAGTGTTCATTAGTGTGTGGGTAAATGTGTGTTTCACTGCACGGATTGGGCTAAATGCGGAGAACAAATTCCGTTGTGTGCAGCAAAGTGGCCAATAAAGTGATTCTAATTCTAATGCGTGTACATCACTCTTATACACAATCCACAGGTGTTCACCCGAGCTCAGTTTAACATTACATGGCCATAAATGCATTTGATAATTTGTTAGTTGTCTTATTAAAGAGTATCTGTTCATTTATTGAAGTGCAACAACACACTTGCAGAGATATGTATGCAAATATCAGTCACCACATTAGCTGAAGAATATTGAAAGCATTTCTAACTGAATCCACTGATAGGTTGGGTTCAACATGAAATTTAAAATGTAACAGAAAATATTTATAAAATATTTAAAAAATAGAATCATGTGACTGCAACCCATGGATACCAACGTAAATTAAGAATTTGTTATATTGAGTGTGTAGTAGTCTATAATGCCATGTTATTAATGGGTTAAGTATCAAAATATTAAATTATAGTGAGGGGCAGGTGACCAATGGGCAGCTCTATTTGGAGCCAGATCACATCTGTCTTTTGGTGGTATGAAGGACAGCCAGAAATGTTTTACAGACATGAGGGCTCCCTGAGATATCAGTTTCCCTCTGCCTTATAGTCAACAAACCTGGGTGAATATGTGAGAGCAGCAGGATGACAGCAAAAGCATCTGACATTACCACAATTCTCATGAATTTTCATGTCCAAGAATCCCTAGATATGCCCCGTCAATCTAATGGGAATCTAATTACCAAGCCCTTGACTAAATAAATAAGATTTTAGCCCTGATTTAAAAACTGAGAATGTGTCTGAGGCCCAAATATTGACTGGAAGTTGAATCCAAAGCCTGGTGGCTTGACTTGAAAAAGCTCTTTCCCCTGCAGTAGATTTACAGTCAAGAAATATAGATTCCTTCAGAAATGTTGCATCCATAGGGCTGTAACAATATAAAATATACAACATGATACTATAAAAATGAGGAATATGTTTTGGTTTAATTTAAAACAGTGTCAAACAGTGGGGATATTTCATGAAGGTAATAATTTATTATTATTTTCAGTGGAAAATATTTCTGGTTTTTATTTCTGGCCCTTGCTTACAGTTTACCTTTCCTGTTAGGACCGTGCTATCACAGTCCTTTGTTCAAAAACGTGAAGAAATCTTTCATCCAGCTATAGGAGAACTGCCCGTGGGCTTAAAGTGATTTAAAGAAATGAAACTGTTCACAGGTAAATGGACTTATACCATTAACAGATCAAATAATCATAAACATATCAAAGTAAATGGTTGAAGGCATGTTAAATGATTGTGAGTGCCATCACCATGGCAACATAACACAGCATCAGTAGATGAGCCATGGTCCTAAGAAAAACTTCTCAAGGGAAAAATAGAGAGGCTGACCTGGGTTTGGACACCCTTCAGCATAAAAGAGCTGAAAGGTTGTTGGTGATTACAGTGCACCCCTATGTAACTGTACTGAGGACTCATGTTCTAAGCTGCTCCAGGACTCAAGTGCTGGCCAGACAGTATCTGTCAGCGGCAGAGAGTCCACATGCTGTTCTAGAGATGAGAATGTCTATGAGGTGCCAACAGTAGAGTCTATAGGGCTAAAGCATGTCTTTGGAAACAGGTTCAGCCTGTAGTCATTTTCATGCATGTCCTGATGAGATGTGTAAAATGTTTCATTAAAATTGTACCCCTGATAAAATCATCCTGTCTAAATAGGGCTTGAATCTAAATGCACAGGAGGGCAATGTCTTTATCGAGGTAAGTGACATAAATGTATTGCTCACTTTGCTTGGTTGTTTGGCCTGAGGTCAACTAAGGTAAATCTGGGCCTACCCAACTCAAATCAGACAGGAGAAAAAAACGGAGAATATTATTTCAGCCTACGTCATTCTCTCTGTCCCACTTCACAGTGAATTTATCATAAAACACATAGATTACAGTTAAAAGTATGAAAAAGAGTAGACAGTGGATTTAAACAGGCTGTGCATGTAAGCCAACCAATATCTTAGAGCTAGAGGCAAAGTGCGAAGAAGTGTAAGAAACCAATTACAACTGAAAGACTTTGCAAAACAGCAAGCTTTGATTCCGTTCAAGGGGTTTTTACTGAGTACTTCATATAGATGGTCACGCAATTCAGGTTATTTTTATATTTTATAATAAGAAGTGCATTAGGATTTGCCAAAATATATTGTTTTATCTTTAGCTATACCAAGTGTTTATCACAACTGGGAAATTAAAAAAAACCCAAAACAAAATGAATTAATATTTGGCCAAGGAAATATTCTCTCTCTCTCTCTCTCTCACACACACACACACACACACACACACACACACACACACACACACACAAACACACGAGTGTATACTTCTTGTGTTTGCTAACGGTCTCCTTAAACTGTTGGAACACAGTGTGACGTCAGCGCAGCTGCGACATCCGCTAATGGATGTAGGACTAATGTGATTTTATTCCAGGTTTAATGCTTTAATGATATAGAGTAAATTAATTTACACGAGTTATTACTCGGACTACGTAGAATTATTTATTTGTATGACGCCGGTATATAAACGAGAATAAAATCTTTCAGTAAGATAATCCGCATTCATTCTGTACTGAGATTCCGGAGCTCACGCTCCATCTCTTGGATGTTGACTACAAGCGCAAATTAAATTTCATATCCATATCAATTTAGTCTGTACTAACGCAATCACACAAAACCTCAGCACACCACATACAGACTTTCAGCAGAAAAGAAGACCTTTTTCCCCACGCAATTGAACAAGAAAGCTGCAGTTGTAAATCAAAATATCACTGCTGTTTTATATAATATTTTACTCACCTAGAATCCCCACTGTAAATAAAACAATCAGTTTAAAACGGTTAATATCCATTGTGAAGAAATTACGAATCCTTCGATGGATTTGTTGAAGAATATCTCAGCTGGACGATAAGAAATCTGAAGAAAGGCATAACGTTAATTCGTGTCCAGTTATGAGAAGTCGTGCGGAGTTTCTTGGTTTCCTGGATGAACTGAATGCTCGGCTTTGCGAGCGTTATTAGAATGAAGAAAAGTGCTGTAGAGGTTGTGAATAGGGTGTTGATCGCTGTCCCTACAAGTGCTGAATGTCCTGAATGTCCATCTCAGCGTGATAACTTCTGTTTCTTTAGCAAGCAGCGCTCTCTCTCTCTCTCTCTCTCTCTCTCTCTCTCTCTCTCTCACACACACACACACACACACACACACACACACACAGACACAGATAAATAAGTTAAATTCCTGGATACATTCCAGAGGTGATATGAGGTCTTATTTCTGGAACATTTGTTTAAGGTGATCACTTTTCGGTAATGCGCATGCTATATACACTAATTATATAGAGGTAGACCTACAAATTAATGTTGACTAAACCAATGTAGAGGCATACACCTGTCAACTACAACATTCAAACCACTCACAAATGAAGTTGATCTTGAAGATGATACACACATAAAAAAGAAGTCCTGGAGATGAAATGGGGTGTATGAAATTAAAACAAATTAAAAATATACAATTAATATGGTTCCCTAATAAAAGAAAGAAATAAGTACAAGAAAGGTACAAGGTACAAGACTCACTAATGCGCATGGAAGAGCTAATGTAACGCAACGTTAATTTAGTCAGAGCATAGAGTATATCAAGCTTAGGTGCATAACTGAGCATCTGTGGGATTTGTTGGAAAGGAAACCCTGTTTCATTGAGGCCACACTTCACAACTTACAGTACTAAAAGGCCTTGCAGGGTCCCTGCCTTGACAGAGTTGCTTTGGCAGCACGACGTAGACCTTCATATCATTAGGCAGGTGATTTTAATTTTGTGGCTGCTCAGTATATGATCAAGACAATTGTTTCCGTTGTTTAATATTATAGTGACATCTAGTGGCATAGGGTCATTAAAAAGTTTCATTAAAATATTTCAAGTATTTTCCTCTGTATGTCATTCTCGCTAGGTAAATTTCTTTAATAAAATATTTGATAAATGTTGTATAATATTATTAGACTTTTTTGTAATATTAATATCTAAACTGAAGAAAGAACAAACAACTGATATTTTAAAAATAAGGACCTTGTCTGAACATGTTTGTACTTTTCTTTTCATGGCAAATATCTTGACAAATATATTGAGTCAATATATGACTTATTCCACGCATGGCTGTATATTGAAATATAATGACTTAATATGTGCAAAATGTGGTACGTGGATAGTATCCTGGGAAATAAATAAGTCTAATCAAGAAACATTTTTACATTTGTCACATGGAATTCTTCATGCAAATGTAGCATATTTCAAGGAAACTTTTGTATTAGAAAAATATCAGAAAACCAGATAATAACTAAATATAATCGTGTGCTGTTGGTCCCAGATTAGGCAAGGGCCTGAAGGGCCGTTCCCAGCATGCACTGTGTCTCCCCTTGGACAAACCACGGGGGGTGGGTGTGTTGGAACTTAAATGCTCTGGGAGACAGTTTCTTTGGCAAGTGATTTTAATATATATATATATATATATTTCTCTTATTTCTTCTTTGACACATCTGATGTCACATAAGCAAAATATATTTCTGCTAAAATCCAACAGAGAAAATATAATTAAAAACGAAATCTCTCAAAACATCTTACATTAGGTTTTCTGGGCCACTTCTTTTGTTTAAAACATGAAGAGAATGGATAGAACACATAATTTTCCGAGGGGACTGTGTTTTAATAAATTATTCCAATTTGTTTATAAAAAGTGCTACTCAGCTGTGTATTCCACAAAGTATGTTTTCGCAGGTAGCCAGCGGAATAACTCCCACCCAACAGAATGGACAGAGACCAGCCACAGCCAATTATAATTATAATGTGGCGAGCTAGTTATTTAACAAAATGCAGAGAGGTGGGGAACCATGAATGAGCTCTTGTTTCCAGAGGGAGCATTGCACTCATGACTGAGTGGCGGTAATCTGTAGTTCGTTGAAGAGAAGCGGTAGAGAAGTAAATATCTGTTAAGTTTGTGTATTCGCAGCTGAAGTGACAATGAAGTTTCGAGCCAAGATAAACGACGTGGGATGTCTCAATCATTTCACACGTACGTAAACAGATACAGCTACTTTATTATGTTAATTAAATAACCTTAGATATTATGTCCCCATGTCGTTTCTGCGTTGTTTTTTTTTGTGTACCATAGCTACGACCTTTCCTCCCACAGTCCAAAAACACACGTTGCAGGTGGATTGGCGACTCGATCGTGTCCGTAGGTGTGAGTGTGTGAGTGAATGTGTGTGTGTCTGTGTTGCCCTGTGAAGGACTGGCGTCCCCTCCAGGGTGTATTCCCGCCTTTCGCCCGATGATTCCAGGTAGGCTCTGGACCCCCCGCGACCCTGAATTGGATAAGCAGTTACAGATAATGAATGAATGAATGAATAGCTATGACCTTTTTGTTTATACAAAGCTACACTGACCATATTAGAGCTCATTGTAGTTCTAAAATTACAGGCTGTAGTCAATTATGTCTTTGAAGCAAGGAGAATTGACACTTATTGTAGAAACAAAGATCTGATTTTAATGTTATGGCTGTGTGATATATTTAATATAATGTAATAATAATAATAGTGGGCGGCACGGTGGCGCAGCAGGTAGTGTCTCTGTCACAGCTCCAGGGTCCTGGAGGTTTGAGTCTTGCTCCAGGTGACTGTCTGTGAGGAGTGTGGTGTGTTCTCCCTGTGTCTGCGTGTGTTTCCTCTGGGTGACTGTCTGTGAGGAGTGTGGTGTGTTCTCCTTGTGTCTGCGTGTGTTTCCTCTGGGTGACTGTCTGTGAGGAGTGTGGTGTGTTCTCCCTGTGTCTGCATAGGTTTCCTCCGGGTGCTCTGGTTTCCTCCCACACTCCAAAAACACACGTTGGTAGGTGGATTGGAGACCTCAAAATGTCTGTAGGTGTGAATGTGTGAGTGTATGTTGCCCTGTGAAGGACTGCCGTCTTGCGCCCAGTGATTCCGGGTAGACTCCGGACTCACCAACACCCTTAACTGGATAAGGGTTAAAGACAATGTATGAAATAATATAAGTGAAATAATAATAGTTTAATCTAAATAAGATATAAATTGAGGAAATGGAAATAAAGTGAAAAAAAATGTTAGGATTTTTTTATTTGCTCCATTTTTTTAAAAATTTGTTTAGAAAAAATAAAACAAGGCATAACTGCTGAAATGTATGCAATGATGCTGACATTACATTGTAAATATATATTATATAGTTTTAAAACAGCAGGTGCCTGAAACATTTAAGTAGCATTTAATGTGTCAATAATTTGAATTAAAAGTTTAGTAGCTTTTATACCTAAACCAGAGATTGTGAAGTATTACTGATGTAAATATGTTTACAGGTGTGGTGAATACCATTACAAAACTCACAAAGACCTGTGTTCTGCGGCTCACGATGGACAACATGTATTTTGTCCTTTCTGGCAAAGTTGCCAATGGTGGAGTCAGTATGTGGTGCGAGTTATTACAGGTGAATTTACATGTCTTTTTTTAACAATTGTTAACCCCATATTTGTATAATGAGGTGCTCAGCTGTTCAGCTTTATTGTCCAGGTTTTCTTGATTTGGTTTAGTTTCACCTTACATCTCTGAAACAAATTTATTAGCAGCTATACTTTTACTGACTGTGGACATTTCTGTGGAATATTTTATAAATGATGTGTACTATAGCATTTTGATTTTGTAAATGTGAATTATTTTATTCTGAGCAAAGTACCTTATGGAATGTTTTACTCTCTTGTAGGTGAATTTTTTTGATGAATATCAGTTGGAGGGTGTGTCAACAGAAGCTAATGAAATCTGCTTAGAAGTAGCACCAGAGAATCTATCCAGAGCTTTGAAAACTGCCCAGAATGCCAAGACTGTCAAAATAAAGCTAACAAAGAAGCACTGTCCTTGTCTCACTCTAGCCGCAGAACTGGTAAGACCATCAAGTATGTTTTTTTGTAAAAATATATTCAAATGAGTTACTGTTATTATTTATCAGTTTTGGCAATATTATATATACAACTAACATGATTATTATAATATTAAAGGATATATACATATATATAGACAGCTTCTACAAACATTAGTGGAAGAACTTGACACTCTCAGGATCTCAGTGAATTCCAGCGTGACACTGAAATAGGATGCCACCTGTGCATCCAGTCATGAAATTTCCTTGCTAGTAAATATTCCACAGTCAGCTGTCAGTGGTATTAGAACAAAGTGGAAGTAATTGGGAACGACAACAACTCGGCCACAAAGTGATAGGCCTCGTAAAATGACATAGTGCACAGAGGTCATCAACTTTCTGCAGAGTAATTTGCCACAGACCTCCAAACTTCTTGTGGCCTTCAGATTATCTCAAGAACGGTGCGTAAAGAGCTTCATGGAATGGGTTTCCACAGCCGAGCAGCTGCATCCAAGCCTTATATCACCAAGCACAATGCAAAGTGTTGGATGTGTAACACACGCTGCCACCGGACTCTAGAGCAATGGAGACGTGTTCTCTGCAGTGACCAATCACGCTTCTCTGTTCGGTGATTTCATGCTCCCAACTTTGTGGGAACATTTTGGGGATGGCCACTTCCTGTTCCAACATGACTCTGCACCTGTGCACAACCTGATAAAACGGGGCCTTCTCATCCAATATCAGTGTCTGACCTTACAATCGTGCTTCTGGACAAATGGTCAAAAAAAGTGCATAAACACAGTCCTAAACCTTGTGGAAAGCCTTCCCAGAAGAGTTTAAGCTGTTATAGCTGCAAAGGGTGCATATTAAATCCTATTGATAAAGAATGGGATATCACTGAGAAGGCTAATGAGTGAATACTGTGTTTATATATAATAATAATAATAATAATAATTATTAATTTTCTGTTCTCTATCCTCTAAGCCTTCATTGTCTTCCGTCAGTCGCATTGTCACCCATGACATTCCTGTGGACATAATTCCTAGACGACTTTGGCATGACTTTAAAGAACCCAGTGTTCCAGACTTTGATGTAAGCATCTATGTCTCTTTTTCTGTGACTGAAGTGTTCATTTGTCTGAAGTCTGACCTGTTCTGTCCCCTGTATCTGAAATGATACTGACCTGGATTGCTTATGCCAAAAATGAGTGTTTTAGACAGAGCTTTTGTTTCTTTAACAATGATGTCCTAGCAGAAGTAGCGTGAGATTAGCAACCACAGCAGTGGTTGTTTTTAAATGGTATATGTGAAAGAGATTTAATACGGGTAAGGATTTCATCTAGTTTCATGGTGGTAAATGTGTGTGACAGGTAATGATTATAAAAAATGATTAAAGGAGCTTGTATGTCTGTCAATTTGCATGATGCCATTGATTATCACATACCAGAATTTTGTAAGGTTTTGCTCTGTGGCAAATGTATTATTGTAAGAGGTCTAACTGTGAATAATATTTTATATGTAGGTTAGCATATATTTACCCCCTCTGAAGACCATGAAGAGTGTGGTGGACAGAATGAAAAACCTTTCCAACTATTTGGTGAGCATGAGGAACTGGGGAGTACCCTGAACTGTACTGAATTTGACTTTTTAAATAATTTTAATCTAATTATGATATAGACTTCATAATACACTATAGGGACACAAGTAACGGGGCACCTACACGTTACACCTGTGGGAGATTTTATGATTTCCCACTGTAAATCCATACAAATGAAAATGGGTTGGGCCCCCTATCACCTTTGCCCTCCTCATACCTTGGAGGGAAGGTATTTCACATACAGTAGCTATACAGTAAGCTGAATTAATTCTTTAACAAATGTTTGTAAAGGCGGACTGCATGGCTAAGTGCTTTCTTTTATACACCTGTGACGATGGGACTGCTTATAACACCTGAATTCTGTGATTAGGATTTGTAATTAAGGATTTGTGTGTGTTCCTGTACTGTTGTGCATATAGTGTATGTTGAACATAAGATTACTAAATCCTCGAAGTGAAACCTGCTGTGTTAATTTGTGTGGTAACTTAAGTTAAAATTTTAAAGTGTATTATATCATGCTTCTAAATATAATTTTGTTGATACATGATTGAGCAATAGGAGTTTGAGTTCTCTCCCTGTGTCTGCGTGGGTTTCCTCCAGGTGCTCTGGTTTCCTCCCACTCTCCAAAAACACAGTTGGTGGGTGGATTGACTCAAAAATGTCCGTAGGTGTGAATGTGTGAGTGTGTGTTGCCCTGTAAAGGACTGGTGCCCCCTCCAGGATGTATTCCCGCCTTGAGCCCAATGATTCCAGGTAGACTCTGGACTCAACGCGACCCTGAACTGGATAAGGGTTACAGATAATGAATGAATGAATGATTGAGCAATGAGCAGTGAGCCCTGAGATACTTCACACATACACACTCAAAAATGTCACACAGAATCTGATGCACTACACACATCACAGACCCCACACATTGCACACAGTATACACACCTCACTTGACTAGTTTGAGTGAATTTTACCATATTTTTACATCTACCTCTCTGGTGTGTATTTAATGTTGGACTATCATTGTAAATTATGGTATGCTTTATGATGAGCTCCATGTCACTCTCAGACTTTTTCTGTGACAGGTTCATTCACTGTATATTGATTGTTAGTTCATTTTGCTAAACCGTATAATTAAAAGTTGATATTTTATTATTTAATATTGTTGACCCTGTCTTGTATTACAGCCATTACTAAAGGTGTTATTACCTTAGGCGTCGAGGTGGAAAGACTTTTCCTTAAAGATGGTTCCTTGTTTATCGTTTTTTTTTTTTTTTATGCAAGTGATTATAGCCACAGGTAAACTAAAATTCGGTTTGTGTTTGATTAAATAGCCTGTAGAATAAACAATGTGCACTTACACACTATTCACTTCAGCAGGAAACTACAGTAGCAATTTAACCTTGTTAGTATTTCATTTTGCCCTTTTTTTTCTCTCTCTCTCTTACACTTTCAGGTAGTGGAGGCTAATCTAAATGGTGAAATGAATTTGAAGATTGAAACAGACCTGGTGTCTGTGACGACACATTTTAAAGGTCTTGGCAACCCTCCCTGGAGTGAGTTTGCAGTATTATGTGCAAAAAAGAAAAATCAAATATGCAAAAATTTGCTGTGAATTGTGATTTTTAGCTTGTTAATTTAGTGAGACATTCGTCGTATTGACACGAGACATGAAATGACATTTTTTAAATAGGGCTCCCAGAAAACCACTTGCCAATTTTTAGTTTGATAAAAGGATCCTGGCATAAAATGATCGGTTTAAGTCATAGTTAATTGTGTGCCAGTATTTGTGCCAATATTCCAGTATTAGATTTACTTTAAGATAATAATAATTAAAATAATGTTTATTAAAGCGCTTATATTTACACAGAAAGCAGAGTCAAGTAAACAATCCTGTACTTAAGTGAAAGTTGAGCTATGTCTCATTGAGATAGTTACAAGTTAAAGTACTTTTCTCGTTCTATACAGTGCCTTGCAGAATTATTCAACCTCCTTAAATGAGGATGCACTGTTGGTATTGTGCAAAGAGAAATATTGGCTGATTTATTGTGTTGCCTTCAGCCAGTAGGTCTTGTGATTTAGTGACATAAATAATATGAGCCAAAAGGATGTCAAAAGGTTAAGTCTGTAATGTTTGCATAAGCAAATACACTCTCGCCTCCAAAAACTCGCCTTCTCTTATTGCTGAACTGAGCCTATTGATTTAACTCGAAACAAAGAGCTAATTGCTGCTTCCCACTGTATTTTAATATAAACACCCACAAACTACCCCCACTTCTATAGTGAACACAGTCTAACTCTAGGGTTAAATGAAGAGGGGTCTGGTTGCAGTAAGGACTCTACAGTTTTGTTGTGGCCTGTCCATAAGAGCACCATATCATGTACCTGAAACTTTGTTTGATTTATAATAAAAATGTCTATTAGATATTTAATCACACATGGTCAGAGGCTGAATATCAAATGACTCCCTGCTTTCTATTCAATCCACATAACTATTGAGTGAGGACACAAAATGAACTAATAACTCACACAGTGCACAGTATTAGAAGTAAGTGGCCATTTGATATCCAGCCATAGTTTAAAAGTCATCCATTTTATTTACACACAACAAAATGTGTTGTACCATGAGTCTGAATTAGTTTAGCTCCCAGAAATATTTAAACACGTAATAGTTTGTCGGCTTGCTTAGCGCTTTCTTTCTAAAGCTCATCCGTCTGTTCAGGTGACAGTGCCTCACAGAGTCAAGATCAGAGCAGAGATGTTGAAGACATGGCACGTGCTCGTGTGGACATTAGGAAGCTCCAGCAGTTCCTCATGGGACAGCAAGTCAACCCTAACAAATCCATGTGCAGTGAGTACCTTACACAAATGTAGCAGCAGATTTAAAAATATCTGAGAGATTTCACCACATGAAATGTCACCTTTTTTCTGTCATTGTGCCCATGCTGTTCCTCATTCTGACCGTCAAAAAAGAGAGCTTAGAAAAACACCAGACAAGATGCTTCACAAAACACTGCTAGAGAGTGGACCATGTGTAATAGTGCTGCACTGATTCAAATATTTGTAAGGCAATATAGCTTTTTATATGTGCATTCACAGGTTTACAATTTCTGTTTTTTGCAGATATTGTTGACCAAAGGATCATTCATTTGATTCTTCTCCAAGAAGATATGTCTCTGCAGTACTTTATCCCAGCTGTGGCATAGTGATGCATCCAAGGTGAAAGGGAGGATTTTTTATTTTATTTGTCTCTCAGTTCCCATTTTTGTTAAACGAAATGCTGCTAGAGGACTGGACATTGTTGCCTATTATTATATATATAAAAAAAAACATATAAAAGACTTTGTCTTTGTATTTTCTCTGTATAATATTTTGTGAAAGTTTTGATTAAAAATCTGTTAAACTTGTCTGAAGTGAATTGTTCTATGAAAAACATTTGTGTAACATATATACAGTTACATATGATTTGTGTATGTAAATGTGTGTGTGCAGGTGTTTGTGTATATATACTGACCATGTGAGCAAATTTTTTTTTTGATAATCTCAACTATATTTATGTAAATTGAAGCCATGGAACTACAGAGGTATGCTGAGTGTAGGATATCGGACATCGGGCATCGTGGTGGCTGGGTTTGTTGATGTGTCAAAAGGTGACACAGTTCTTTCACAAGAAACAATGGTGCCCTCTCTCTCTTAAAACCTTAACATTTCACAAATCACAAATTATCTCAGTGATACCTCCGAGCATCAGATTATTAAGATGAAAATGGAATAGGCTAAATATGACACTAATAAAAGTCTTTACACATGATTTAGGTTTAAAAAGTGGTGAAATTAATGTCTGTGTGTGTGTGTGTGTGTGTGTATTGATCTTGCTTGCTCAAACATGTCTCTTCATTGTCATGTGTCCATAACAATCCACAAAGGAATAAATCAATCAATAAAATAAAACAATACATAGAAATAATCCATACCTAATGTTGTCTGTTTTTTAAATAGCTATTTTATTGCGCGTGTTTTTATATTTTGACAAAACTGGTCCTCGATATGTCTGCATTTCTGCAGTGATTTACAGGTTTTTGTATGTAAAGCTAAAACGGTAGGTGGCGGTAAACTACTTTTTAAAATCTGCAGTGTATATACAACGAAGAAGGCACTATTTCGCTGCCAGCGTTAAAAAAAAATACTGTGCTGGATTAAATAGTAAACAAGGTCTAACGCCACGTAAAATATGATGGAATCTATCAAAAAAAGAACTGGTCAAGGTCGGCAATGGGAGAGGGGAGAGAAGAAACAAGGATTCTGAAACTGACTGTAGCAATCTTATAATTACCCACTACCATCGGACCAGTCAATGCAAGATGAGACCATGAAAGAATTTATAGATCACAAGATCGAATAATAACTGGATGATGGTAAATTGAAATATATATACACGATAATATATGGTTTCGTTGAAATATATCAATGTAACACTATCAAAAATATATCCTTATAGAAGTTTACATTTCCTTATTTTATGTAAGTTTGCAGCGTGAGTCATGCAGCAATGCATGATGGGCAGGTAAATTTTGCATAAACCGAAGATGTCTTCAAAAACACAAAAAGAGACCATCATTGTTGGAAAACTTGTAAGAAATATACTTTACCCTATTTTAACAACACTCATTTTCTCATGTACTGATGTTTGCTTAAAAGATCTAACCGCTACTAAAAATAAATTATTTATTAATTTATAAAATACAATGTATCCATGCATGCATTCTTTTAGTTAATTTTCTTTTTTGACCATCAAATGCACTACGGCAGTTTACAAATGTAATTCGACCATTAAGCTTAGGCTACGTGCATATAGTTTATTGTTTGTTTTGTTTGGGAGTTTCCCCATTGAGGGACTATTAAAGTTTTATATTATTATTTCCTTTATTTTTTTCAGCTGATGCATTGGATAGAATATATGTTATAAATGTATTTCAATTTGTGCCTTTAATAGATTTTATTATTATTATTATTATTATATTATTATTATTACATTTTGGGCCTGTGTCTTAACTTTTTTTTTGGAGTGTGTTGTAGGCCTCAAATACTATCAGATTGTTCAGTGAAACCATTGGAAAGGTATTTCTTTGTGTTTTTATCAGTAAATAAAGCTTCAGAGCGATGAACAAATCTCATATTGTTGTTTTTATTGCATTTTACAAAATGTCCCAGCTTTTCTGAATACAGGCTTTGTAATATAATGTGCAGGGAGCTTGTTTATTAACATTTTACACCATTCATGAAGGGCCATTCATTTCTGATACCGCAAACAGTGGAGAATGTATTGAAGCTCTACACATTTTAAGGAAGTTCACTATTGTTATTAAAAGTTTATTTATTATTCATACATTAACCTGTTATATTATCAATCATTATGAACTCACGTCTTTTAACTGCAGCTGTGCAATTGTTTTTGTTTAATGTAGTTAGTTTCAATAATTAGGAAATCAATCTTTAAAGATCTATTAAAACATTTCTCAGAAATACAAAATAAATATCCAGTACTGTGAACTGACCTGAAGACATTAATATTTACAAAGGTTTGAGCTGGAGCATTCTTCTTTGTTTGTGGCTATACCAATCCCATGATTCACAGCAATGGCATTGCCATGATAACACTGAAGTGTTTTCTAAATCGGGAGACCAGACTTTGATAAGAAGCCTATGATGCCCATGAAACAAAGGAGAAAGTCTTGTACAACAGCAGAACTCTTTTGAAGGCCAGAGGTTACAAGAACATTTTTTTTTTTGTTTCGTATAATTTAGATTCTTGTTTTGTAAATATGTCTACTGCAGATGCTAGGGTTACTACACATGATAGCAGCAAAATTGTGGAGGTGAGTGCCTTTCACTTTTCTCATGACATTGAAACATTGTCTACCTAGACATCCTGAAACCAGTATCACTGCTATTTTGTCTTTGTATTTTCTCTTCAGATGTCCCAAACCATTGTCTTGGAAAATCCCAAAATGACTCATAAAGAACTTTGCAGTGTTGCAGTGACTGATGTGAGTATTACAATTTTCTAGGTAATAATAATAATAATAATAAAAATACTCAAAGATTGCAGACATAGACACTTACAAGGTACGTGAAAGTGCATGGAATATAGTTCATTAGAAACAATTTGTCTCCTACACCGTGTATTCAGAATATTTGTCACAAAAACAGGTTCGAACCATAATACAAATAGAAAATATATGTTGTTAAAAGACCATAACTGAGCATATGAGGGAGTTTAATTATTCCTCCACTGCACACAAAAACACACACAAAACACTTTACATGCATCATGAAGTGATTATACACTGAAGGTTCAGGAACTGTTTATACTGTAGCTGGTTGGTACACACTTTAGTGTATACTTTAATGTCATAAAATGATTTAGAATGATAAACAATTTTACACTGGCATTAATTAGTATTATTGAAAACATATGTATTTACCAAATATTTAAACGTATGTGTAAAAGCGGTATGGAGAGATTAGTAAAAGATTAAATATGCTTCACTGTTCACAAATACAGTGGAACCTCTACCTACGAACTTGATCCGTTCCGTTACTCTGTAAGTAGAAAAGTTCGTTTCTCGAGTAAATTTTCCCCATTTAAAATAATGGAAAAGCAATTACTGTAAATACATTCCATTCTGTGTCTCATGGTCTGAAATTTGTACAAATACAGTTAAATTCATAAATACATATTTTAGTTTTTCATAGATGTATAATCAATTTATGCAAAAATAAATACATTTGTTTAAATTTACATTGCAAATATATGGGAAGTCACAGTGTCGAATTAAAAATTTATTTATAAAGTGTTGAATCTGCGTTTGTGGATCAAGTCACTCGCCTGTTTTCCGTGACGTGGGGATTTTTCCTCTTGCGGGTTTTTGGATTTCGAGACTTACTTTCACGTTTCACCCGATCCACACACAAATGTGGTCAGCAGGCGAACAAGCTACCGCTAGGTGGCACTGTTGTTTTAGGACGTGTGGGGTTTGATATGTAAGTTTCGAAATGTCGAATAAACCGCTGAATTCAGCTTCATATAACAGACAGTTAGGAGTGGGTGATCATTGTGGAACGCGTTTGAAGGTGCACTATATTTAACGACGTTAAAGTCAAACGTCCCTAATTTCGCTGCAGACTAGGGTTGTAAATAAAATAAATTGCCTTCATCCCGTATTTGAACATTGAATGCCGTGTTCCGTATTTAACTAATACGGCATTGTGTTCCGTAGTATTGAGGTGAGATTAAGGCGGATAATTTGTTTCAGTTACTACTCTTCCTCAGCCGGAAGGAGGGGTAGATACCCCACGGCTTATTGGTCATCACTTTTAGCCAATAAGCAGCCAGAGTTATTGTCCATGGTTTACGGCAGCAGCCAATGGATTCAGAGTCACGCCCTGAGAGCAACCCGTCAGTGCTGAGGGAAACTGGGGGGGAAAAACAGTCGAAAACAGGCTAGTGACTTGATCCACAAACGCAGATTCAACACTTTATAAATATATTTTAAATTCGGGACTGTTTATTCACTTGCTTCCTTTTCTCTTGTGCTCTTAAAAGGGTTCAATAATGGCAGTAATGGCTGTGACATATTTGTCCACCTCTGGCGACATCACAGTCTATTTGATTGTAGCAAAACCTCAGCTTGGGCTGTGTGAGTTGTCCTCTTTTAATTTTCTTAGTCCAGGAGTCGGCAACCTTTACCACTCAAAGAGCCATTTGGACCTGTTTCACACAGTGAAGAAAACACTGGGAGACACAAAACCCTTTTGAAATTCTAAATGAAATAACACTGCGCATAACAGGTTTTTTTTTTGCCTTTGTGCGACATATAAACAAACTATACTGTGTTACATTTATGAAATCAATGAACGACTGCATAGAAAAATAAATAACATCTCTGCATGCAACAAAACATTTTTAACTCGAAAAAAAGACGTTGGGTTGAAGGTTAGGTAAAATACTCAATGTCTATTTGAGTCCTTGTAGTACTTAAATTATCCACTGGCAGCAAACAAAAATGCTGTCCTCTCTCTGTGTTCCGTCATTATTTTACTGGTGCCGTGCAGTCAGCGGTCAAAAAGTTCAAGAAACCGCACACTGGCGGGTGTCGCACGTTGGAAGTTGTGACGTGTATTAAAATATTTTAGATGTAAGATCGCAATAATCTTCATAGAATTACATTTTGAAAATGAACAAATTAACATAAAATACATTTTAATTAAATACTCAGTAATTATTTTCAAAAGCTGAGTCGCATCAGAGGGATCAAAGAGCCGCGGGTTCCCGACCCCTGCCTTGGTCGAATGTAAATACGCTTTGCAAAATGGGTGGAAAAAGGAAAAATAAATTGTGTTTGAGCTTCTAGAATTCATTTGTTTATTATTATTTTTTGTCCTTTACTTGACAGAACAAGTATAAAGAGAAGAGTCTGTATTCCCAGCTTCCTTATACCACAGAGACCCAGTTTGCTGCCAAGATTTCCCACTTACTGAGTGAGGTAAAAGAGTAAAGCATTACCCTACAGACTGTATGGAGTAATGTTAAAGGTGGACATTTGTGGAATAAACCAAACAGGAGTGAATCAATAAAGTTATTATTAATGTTTTTTCTAGATCAAGTATAAAGAGCAGGGGAAAAAGAGCATCTCCTCCAGTGTTTATTGCCAGATGCCAGAGACCACAGAAACTGAATTTGCTAAAATATTATCCCAGATGCAGAATGAGGTAATTCTAATTTAAATGGCTTTATTTACATCATAATTAAATTGGTGGATCATGAGTTTAAAAAAAAATAGGTGGAAAGGAATATATTCAGTTAGAAACATTGTATTAATGTTGTACCTTGAAGATCATGGCTTGCAATTATTGATTAAGTCATATGTACCTACAATATAATTTTAGATTTATAACTATACTTAAGTTTGTAATTTACTTATTTTGTGTGGTACAAACTGAAACCTGAATTATCATGCTCATGTGGTTATACAGGGCTAAATAGTTAAAGGAACACCAGGTAAGATTTGGGTCTTTTGTTCTTTTGGCTCCCTCTATTGTAATTCATTTTTACAGCACTGTATTGAAATCAATGGTAGGGAAGGAGGGTGTTTCCTGCCCTCCTCCTCCAATAGTTTCAGCAGTGCTGAGCACAGAGTAGCAAAGACACACCCTCTATTCTCCCTGTAATTTTAATATATAAATATTATGTAGTGTTCCTTTAAAGCTTCATTTTTCACAACATATTTAAAAATGTATTAAAAACTTTTTGCCTGAAAGGTATTATCACCTGAATATTTTTAACTTGAATTTCAAATGCTTTATTATTTTCAGGGAAGACAGAAGTAGACAATTGTCACCAAAACAGTTCAATCAAAATGAGGCAATCCAATAAACAAGAGCAAGAGAACAAGCAAAGTCCAAAAAAGGGTACAAAGTATTAAAAGGCAAAGGATGTTAAAAATACAAAAAAAAAATGTCAGTACTTAATTGGGAATATATTACAGAAATATGCTTAGTATAACACAAGAAATAACCAGTGGCCATAATATGTGATGAGAAAAAAGAACAATGGTGTTACCAGTAGTCCCTCTGAAAGGTATAGTGGATCAGTACTCTGGTAATGGACCGCACACTGTACCTCTATAATTGGTGGAAGTGGGAGATACCATTCTTGCTGATCTCTCAGGGAATCCTGGGAGTTGGAGTGATTGGCACACTGGAGCAGAAGAGGAACACGACATGACATTTTTAATTACATATATATATATATATATATATATATATATATATATATATATATACGTCTATAGAAATGCTATCAATTTAGTTATGTTTCCAAGTATGTCATGATAATTACTCTCTTTAGTGAGTGACGAATACTTACTGATGTGTTTTGTTTTGTTTCAGGTAAGGTACAGAGAGGCTGGGAAAAAGGCACTGTCCTCTGCACTCTACTTTCTTCTGCCTGAAACACTTGACACACAGCATGCTAAAAATGTGTCTCATCTGCTGAGTGAGGTATAGTGGAGTTATTATCCATGTATATGGACAACATGACACTCTGTTAATACTCTCATTTTGGTGTATTCTCTATATCTTCATGGGAAAACACTGATTGAAAGCTTTATTCCTAGAATAAATACAAGGAGAAAAGCAGGAAAGAGATGCCACATTGTTTGTACTCTCTTCTGTCAGAAACCACTGAAACTCAGTTTGCCAAATCTGTCTCTGAACTTCTAAGTGAGGTGGGTTTATCATGAACAAGCACAGATATATTGCATTTTATATATATATATATATGAGTACACTCTCAGAAAAAAGGTACGGTAGAGGTACATTATTGATCCAAATGTACAAACATTATAGAAGTACTTTTAAAGGGAACTTTTATAATTGTGGGGAAAGGCAGTTCTCTCTGGTTGATTACATTCAGAAGCTCTGCGTTTTTAAGGTGGAATAGCGTTTGAGTGGAAAAGAATGGCTGTTGTTTGAAAGCGGTTGAAGATTAACTTGTCTAGAGGTTTTATTCTGTGTTTGAATTCCCACAGTTGCATATTAACCTAGTCATTGTAAATGTATTTCTGGCTCATAGTAACTTCTAATCAACAGAACACTTAAATATACACTAATCCAACCATGCAGTAGTACTACTGATGAATTCATTTACTAGAAATTCTAGGATCAGCATTCCATTCAAAGAAATTAGAGGTCTGCTTGAAGTATTACAATGCATAAATATTTAGGACATTAGTAAATAAACAGTTAATAAACTATTTAAAGAATCTTAAAAAGTACATAATATAAATACATTTGTGTAAGTGCTTACAGCTGATATGTTACTACTATATAAGTAATGGTTAATTGCTTGTAAATAGTTAATTTAGTGCTTGCTAAAAGTTAATTAACTGTAAAAAAGCTGACTTTAAACCGAAATTACTCAAATTTCCATTCTATTTCAAATTTTAACCTTGTTGACATTTAACATTTCAGAGCAAGTACAAACAGAAAGCAAAGGAGGAGGTTTCCACCAGCAGCTTCTCATATCTGGCGCAAACGTATGCGTTTGCCAAAGAGGTGGCCGAAATGCAAAGTGAGGTACATCAGCCGAAGATGTGTGTTTAATTAGAGGATGGTCAATCACAAACCTAATATCTCAGTCATATTACTGTTGTTTCTGTATGTGTTTTGTAAAAGAAAAATAGTTCTATACACAGGGTGGGCCATTTATATGTATGCACCCTAATATATATCCATATCCATATAAATGGCCCACCCTGTACATTTGCATATATATATATATATATATATATATATTTATTTATTTTTTAAGGTTGATAATGGTCAACATTTGTCATCACTATAACTTGTTCATAGATGTGCAGAATTTTTCTAGTACTTAAATTGAATTATTTTGTGGTTTCTAGAATAAATACAAAAGAGAAACTCAGTTGGAAATGGCAAACTGCCTCTATTCACAGCTCCCTGAGACACTCCAGACTCAGTTTGCTAAATGTCTGGCTCCTGCATTGAGTGAGGTGAGCTTTTTTAAGTGAGTTTTACCTCTCGCCTACTTTGCCATTTTGAAAAACTCACAACTGCATTTCATTAAAATCACAGAACATTTTAACAGTAAGTAAATGATTAGTCACTGCAGTACTCATGTTTTTAAATATTATATGCATGAAATCTTGCATTAGAAGACACACTACTTTGAAACACCAGCCAATGTGATTTTCAGTCAAATGACACTAGGTACTGCTTTCCCAGAGAGGGATTAAGTCTAACCCTGTACTATATCCTTCATTCAGTTGAAAATCACAATTCAAATGCTGTGCAGTCCAGGACTAGGCTTAATTCCTGTTTGGGAAGACACCCCTAAATGTCCAAATGTTGGCAGACCCCTGCAGTAACCTCTTACAATTTTCAGGGAAGGCTTTATAATAGTGGGTAGATTAATGAATGGCTCAGTCTTAGATTTAGATGAGCTCTCGATAAAGATTTTAATCATAATATAAACACTCCCTATAAGAAAGCTGTCTCACTTCCTAGATGACATTTTCTGACCAAATGTCAAGAGAGCACTGAATGTTTATTCAGCAGCTCTCAATTGGACTGCTCCCTTGTGGTCAAAGCTAGTACAGCATGCTAATTACTAGCAACTAGCTCCTCGAAGGCCCCCCCCCCCCCTTTTATTATTTTTTTTATCTGTGTATGTGGAAAATCCATCCATCCATCCATTATCTGTAACCGCTTATCCAATTTTAGGGTCGCGGGGGGTCCAGAGCCTACCTGGAATCATTGGGTGCAAGGCGGGAATACACCCTGGAGGGGGCGCCAGTCCTTCACAGGGCAACACAGACACACACACATTCACTCACACACTCACACCTACGGACACTGTCGAGTCGCCAATCCACCTGCAACGTGTGTTTTTGGACTGTGGGAGGAAACCGGAGCACCCGGAGGAAACCCACGCGGACACGGGGAGAACACACCAACTCCTCACAGACAGTCACCCGGAGTGGGAAACGAACCCAGTGACACTACCTGCTGCGCCACCGTGCGGATGTGGAAAATGTATTTTTTAAATCTGCCCCCTGCTGGTCAAAGATGGAAGAGCACGCTAAATTTTAGCCTTTATGCTTATTTTCCTTTTGATGGTTAAAATTGAACAAGTGATGCTAGAAATATATTTTTTTCAACTGTTTGGTGTGTATAACAGGCAGACATGAGTAATTTCTTCTTTTTTATTGTCCTTTTTTGCCAGAACAAGTATAAAGAGAAGAGTATACAGAACCTTTCCTCCTGTCTGTATTCCCAGCTTCCTTATACCACAGAGACCCAGTTTGCTGCCAAGATTTCCCACTTACTGAGTGAGGTAAAAGACTAAAGCATTTACCCTACAGACTGTATGGTGAGACTGTATACATTTGTGTATTGAAGAAAGTAGGAATTATATAATTATATAACACTTTAAGCAATAAAGTTATGATTAACACTTTTTCTCCATTTTCCAGATCAAGTATAAAGAGCAGGGGAAGAAGGGCATCTCCTCATGTGTCTATTCTCAGATGCCAGAGACCACAGAAACTGGATTTGCCAAAATATTATCCCATATGCAGAATGAGGTAAGACTAATTTAAATGACTTAAATTAAATTGTATTTAAAGTGGTGGATCATGAATTAAAACAATGGGGGTTAAGAGTCCAGCTTTTAAGTTTACCATGTACCACAAGCCATGAATTCATTTGTCTCAGTCTTTACAGGATAAATCATCTCTGAGAGATCCTTGGAGGATAATGAGTTTTTGGGACTGTCTGCTTAAACCTTTTCTCTGTTTTGGCTTAAAGTTGAATAAAAAATATTTAATAAATACTACACAGCTACTTACTACAAACGGACATGGACAGAACAGTTACAGAGGTGACACAGATAAATGGGCCAGTGTTCCTCACATGTGTTTCTTTAACATTAACATCTGTATGAGTACTGAAAATTTAAAAAGAAACGATCAGTGTTAACACCCCAGTTTTTTGGGTTTGTGTGTTAATGAGTGTACTTCACAATGACATCACATGAAAGTCAAGAATACAGTCAGTGGACAGTCAATGTAGGAACCAGACAATAGAGGAAATGTTGGGCTGATATGAAACGACTGGATAAGTGATGAATGTTAAGTAATTATAAATAAGTCATTCATGCTTTGGAATTTGTTAATTATTTGACAGTTGTTTTGAGCAGCAGAAACTGGAGTAAAGTAATGAGGAAAGTTCCATGGTGTTAGTTTTGATAGAAGCTAAGATCTTTATCCTTAATATCTTCCATTAGCATGTTTTCCCAGTGCACAGGTTTTAATAATTTTTCTAGGGTGCTAAGAATTTTGATTTAGGGGCGGCACAGTGGCACAGCAGATAGTGTCGCAGTCACACAGCTCCGGGGACCTGTAAGTTGTGGGTTCAATTCCCACTCTGCGTGACTGTCTGTGAGGAGTGTGGTGTGTTCTCCCTTTGTTTGTGTGGGTTTCCTCCGGGTGACTGTCTGTGAGGAGTGTGGTGTGTTCTCCCTGTGTCTGTGTGGGTTTCCTCCGGGTGACTGTCTGTGAGGAGTGGTGGTGTGTTCTCCCTGTGTCTGTGTGGGTTTCCTCCGGGTGACAGTCTGTGAGGAGTGTGGTGTGTTCTCTCCGTGTCCGCGTGGGTTTCCTCCGGGTGACTGTCTGTGAGGAGTGTGGTGTGTTCTCCCCGTGTCTGCGTGGGTTTCCTCCGGGTGAATGTCTGTGAGGAGTGTGGTGTGTTCTCCCTGTGTCCGCGTGGGTTTCCTCCGGTTGACTGTCTGTGAGGAGTGTGGTGTGTTTTCCCTGTGTCTGTGTGGGTTTCGTCCGGGTGACTGTCTGTGAGGAGTGTGGTGTGTTCTCCCTGTGTCCGCGTGGGTTTCCTCCGGTTGACTGTCTGTGAGGAGTGTGGTGTGTTTTCCCTGTGTCTGTGTGGGTTTCGTCCGGGTGACTGTCTGTGAGGAGTGTGGTGTGTTTTCCCTGTGTCTGTGTGGGTTTCGTCCGGTTGACTGCCTGTGAGAAGTGTGGCGTGTTCTCCCTGTGTCTGCGTGGGTTTCCTCCGGGTGACTGTCTGTGAGGAGTGTTGTGTGTTCTGCCCGTGCCCGCGTGGGTTTCCTCCGGGTGCTCCGGTTTCCTTCCACAGTCCAAAAACACACGTTGGTAGGTGGATTGGCGACTCAAAAGTGTCCGTAGGTGTGAGAGTGTGAGTGAATGTGTGAGTGTGTGTGTTGCCCTGTGAAGGACTGGCGCCCCCTCCAGGGTGTGTTCCTGCCTTGTGCCCAGTGATTCCAGGTAGGCTCTGGACCCACTGCGACACTGAACTGGGTAAGCACTTATGAATGAATGAATGAATGAATGAAAAGATTTAGATTTGATCAATCATTGCTCATTAATTAATAGTTGACAATCATTGCATAAGAAGTACAAATCAGTTTTAAAGCATGTTTGTTTTGTTACATATTTTTGTAATTAAAAATGTAAACATTCTCCAGCACTTTTATTCTTTTATGGTAACTGTTGCACAGTATAAAAAAAAATTACATTTTATTTAAAAAAAAAAACAACAAAAAAAAAACAACAACAACAACACACACACACACACACAAACACTTTTAGGCCACACAGTTTAGGCCAAGTTGGTCTTTGCTAGTTACATTCTTTTTAGTGAGTGACGAATACTGATGTGTTTTGTTTTGTTTCAGGTAAAGTACAGAGAGGCTGGGAAAAAGGCACTGTCCTCTGCACTCTACTTTCTTCTGCCTGAAACACTTGACACACAGCATGCTAAAAATGTGTCTCATCTGCTGAGTGAGGTATAGTGGAGTTATTATCCATGTATATGTACAACATTGTCAGTTTAACATATGACACTCTGTTAATACACTCATTTTGGTGTATTCTCTATATCTTCATGGGAAAACACTGATTGAAAGCTTTATTCCTAGAATAAATACAAGGAGAAAAGCAGGAAAGAGACGCCACATTGTTTGTACTCTCTTCTGTCAGAAACCACTGAAACTCAGTTTGCCAAATCTGTCTCTGAACTTCTAAGTGAGGTGGGTTTATCATGAACAAGCACAGATGTGTGCTTGATCCAGATGCTAGATATATATCTTGGTAGAAATTTACAGTATGGCTCTTTGCTTAATACTAATTAAATATACCTGTATCGTTTAAATAAATTTTAGATTCAAGTGTAAAAAAAAATAATTAAAACAAAATTAATTATTTATATTCAACATCAATGAACACTAACATCAAAATCACCATCTTTTAATATCTGCAAGAACAGAACAAATCACTGCGCATACTTTTTCAGTAAATTTTTCTTGATGGATCTTATAATGAATGCAGAGACAAATGTTACGGCTCGTCTTGTTCAAACTAATTAATTCTTCTTATTATATTTTTATTTAATGAGATAGCTCCTTGTTCACTTTAAGAAATTTCTAATAATTTAGGGTATTTCCATTTTATTTCATATTTCAGCCACGTTTACATTTAATCTTTCAGAGCAAGTACAAACAAAAAGCAAAGGAGGAGGTTTCCACCAGCAGCTTCTTGTATCTGCCACAAACGTCTGAAATGCAGTTTGCCAAACACGTGGCTGAAATGCAAAGTGAGGTATATTAGCAGAAGATATATATATATATATATGTGTGTGTGTGTGTGTGTGTCTGTACTGTATGTTGGGGGGTTGAACTGGAGGAGGGTGAATAAAAATCTTTTTATCTTAGTTCTATTACTGTTGTTTTTGTATGTTTTTTTTTTAAACATTCTATATACGTTTGCATATTGTTGCTGTCCAAATAGTAACTTTACTGGTAGGGCTGGACGATATGGCCAAAATTTATAATCACAATATATTTCTTAGCTTCTGCTGATACAATATAGTTCAGATATTTATTTGTACAATGTAAAAGGACACAGAAAAATTGCCTGGAAGTAACAAGAAACATGACATCGCCAGCAAACATAAACCTCTTAGCTTTTATTAAATTTTAAATTGAGTGCAATGAACTGATGACAGGGCCCTGTAAACAATGTATATTGAAATCTTGAAAATGTATTTAAAAATCATATCCTTGTCATTGTTATTTTGCGATATATATTGATATATTGATACTGAATTATTCTCTAGCCCTATTTACTGGATAAGGAAAAATACCTTCTTAATTTTCAGTGGAAAATCAATATAAAAAGATTTAATTCCAAGTCATTTTGGACCATTTCTATTGCTTCATTCATCATGAATTTGTTACTGAATGTGAAGGACAGCCTGCTGTGGTCAAACAATGTAGTAAACTAACCATAGATAAAAATGGAACTACATGTTTTTAAATGGACATGGATAATATTGTTTTATATAAACATCAGAAATATAATGTTCTACGTACATTGTCCCTATGTTTATTATTTTTTTAACCATATGCTGATTTTTTCCAGTACTAAAATGTACTTATTTTGCGGTTCCTAGAATAAGTACAAAAGAGAAACTCAGTTGGAAATGGCAAGCTGCCTCTATTCACAGCTCCCAGAGACACTCCAGACTCAGTTTGCTAAACATTTGGCTTCTGCACAGAGTGAGGTTAGTTTTTAAGTGAGTTTTACCCCCTTTCTTTATTTGCCCCTTTTATAATGCTGTTGAAGAGCTCACAACTGAAATGTATTTAAATAACTAAATATTTAGGGGAAAAGTAAATGATTAGTCACTGCAGTACACACAGGCTTTTTATTTACACCACAAGCTGTAGCATTAGAAGAGAAGCTAATTTGAAACACTCTACTATCCTATCTCACTTGATTTGTTTAGGAGAAATACACAGTAGGAACAGAACACTGGTAGAATCCTTACAGTAACCACTTTTGCTTTTCTGGGAAGGCTTTATAATATGTAGCGGCACAGTGGCGCAGCAGGTAGTGTTGCAGTCACACAGCTCCAGGGACCTGGAGGTTGTGGGTTCGATTCCCGCTCTGGGTGACTGTCTGTGAGGAGTGTAGTGTGTTCTCCCTGTGTCTGCGTGGGTTTCCTCCGGGTGGCTGTCTGTGAGGAGTGTGGAGTGGATGGATGGATGGCTGTATAATATAAGGATACTTGATGGGTATGTCTTAAAACCTCATGAACATTCTAGACAGACTTTATATCTACTATGCGCACTCACAAAAAGAAAGCTGTCTCACTTCTTAACTATGTCCTCTCACACCTGATCGAGAGGAGCCTAAACTGGAGCCGCCAAACAGATACTGTCCCTAGTGGTTCATGTTGTTGTATAAAGGCCAATATATTGTTCATGTGCCATCAAACCATGATCCACCTTTCTTAAGCAGATAGACTGCTGCTCTTTCCTAGACAAATCCAGTGCTATGTTTATTATTACACTGCGCTGAACTGAAACACAGGTAAAGACCGGATAGTGGCAGCTGTCTTTCTCACTATGCTGTTGCTAAGAATCTGAGGAACCTCGTTCTGTATTTGTGGACTGGCTTCAACATGGGAACAAGCTGAAGTCATTTTCACTTAATTTATTTTAAAAATATGATTCACTTCATGTAATGCATGACCTCTGAAGTCTTGCCAAATACCAGAGCCCACAATTTTGAAAAGAGAGTCCCTAGCAGACTGTTGTTGTTCAAGAAGGGCATTGGATAACTGTGCATGGATTGGTCTTAAAAATGAATATATGTAATTAGAAAGCTTTAAAAATGTATTAAACTTTAACAATTGAGAGAACACATCTTATATATGTAGTGTTTTAGCTTGAGTTTTTTTTTTATTATTTTAAACATAGCTTTAATGTTTATAAAATGACTTGGTACTTATATAGGCCTGTTTTGGGATTCGTAGATTCAGTCTGAAAAACATTATCTGGCCTCAATGTAACCTTATTATCTTCTTTCTTGTTGTTGTTTTTGTTGTTGTTCTGAATTAGTACAAATATAAACTGGAGGGGAAAAGGGAGCTTGCCAGCTGCCTCTATGCTGTCATGCCTAAAACCAGAGAAACGGAGCATGTCAAGGAGCTTTCTCAGCTTTACAGCAAGGTATTTTAGTTTATGTACACACACCAACACTCACATTGTCTTCTGATGAACTAAAGAGAAATAATTATGAAATTGACAGAACTGTCATTGATATTAATACGATGGATATTTCCTAAAATCCCAAATAACAGTGGTTTCTGTTATTTAACAATTCAAAATACATTCATTGGACATTTCATAAAAAGACATCAACTGTACATGTACCTTGTTGTGTAGTTAGACTCTGTAGTTGGTTTGTTACTTTGCTCAGCTTTGTCAGCCGTCATCTAGTTTCTAACCACATGAAAACGCCACTGACTGGTAATAGGGAGAGCCGAGCCTCTGACACTGCGACTCTGGGCTTAGCACTGCAGAAACCTGGGAGTGTATTAGTTAACACCATGTCTTCCCAGCTGCCCCCAGTTAGTGGGTACATGGATGACATGATGTTAACAAATACCCACCCATGTAGTCAGCGCCTTTCTGAGAAAATTCATGACAGCCTGAGGATGCAAGGATGAAGGTTAAGCCCAGTAAGTTGTGGGACCAAAGAGAATGTGAAGACTGTTAATAACTTTAAATACCCCACATCCCACACATGCTGCAGCCTTAATTATTGTCTCCTTTTCTTATCCACACCAGGGTTATTTCTTTTGTTTCCCGGTCAAATTTGTTAGTAATTTCTATATTGAATTTAAATATGTCTTTGCCTCTATGTTGTTGCACATTTTTCTGTATTTTACTTTTTTTACAATATAGAAAAACTATGAGGAAAGAGGGAAGAAAGAAGCACAAGAATGTCTTTATTCCCAAATGCCACAGACTGCTGAGACAGTGTTTGTGAAAGAAGTAACCAAACATCAGAGCAACGTAAGCATTCCTCTGTTAAAATGTGTATGAAGTAGGATTTATTTTAATTTGTACAATGGTGTTAAAATGCCTGTGAAGCCTTTACTATTCTCAGTAGTGTCATATGTATTTATGTATGTATTTCCTACCCCTGTTAAAGGCGACTTTCATTCATTCATTCATTCATTCATTATCTGTAACCACTTGTCTAGTTCAGGGCGGCGGTGGGTCCGGAGCCTACCTGGAGTCATTGGGAACACACCCTGGAGGGGGCGCCAGTCCTTTATAGGGCGACACATACTCACACATTTTTGTTTGACGGCGACAATGCCTGTTGCTCAGTAAACATGAGCCTAACAACATGTGATTTATGTGGTGGCACAGTGACCTTCTGTCAATAATTCGTAGGTAGATTGACCAGAGGAGGATTGGTGCCTCCTGTGTGAGCCTTGGTTCCTCCCAAGGTTTCTTCCTTCAGCTCTGAGGAGCTTTTCCTTGCCACTGTCGCCTCTGGATTGTTCACCTGGGGATTTTACATTTCATATTAATCTTTTTTCTTTACTGGATGTGTGTGAATATGCTTTGTGACAACATCAGTTGTAAAAATAAATTTGATTTGATTTGATCTGGGGAGATTCTGCATTATCCAGTCTACAGAGGGAGACTGCACAATGTGTTAAACAATGAGATGCCAACAGCTGTGGCACTTAAAATTAATCAAATATATATATATATATATTTGTTTCATGATAGTTTTGTTTGCGGGTTTTGATCACGTATAACATGGGTACCTATGTGGAAGGTGAAGAAACATATTCTTTGCCTGTGTGTGTTTTGTTTTAGAAACTGTACAAGGAAAAGTACAGTATGGAGAAAGGGAAGTCCTTCTATGCTAACATGAAAACACTGCCAGAGGTGGACCATGCCATGGAAGTCAACCAACAGCAGAGTAATGTAATTTCTCTTTTATTTTCTCTATAATTTTAAAATACATTAATTTGACACCTTTTTTTTGGGAGGGATTTTGGTTGCGATTAAACATAATAAACATTCAACACCAAAAAATTGTTAGATTGTTGTTGAGAATATAATGGAATATTGTTAACATTTCATTTTTTAAAATGTTCCTAAACTTTACCACTCTGTCATAGCATTGTTTCTCACATGGAACTGACACTACAAATCTCATAATGTGTAAAAGTCTGCAGCCCACCTCCTCACTCACCCTCGTTCTCACTAACACATTACACCTGTTCTCCAGCATCTTCACTGGCTTCCCATAAAACACCAGATTCAGTTCAAGATACTCCTTCTTAGCTCTAAATAACCTTGCTCCTTCACAACTGTCTGCTCTTCTCCATCCCTACAAACCCACTCACACTCCCAGGTCTTCCTCAGGCGGGCTGCTCACTGTCCCTCCCTCCAGGCTATTGGTTATTAATATTATAATATTGCATATAATATTATTCAAATGAATGCTCGTTCTGTACTGTTTGTTAATGTTTTGTTCTATATTTGCTCTGTTTTGTATGTCTTTCAGTGTTTCTATGTGTTGACTGTTGTAAGCGTCTTTGAGTTCTGGAAAAGAACGTTTTAAATATAAAATATTATCATTATTATTGAATTTATTAAAACATGGCCAGTAAATTTGGGCAAATTTTACTGCTTCCAGCACAACTTAATCAACTTAAAGAGCTCACTGTTTACTTGCTGCCTAATACATTCCACTCAGGTGACAGGTGCCATTGTAATGAAATAATAATTGTTATTCACTGAATGTACACTGATCAGCCACAACATTAAAATGGCCTCTTGTTTTTACACTCATTTTCTTTTATTGACCAGCTTTATTTTGTGCACATGTAGGTGCACTTTGTATTTCTAGAATTTCAGAGTGTATTCTGTAGTCTGTAGCTCTGTGTACTTTGTTAGCCCTTTTCATACTGTTCTACAGTGTTCCGGGCCACAACAGAGCCAATGTTATTTTGAAGGGTGGATAATTCTCAGCACTGCAATGACACTGGCATGGTGTTGGCAGCTATTCTGTCTGGCACTGGTATATGCAACTAATAACTGTGCAGTATTAAACAGTCATAGCTTGTTGGCACATATTTTAGATGCAAAGACAGTAGCTTATCTGTTGGCAGGGTTTGTGCATGTTGTAGCCATTCATCAGTGCTTCACACGACACAACCCAGAGTACAATGCTGTATGGTGGTTTCTTGGGGACAAAACAGGGTGAAAGGGGGCTAACGATGTGTGTAAAACATCAGATAAATTACACTCTGTAATTGTAGAACTACAAAGCACATCTGGTAAGTGGAGCTGGTCATAGTATACACAAATTTCGCCATATTTTGTAGTGAGATAATTGCAAATACAGTTTGCAGTTGAGGTTTGTTATCTATATTTGACCCCTGAAGGTAACCTATAGGAAAAGAAATCAAGCCGTGCACCGGTCCCATGAGGTGGCAGATAGACCAGACATCATGAAGGCCTTACATCATGAAGGCCTTGTTTCCTTTTTAAACAGTTTAGATATGTTCTGTGAATGCATTCACATATTTATATTTAGTTGTATTTTTTTTCCAAGCTGTCCTCTTTTACACATTTAACCTTATTTCCTGTTTTCACACTGATGCTGGACATGTCAAAACAAAGAGGCAGAGAAAGAAGACAATGTTATGAGAATGGCAGAGATTTCAGTGCAAAGTTACAAATGATCATGAAATGAAATGCAGCAAGGATACACACTTTGCAGTTTGATCGGAAAACGTGCCGAATTAAATAGGCCTGAGACAGTGCAGTGGAGTAAGTGACCATAGCTGTAGATCAGATTTCTGGGGAAAGTGACCTCTTGGGGTGACCTATTGGGTGAGCAGTCAGTCTGGTGGAATGTGGGAAAACAGACGCAGGGCCCCAGTGCAGAGAGTCTAGCAGTGTCCAGGTATGCCTGACCATCATCAAGCTCAGTAGGACAGACAAACTATCTGACATGGTCAGAAAAGCTGCTGTCTAATGGTGATGGTCAGCTTAGTCCTTATGATGAATTAGTGCCCACTGGAATCAGATTTAAGCAGCTCTACTCTGTGGTACTTTGTTGCTCTGTATATTTTTATATCCACTTTCACAGTTCTGCAATGTTCAAGTATTATTTATATGCAATGTTCAATTTATTATTTTGAAGGGTGGATCAATTTTTGGTGCTGAAGAGATTCTGGCATGGGGCTAGCAGCTATTATGTCTTGCACATGTATGAGATGATCAGACACAGCAGTTCTGCTGAAGTGATTAAAAACTCACTGGCAGATACATTGGACAAACATAGCCACGATGTTGGTCCACGATGTAGATGCAAAGTCAAAGAGAGTAGCTCATCTATTGCAGTACAGTTTTTGTGTTAAACATCCTTTAGTCCTTCATTAGTGGTCATGGGACATGACATACAGCATGCCCCCAGGACACTGCTGTATGTTGGTCCCCTGGAGGCCTTGAGCATTTAAGAATGGGGTGAAAGGAGGTTATAAATATATGAAAAGCAACAGATGAACAGCACTCTGTGATTGTAAAAGTACAAAGGACACGTATATGATAAAAAGAGCTGATTTCAAAAAGGTTAATTTAAAGGTTTATTTATATAATTTTTTTGCCATATGTTTTGTAGTGAGACAGTCTGTAGTAAATACAGCCTGCAATTGAGGTTTGTTATCTATATTGCACACCTCAAAGGTAACCTATAGGAAAAGGAGTCAAGACGTGCAGCGGTCCCATGAGGTGGCAGATAGACCAGACATCATGAAGGCCGTACAAGCTGCAAAACTAGCCAGCAATGTACGTCTCATTCACACACACCTCTGTTTATTTACACAGTTTACACAATTTACATCTGTTTTGTTCATTTCCTCTTTGTACATATAGTTCATCATCTCATTTCCCCCTCTTTCTTATAATTAAAAATACTTTTTATCAAGGTACACTACAAGCAGAAGTTCAGGAAAGAACTGGGATTCCAGAAGCCACAGTACAATCCAAACAACTGTGTGTCTTTTAAACACGTACAAGCTGCCTCAACCCTTGCCAGTCAGGTGATTACAAAATATTGTTGCCATACATTTGGATTTATATAACAATCACTACATTTTGTGCAGAAATAATGTAAAAATTGTAAAAAATGATGTAAAAAATATATATCATCTACAGGGGTTTGACAATGAAACTGACACACCTGGTTTCAGACCACAATAATTTATTAGTATGGTGTAGGGCCTCCTTTTGCGGCCAATGCAGCGTCAATTCGTCTTGGGAATGACATATGCAAGTCCTGCACAGTGGTCAGAGGGATTTTAAGCCATTCTTCTTGCAGGATAGTGGCCAGGTCACTACGTGATGCTGGTGGAGGAAAACGTTTCCTGACTCTCTCCTCCAAAACACCCCAAAGTGGCTCAATAATATTTAGATCTGGTGACTGTGCAGGCCATGGGAGATGTTCAACTTCACTTTCATGTTCATCAAACCAATCTCTCACCAGTCTTGCTGTGTGTATTTGTGCATGGTCATCCTGATACACGGCACCGCCTTCAGGATACAATGTTTGAACCATTGGATGCACATGGTCCTCCAGAATGGTTCGGTAGTCCTTGGCAGTGACGCACCCATCTAGCACAAGTATTGGGCCAAGGGAATGCCATGATATGGCAGCCCAAACCATCACTGATCCACCCCCATGCTTCACTCTGGGCATGCAACAGTCTGGGTGGTACGCTTCTTTGGGGCTTCTCCACACCGTAACTCTCCCGGATGTGGGGAAAACAGTAAAGGTGGACACATCAGAGAACAATACATGTTTCACATTGTCCACAGCCCAAGATTTGCGCTCCTTGCACCATTGAAACCGGCGTTTGGCATTGGCATGGGTGACCAAAGTTTGGCTATAGCAGCCCGGCTGTGTATATTGACCCTGTGGAGCTCCCGACGGACAGTTCTGGTGGAAACAGGAGAGTTGAGGTGCACATTTAATTCTGCCGTTATTTGGGCAGCCGTGGTTTTATGTTTTTTGGATACAATCCAGGTCAGCACCCGAACATCCCTTTCAGACAGCTTCCTCTTGCGTCCACAGTTAATCCTGTTGGATGTTTTTCGTCCTTCTTGGTGGTATGCTGACATTACCCTGGATACCGTGGCTCTTGATACATCACAAAGACTTGCTGTCTTGGTCACAGATGCGCCAGCAAGACGTGCACCAACAATTTGTCCTCTTGTGAACTCTGGTATGTCACCCATAATGTTGTGTGCATTGCAATATTTTGAGCAAAACTGTGCTCTCACCCTCTGCTAATTGAACCTTCACATCCTGCTCTTACTGGTGCAATGTGCAATTAATGAAGATTGGCCACCAGGCTGGTCCAATTTAGGAATTTCAGTTTCATTTTCTAACCCCTGTATTGTTGTATTGTTCCACTCCGATATACAGTATCTAATTTCAGACAGTGCAGAAAGTGCAGTTTGATTGTGTGTGTGTGTGTGTGTGTGTAAAAAAAGTCTTTCAAATAAAAGCTGGATTCGTATGAAAACACTTTGTTTTTTGTGAACTCTTTATACCAGGTGCAGTACTGTAAGAAGTATGAAGAGGGTAAAGGGCAATATCAGTTCACCTTGGACACAGCAGAACATTTCCACCATAAAAGGAATGCAGTTTTGCAAAGCCAGGTATTCCCTTTATCATATGACACAAAGATCTCTCTCTGATATATGTATATTTTTATATAAATATATACAGTCATGGCCGAAAGTGTTAGCACCGCTGGAATTTGTACCATTTTTCTATCATAAAATGATTGCAATTAAACCTTTTTTGTCTGTCAAATAACGTGAAAGGTCCTCCGTCGCCTGTCTCAATTCTAGCCCTAAGGTCTTCTATGAAGTGGGCAATTAGATGATGCTGTCGAAGGGCAAGCAATAAGAGAGAAAGTGTTCAAGGGGTCATAGTGTTAAGAGCTGAATGAGACACTCCAGGTGTGTACATCACTACGGCTTAAACCCGATTTTCTGCGGTTTACAGCCAAACTGGGCTTAATGTTACAGTGTTTCCCCGGATGCTTAAGGAAAAACATTTTATAATATTATCTTAATAATGTGTGGAAGCATTCCTGCTCTTTTACAAAGCAGAAAGTCAACTTGTTTGTTCCTATAATACTCACCAACACAATGGTCACATCCGTTAATGCTAATGAGTTCACCATACCTTTACTGTTTAATTTTACATAAAAACCTTTCCTTAAAGCCACAAAACCCGAGAGCTAGTAGGATTTATAAAACGAGTCTGTCATTGGATCTCCATTACAGCATGAGACTTTTACATAGAAATATTTTTGCATAAATTGATTGGTTAGTACTTTCCTGTTCATTTATCAAATATATATTACTTCTGTTTGATAAAATATAATAAACGTTCATGTGTGTAGTAATGTTAAAGTTGTCACTATTAAAGCGTAGTCAGTTCCTGTCATGATCACAGTTGTCTTATATAAATTAACTGCTTGAATGTCATTTCAGAACAGTCTGTTCAGTTAGTTATGAACAAGCAAAAAACTTTCCCTGATCGTCCTGAACTGCCTGTTTGTAAACATTTATATCACAATGTTATAGCTAAGTTAAAAAGGATCTTTTCCCTTAACTTGAGCATTTTTAAAACATGACTCGACCACGTCAGTCTTAGTAAAGATAAAGGATTCTAGTTAAACTTAAAGGGTAATTGTTTCTCCCTTTTCTGATTGTGTATTTTTATTGGTTTCTCTGAGGAACAGCAAAGACTTGCAGTGGAACATGGGTAATTCCCTTCACAACGGTGTTGTCTGATGCAGACTTATGAGGAGGGCACATAAAGTGTACATAGGGCTTGCACATGCTAACGAGGGGTGTGAAGGTGTAAGTGTGAGTATTGGGACAGAGGGCTACAATCAGCCTAATCAGCTGCAGCTGGCATCTGTTTTTAGGACTCCACCCAATTTCCAAAGGCTTTGTACATGCTTTTAAACTCCCTAAATCCTTCTCAAGGATCCTTGAGCTATCTTTTTCCTCATGCCTCCTATCCTTAACCATAGAGCAGGCACATTTGGGTCAAATCTGTCTCACTTTTGTCACTTACAACTCAGTAACAGCACTGGAAAGGGTTGTTTAGGGCGGACATAGGCCAAACGTCGTGAGCCAGGGCCTGACTTGGGTTAAGGCAGAGGTTGTGTGAGCCTGAATTGTTCCACAGCACTTCTAACATCTGGCCCATATAACGTCCTCAGTCAGCGCCGGCTTTCAAGGCCATGTGGGCTATAAGAGAGCTGCAGATGTGCCACATTTTGGCCACACATTGATTGTTATCTGAGTAGTTCGAATTTGAAAAGGGGGGAAAAAAAACAAGAGATGAATAGATGCATGTTCCATTTACATGTGTGATGAAGTCAACCCAAATGCCACTTGTCTGATCACCTGGATTATTCTTTGTTTTGGCATCCATTGTTCCCATTTGTCCCTTCAATGCTCTAGTGCAATCATGTCACCTGCTTACATGGTGGTCCCATGGTTAATCCTCTTCTTCCATTCCACACTCTCTACCTCTCCCTCTCTCTCGCTCTTGCTCTCTCTCTTGCATCCCCTTTGTTTGCTCTGCTGGCCCATGTTTTTTTCTCATTTCCTCCCTGTGCTTGCATCAGTCTTTCCTGTGTTCTCAGCTTGTTTCTTTTTGTTTTGTTCAGTCATAAAAGCACATCAAAATTCATCACAGTTCAGAGTCACAAACACATCCAACTGTTCTGTAATAACCAATTTATGTTTTAATTGTATTTTCGAATGGGCAGCACGGTGGCACAGCAGGTGGTGACTCTGTCACAGCTTCAGGGTCCGGGTCCTGGGGTTGTGGATTCTGTGAGGAGTGTGGTGTGTTCTCCTTGTGTCTGCGTGGGTTTCCTCTGGGTGACTGTCTGTGAGGAGTGTGTTGTGTTCTCCCTGTGTCTGCATGGGTTTCCTCCGGGTGACTGTCTGTGAGGAGTGTGGTGTGTTCTCCTTGTGTCTGCGTGGGTTTCCTCTGGGTGACTGTCTGTGAGGAGTGTGGTGTGTTCTCCTTGTGTCTGTGTGGGTTTCCTCCGGGTGACTGTCTGTGAGGAGTGTGGTGTGTTCTCCCTGTGTCTGCTTGGGTTTCCTCTGAGTGCTCAGGTTTCCTCTCTTGGTCCTGAAACACACGTTGTTAGGTGGATTGGTAACTCAAAAGTGTCCTTCGGTGTGAGTGTGTGTTGCCCTGTGAAGGTCTAGTGCCCCCTCCAGGGTGTGCCTCTGCCTTGCGCTCAGTGATTCCGGGGGACCCACCGCAACTCTGAATTTGATAAGCGCTTACAGACAATGAATGAATATATTTTACAAAAAAATAAAAATATCTTGTAACTTTCCAGAAGAAAGGTTTGATGGGATTTAAATCTGAACAGTGGACCAGCAGAATTCATAATTCATATTAATTTGAAATACATTGTCTTATTAAAAGCAATCTTTATAAATTCAAAGTCAGAAATAGGGTAAGGTTAATATCATTGTGAGTCTCAACATGAAATTTTAATGTAAAAATAATTTTAAATGTTGAAATGGCTAATAAGGTCATTGTAACACTTTTGTGTTCTCTTTAAATATTGAATATTTGGTTTAAAAATAATGGTCTTCTTTCCCTGTCCATTCCTTCCTATATCCATCAGTTGGCACATGCCAAAATAATAATAAAAAACTTGTATTTAAACTAATACATTTGCAGTATTCTTGGGAATGCACAGACACACCTCTGAAAAATCTGTCAGAAAGAAGGCTCAGAAATAATTTGAACTAGAGCCCTATTTTCAAACGTTGGTCATTGTACAAGAAAATGGAAGATAATACGCCTGGACTTCATTAGAGCTCAGCAGAAGTGGGTCTTTAATCATTTGATGTTATGCTCCTTTATTTGACCAATGACGTAGATGTTGATTCAATAGAACAGATCAAACAATTTTACAGTAGTTCCAGGCAGTGGCGGATGCTGGTCTTTCAAGGAGGGGAAGCTCAGTTTCGGCCTACATCATAAAATGTGTCTGTTTATTTATACGTAAATTCTACCCTCCGTTCCTTTTCAAGAAAATGATCTGTGGCCCTGACTAGTGTCCTCTCAATGGCCAGCAGAGCTAGGCTGCCACATCAACCCTAACCCCGCATTCTGTGGGGTAGAAACACAACTTATATAATCAGTAAGTAAGTCTTGTAAGTCTTGAATGTCTGAATGCGTCTGTGAGCTCCGTATACCGTTAGAAAGCGCAGATCCGACCGTTTCTAAAAATAGCGCTTTTATCGCGGTGCTGTGAAGCCTCTGGGAGTAATCCAGTGTGAAAAACCACCTAAAAATCAAGGTGCTCCTTCAAAATTTGTGTGTCATGTTCGTCATGAAATATTCTAATCATATTCGCTATAATCAGAAAAGAAAGGAACAAGAAAGACGGTGTTTACTTTCAGTTTCGGTTTGACTCACATGACGTCATCTCACACTGTCTCTGGGCGGAAAAATATGAGTCATCAGCAAAAACATATTCCTATTATTGATTTATAGTTTTTCAAGGTTTTTATAGGTTTCACATCAAATAATAATGCATTAGATCAACAAATATAAACTAAAAAGCTTAAATAATTCTTTATTGTGTATGTTTATCTTTAATAGCTATATACATAGGGTTTTAAATGGCCTTGACCCATGTGACGTGTGTCCGTCTATGAGTGCTTTGTGACGGTGGAGGGGCTCAGCAGCACCCGCTGATCAGAAACTACGATAGAAGTCAGAAAGAGTGATAGAAGTCAGTCTCCAAACACAAGCAGCTACAAAAAACCCACCAGAAATAGAAGCTCGATTTGTTGCTAGTCGTTTTTAACAAAAAATGCCGCTAAGAGGTTTAAGAAAGTCTCTGGTTCAACTCAGAACAGAATGAAAATGTTCAGCTCTGGCCAGCCGAGGCCAGCCCACGGCCCCATAGACCCCCAGAGACGCTGAGCGTCCGATGGGTGGGACAAAGCCCAGCATTTATCCAATGACTCGTCTCGTTTCGCTGCTTCGCTATTGAACTCTGTGGATGCTCAGCATCCACACTGTTTAAAGAACGGTGAATCTGTGGGAATGATTGAGAGGAAAGCCGTGTCTTTACCAGTGATAAGAAGCTGATTCTGAACAAAAGTTGAGCGCGTTGTAGTGCATATTTATTCAATGACATGTACACACAACATTATATATTTGATGACTTATTTTTTGAAATTTTAGGGGAGGCTGAGCTTCCCTTGCAGTCTTAGAGCAATCACCCCTGGTTCCAGAGTAATTTCAGTAAACCTGCAAAGTTAATTGGCCAACATTTTCATATTAACTGTGTATTTAATTTAGACGCTCTTTGACTAATTTTTGTGAATGCTGAATGTGAAATTAGGTGAAGTACAAAGAGGACTATGAGAGGAACAAAGGTAAACAGAAGATGGATTTTCTTCAAACAGAGTTCTACAACATGTCCAAGGATACTCAGAAAATGCAGAGTGAGGTAATGCCAACATTTATTACTTGACTTCATTTATATATATCTAATTTAAACTAAGTTAATTAATTATAGTTTTTAAGAGCTAAACTGTCACCATGGTGTTACGCTCATATTCTGTATCTTTAGTTAGTTTACATTATTGTACCTTATTTTATTATAACGGAAGAATTTAAAATGGTGTGATTTCATACGGCCCTTTTAATCTCCAGGACTTGTTCTTTTATTTTACATAATTCTATAACAAAAGATTATAAATATTCACCTGTCCTTCTGGAGAAGCTAATGTAATGTACCTTTAGGACTTTAACACCACTGCATTACCTCTAAAGGCACATTTACAATTTATCATTAAGGGTTATGTAGCAGTAAACAAGCCATATTCAGTGTCTCAAGTTTCTTATCTACAGAAGGAGTACAGAAAGGATTTGGACCTGAAGGTGAAGGGAAAGGGCCTGTCTTGTTTAGAAGAGACACCAGATTTCCTGCGAGTGAAGAATGCTGGAAAGGTCATCAGTGAGGTACAGCAGACCATTATTCAAATCAAAATGGCATTTGTGTCTGCTGAAGATTTGTGCAGCCTTGTTTCTGGTGTAGTAACAAGGAGTCCAAGGGCAATAACCAGATATGGATAAGACTTAAAGATAACTATTAGCATGCAAATCACAAGTCGTGGAGGGGACTTGGTGGGAGAGAAAAGATTATAAAACAGCAGGAATATAATGTGTGATTAATAAATCGTGGTTAATAGGCATGTTTGTTAAGCCATTAGCAAATTAGTGATTAGCCACAATACAGTGACACATGCAAAAAAAATTTACAAAAAAATTTAACTGGGATGAGCAAACTTGAGCACAGTGGAGTCATTGAGTGCACTTTGAGTAGCCAATGAGCTAACTAGCCGATTAGCATCAGCTAACAATAAGAACAACATGAACACAAATAAATTATTGTAAAGTCTCCCAACAGACCTCTTTAAAATGATATTTGTTTATACAAAGCTAGTGATGAAGAAATGGTCATGAATTGGCTCTGCTTGTCTATGTTTAATTTGCCCTGCAGAGTTTGTACACTGAACTGTGGAGATGTTTATATTCTAAAAATCTATTCAAATGTATATAAAATATGAAAATAGTAGCAATGAAATGTTCTCCCAGTGCCTGCGTGGGTTTCCTCCGGGTGCTCCGGTTTCCTCCCACAGTCCAAAAATACACGTTGGTAGGTGGATTGGCAACTCAAAAGTGTCCGTAGGTTTGAGTGTGTGAGTGAATGTGGCGCCCCCTCCAGGATGTGTTCCCGCCTTGCGCCCAGTGATTCCAGGTAGGCTCTGCACCCTGAATCAATGAATCAATGAATAGCAAGGGGTCAAGCTTCAGCAAATAATAAAATTGCAAGTAGAGTCTAACTACAAAAAGTGTAATTACATATTTTGTATTAAAATTTGTCACTTTAATTACATTTTGACAGAAAGAGTACCGTAAGGATCTTAAGGAGATCATAGGGAAAGGTGTGGACATCAGTACTGACTCAATGGAGATGCAGAGGGCTAAGAAAGCATCAGAGATCGCCAGCCAGGTAAAATCTTATTTGAACTTATGTAAACACTAAGGGCTGGGTTCCCAGACAGGGATTAAGCGTAGTCTTGGAATGTATTCTCCTGTCAATGGAAAAATCACAATAAATAATGTGGGTGTATGTCAAGGACTAGGTTTAATATCTATCTGGGGAATCACACCTAAATGTTTCTATTAATCTATGTGTGTTTATTATTTGATTATATGATAGTGAGATGACATTGAGATACAGTAATACCAAGGTCTTGCAAAGTAGCTATAGATAAAGTGATCTGTGGTTTCCTATTTAAGTTTTTTTTATGTTTTGCAAAGCTTTACTATATGTTTGACACCAATAAATACATTGGGGTAGTTCCAATGTGGGAGCTTCCACACTGATCTCTGGTACTGGGTTCAAATACATTTGGTTTGGACATATTTAATTTTCCTCCCAGCACATCGATATAATAATCCCCATGTCTGTCTCAGTCAAGCATATTACTTGATTTAGTATTTATACAGATGTTGTTTTGAAATCTATTATTACCATCATTTCAGGTTTCTAACTATTAAACTAAGGCATTCTTATACTGTGCCTATTCTTGTATTGAATACAGAAACTTTAGAATTGTCCCACCACCCCTCATTTGAGTATCTCTAATCACAGCTGAACCTGTGTTTATGTGAGTGTTGATGTGAGAAACACCTTTTTATTTTAATTGTATTAATGTGTATCCATCTTTCACACAAAAAATGGCAGTGATCAGGAACACAGTTGTGTAAAACACAAGTGTAAAATTTGGGGCCAGAGACAAACACATTGCATTTTTACTATTCCCAGTGACGTTTACAGGTGGTGTTGCTGGCCGAAGTTACATTGTGACCGGTGGAATTTAACCATTTAAAATGCTCCTGAGGAGGAGACGATGCAGGACAAAACGGCCACTGCTGTTGCACATTAAAAACCTAATGTTAAATTCTGACATGTATTTACTGTATGTCAATAGACAAGTCAAAGTTTACTATAGCATCATTTTACTAAGACTACCACAAGAAAATTTGATTAATATGAAAATATAATGCAGCACTACAGAAGTATAATTCCTTAATGATACTTTTAGGAAGGGTAGCCCTATGTTAACTTACTTACCACTGAACTGGACATTATGACGGTCCTTCAATGTCCATTCACTTTACGCACTGACATATTTTTCCATGGCTGGATTCTGAATGGGTCCAGGTTCACAAACTATACATTCAGCGTCAGACATTGTACAGGACCTCTATCTGTGCTAGTTAATGTTATCCTTTTTAGGTAGCGTCTTTCTTTAAAACGGCCTGCCACAATTATGTCACAGCGGACAGCAGCCATTCCCCCAGAACCCTAAGATGTGAGAAGAGAAGAGGCGGGGCTAATTATATTAATTATATTTGTCATTTTGATTTTCTTGTTTACAGAAAGAGTACCGTAAGGATCTGAGGGAGATCATAGGGAAAGGTGGGGACATCAGTACTGACTCAATGGAGATGCAGAGGGCTAAGAAAGCATCAGAGATCGCCAGCCAGGTAAAATCTAAAATTAACTTATCTAAATCGATGTATTTAAACAATAAAGATTCCTAATTATCTGTTTTTGTTATATATATTTTTGGATTTTATGATTGTTAAAAGATTTTTTCTGAAAAGTGACAATATGCCACAGTCCAACACATCATTGTGTGGGGTATTCCTCTCTAGCAGACCTTTATCTTAAATCTCCTTTTAACTGTAGTCCCCTTCCCCAAGTGCATCAGTTAAGACTCTGACTGGTTGCAAGTCTTCAAATGTCGACCGACTGTTCCTAAATAGTCCATAAAATTAAAATATAGTCAGTGAGTTGCTAAGTGCAATAAATCGATTCTAATGGAGCTGGTTCTGTCTAGTTATAGCTATCAATTAAATTGCACTGAGGTCAAACTTCGGCAAACAGTGTCTACAGAAAGTGTAATCAGTTTTGTTTAATTACATTTATTTATGTCATTATGATTATCTTGTTTACAGAAAGAGTATCGTAAAGATCTGAAGGAGATCATAGGGAAAGGTGGGGACATCAGTACTGACTCAATGGAGATGCAGAGGGCTAAGAAAGCATCAGAGATCGCCAGTCAGGTAAACTCTAAAATGAACTTATGTCTATAAATGTATGCCTGTGTTTAACAGTAAAAGTTCCTACTGATCTGTGTTTGTATATTTTTTTGATTTGATGATTGTTAGAAGATAAAATACATTTCTGGAAAAGTTACAATATGTTACAGGTATTTCCTGTGGTGTCTGTCTAGTCATAGTTATGTAGTAAAAGGCACAAGGGTCATTCATTCATTCATTCATTCATTCATTGTCTGTAACCGATTATCCAGTTCAGGGGCGCAGTGGGTCCAGAGCCTACCTGGAATCACTGGGCGCAAGGTGGGAACACACCCTGGAGGGGGCGCCAGACCTTAACAGGGCAACACACATACTCACACATTCACTCACACACACACACCTACGGACACTTTTGAGTCACTAATCCACCTACCAACATGTATTTTTGGAGCGTGGGAGGAAACCGGAGCACCCGGAGGAAACCCGCGCAGACACTGGGAGAACACACCACACTCCACAGACAGTCACCCGGAGGAAACCCACGCAGACACAGGGAGAACACACCACACTCCTCACAGACAGTCACCCAGAGCAAGAATCCACAAGGGTCATACTTCAACAAATAAGACTATTTCAAATACTAATTAATTCTGTTTCCATTAATTTAGTTTTTTTTTTTAATTATAAAATTTACAGAAAGAGTACCGTAAGGATCTGAAGGAGATCATAGGGAAAGGTGTGGACATCAGTATTGATTCAATGGAGATACAGAGGGCTAAGAAAGCATCAGAGATCGCCAGCCAGGTAAAATCTAAAATGAATTTATGCCTCTAAACTGATCATGATTTTACAAACAATACAATCTTTCACTAAAATCTAAGATTGTTTGTAATATGAATTTATAGCCCATTTCACACAAGCACAAAAACCCAGAAATTTTCCCTACTTTAACCAGAGGAGATGTGTGTGTAAACACACATGTGAGTAAATCCCACATGAAACACAAACTCATATTATTTTAAGTTATTTGTACACTTTGTTTGGATATAAAGTAGTTGGATCACTCTTGATTCAAATGAAAGCACTGATAATCCATTCTGATTTTGTGCTGTGTCTTATGTCTAAGACTGTGGTTGGTTGCATGTCATCACATGTAGGTTGTTCCTTTACAGTCCCTGAGATGGAAATAATGTTAATGAATTATTGAATGTAATAAATCTATACTGATCAAGCTTGTTCTGTCTAGTGACAGCTATATACTAAATTCCACAGGGGTCAAACTTCAGCAAATAAGACCATTACAAGTAGTGTCTAACTAAAGAAAGTGTAATTAATTTTGTATTAATTACATTTATTTATGTAATTTTGATTTTCTTGTTTACAGAAAGAGTACCGTAAGGATCTGAAGGAGATCATAGGGAAAGGTGGGGACATCAGTATTGACTCAATGGAGATGCAGAGGGCTAAGAAAGCATCAGAGATCGCCAGCCAGGTAAAATCTAAAATTAACTTATCTAAATCGATGTATTTAAACAATAAAGATTCCTAATTATCTGTTTTTGTTATATATATTTTTGGATTTTATGATTGTTAAAAGAATTTTTCTGAAAAGTGACAATATGCCACAGTCCAACACATCATTGTGTGGGGTATTCCTCTCTAGCAGACCTTTATCTTAAATCTCCTTTTAACTGTAGTCCCCTTCCCCAAGTGCATCAGCTAAGACTCTGACTGGTTGCAAGTCTTCAAATGTCGACCGACTGTTCCTAAATAGTCCATAAAATTAAAATATAGTCAGTGAGTTGCTAAGTGCAATAAATCGATTCTAATGGAGCTGGTTCTGTCTAGTTATAGCTATCAATTAAATTGCACTGAGGTCAAACTTCGGCAAACAGTGTCTACAGAAAGTGTAATCAGTTTTGTTTAATTACATTTATTTATGTCATTATGATTATCTTGTTTACAGAAAGAGTACCGTAAGGATCTGAAGGAGATCATAGGGAAAGGTGGGGACATCAGTACTGACTCAATGGAGATACAGAGGGCTAAGAAAGCATCAGAGATCGCCAGTCAGGTAAACTCTAAAATGAACTTATGCCTATAAATGTATGCCTGTGTTTAACAGTAAAAGTTCCTACTGATCTGTGTTTGTATATTTTTTTGATTTGATGATTGTTAGAAGATAAAATACATTTCTGGAAAAGTTACAATATGTCACAGGTATTTCCTGTGGTGTCTGTCTAGTCATAGTTATGTAGTAAAAGGCACAAGGGTCATTCATTCATTCATTCATTCATTCATTCATTGTCTGTAACCGATTATCCAGTTCAGGGACGCAGTGGGTCCAGAGCCTACCTGGAATCACTGGGCGCAAGGTGGGAACACACCCTGGAGGGGGCGCCAGACCTTAACAGGGCAACACACACACTCACACATTCACTCACACACTCACACCTACGGACACTTTTGAGTCACTAATCCACCTACCAACATGTATTTTTGGAGCGTGGGAGGAAACCGGAGCACCCAGAGGAAACCCGCGCAGACATTGGGAGAACACACCACACTCCACAGACAGTCACCCGGAGGAAACCCACGCAGACACGGGGAGAAAACACCACACTCCTCACAGACAGTCACCAGGAGGAAATCCACACAGACACAGGGAGAACACACCACACTCCTCACAGACAGTCACCCGAAGGAAACCCACGCAGACACAGGGAGAACACACCACACTCCTCACAGTCACCCGGAGGAAACCCACGCAGACACAGGGAGAACACACCACACTCCTCACAGACAGTCACTCGGAGGAAACCCACACAGACACAGGGAGAACACACCACACTCCTCACAGGCAGTCACCTGGAGGAAACCCACACTGACAGAGAGAGAATACACCACACTCCTCACAGACAGTCACCCGGAGGAAACCCACGCAGACACGGGTAGAACACATCACACTCCTCACAGACAGTCACCAGGAGGAAACCCACGCAGACACAGGGAGAACACACCACACTCCTCACACACAGTCACCCGAAGGAAACCCACACAGACAGAGGGAGAACACACCACACTCCTCACAGACAGTCACCAGGAGGAAACCCACGCAGACACAGGGAGAATACACCACACTCCTCACAGACAGTCACCCGGAGGAAACCCACACAGACACAGGGAGAGCACACCACACTCCTCACAGACAGTCACCCGGAGTAGGAATCCACAAGGGTCATACTTCAGCAAATAAGACAATTTAAAATACTAATTTGAAATAGTTCGTTTAGTTCGTTTTTTGTTTTTATTATACAATTTACAGAAAGAGTACCGTAAGGATCTGAAGGAGATCATAGGGAAAGGTGGGGACATCAGTACTGACTCAATGGAGATGCAGAGGGCTAAGAAAGCATCAGAGATCGCCAGAGAGGTAAAATCTAAAATGAACTCATGCCTATAAATCTATCATTAGATGCTTGTAAAACTGAAATGTTTTCTATAAATGTATGTTTGTTTAATGTTTGATTATATGATTGGCAGGTGACTAACTTAAACCAAGGGCATTCATTTCAGATTCAGACAGACGTATCTGTTGTTTTCTGTTTTCATTTTTCATGTGATTTTCAGATGCCATGATAAATGTTCTATAACAAAAAAGACACTCGGCTAGTTCCCATATGGCATTTCCATCCTGGTGTAAGGCCAAGTCCTTGTAGCCATATATTTTTATTTTCATTTTTTAATTTTTCCTCCCAGTACATGAATTATAATAATTCCTACATCTTTCTTAATCAAGTCTGCTATTTCGAGTCATAGTTTTACAGATGTTACCTTGAGTTTTTTTTTACTAATATCATTTAACTTGTTAAACAACATGCACCTCTCACCTGAGCTATACTTAGGAAACAACTGGGTATAACAGCTTGAACTGTTAGGGTTTTTATTTATATTAAACATTAAAACTATGCATTATCAAGGACTATTATTGGTCGCAAGTCATAACATGATGGCTGTTCTTAAAAATATATATAAAATGAAAATAATGTCTAATTCATTTTGTTTTCATTCATTTAGTTTGTGTTTTGTATTATAAAATTTACAGAAAGAGTACCGTAAGGATCTGAAGGAGATCATAGGGAAAGGTGGGGACATCAGTACTGACTCAATGGAGATACAGAGGGCTAAAAGAGCATCAGAGATCGCCAGAGAGGTAAAATCTAAAATGAACTTATGCCTATAAACATATGCCTGTGTTTAACAGTAAGGTTCCTACTGATCTGTGTTTGTATATTTTTTTGATTTGATGATTGTTAGATGACACTATACATTTCTGGAAAAGTTACAATATGTCACAGGTATTTCCTGTGGTGACTGTCTAGTCATAGTTATGTAGTAAAGGGCACAAGGGTCATACTTCAGCAAATAAGACAATTGCAAGTAGTGTCTAACTATAGAAAGTCTAATTAATTTTGTTTTCATTAATTTAGTTTTTTTTTTTTTTATTATAAAATTTACAGAAAGAGTACCGTAAGGATCTGAAGGAGATCATAGGGAAAGGTGGGGACATCAGTACTGACTCAATGGAGATACAGAGGGCTAAAAGAGCATCAGAGATCGCCAGAGAGGTAAAATCTAAAATGAACTTATGCCTTCCAGTTTACCATGAGATGTTTTAAAGACATTAAAGTTTTCTACTAATGTAAGTTTGTTTATTATATGACTTTATAACCCCTTTCACACTTTTTCACAGTAACTCAGAGGAGCTGTATGTGTGAACACACACACATCCGTAACATTAGTCATAGACTTTACACGGACATGTAATAATTCCCATGTCTGTCTCAGTCAAGCCTTTTAGTTGCTTTGGTGTTTAATATTTAATTAATATTCCAAGATGAAAATAATGTCATTGAATTATTGAATATAATAGATCTACTTTGATTTAGGCTTGTTCTGTCAAGTCATAGCTATAGGGGTCAAACTTCAGCAAATAAGACATTTGTAAGAATTGTCTATCTTCAGTAATTAAGTTCGTTTTAATATAATTTATTAATCTTGTCATTTTGATTGCCATGCTGACAGAAAGATTACCGTAAGGATCTGAAGGACATCTTAGGGAGGGGTGTGGACATCAGTACTGATTCAATGGAGATACAGAGGGCTAAGAAAGCATCAGAAATTGTGAGCCAGGTAAATTCTCAAATGAACTTATACCTCTAATCCTTCAAAAATTAATGCTTTAGTCCTGTAGCCATATACTTTTTTTTAATGAATACAGTAATCCCTGTGTCTCAATTAAGCCTTTTATTTACTTTAGTAATAATACAGTTTCTTTATTAAGTTTAGTGTAATTAATGGTACTTTGAAATCTGTTACTAACATTACTTTAGCTCTCAAACTATAAAATTAAGAAGGAGGATGATCATGTGCCTCTCACCTGAGGTATTCTTGAGCATAGAGCTGTAGAAAACAGCTGGGTATAACTGTTAGATTTGTTTACTTGGGTTATTTGTTCAATTTAATCTTACATCTAATACAGTTTCTCCATCATAGTAAACATTCAAGAATCACACTTAACCACATCCACACTTAACCCAATCATTCTTTATTGTAAATTAGTCAGTTGTGGACGAAGTATACAAACAATACAGAGACATACGAACATAACAGGAATAATCAGTGTTAAATATTACTTGATTTGTTTTTTCTTTTTTTTTTTCTTTTATCTAAAGCCTTCAAAGTTGCAACTGTAGAACAAATTCCATAAAATCAAAACTGCTGTTAGCTGGTGGTATCTTAGGTTCAATCTTCGTGTTTATCTGAGGTTCATTGTTAGTTTAGAAATTGTACCAAACAGTAATCTAGGATTAATTGTATTATTTTTAGAAAGAAGTATAAGCGAAACATGCAGAGTTACGTGCCCTTCTGTGGTCTGAGGCTATTTCTCCAGATAGACTGGTATATTTCTAGTTTAGTTTCCATCCATCCATCCATTTTCCACCACTTATCTGGGTCCGGGTCGCGGGGGAAGCAGTCAGAGTAAAGAAACCCAGACCTCCCTCTCCCCAGCCGCCGCCTCCAGCTCCTCCGGGGGTATACCGAGGCGTTCCCAGGACAGTTGAGACATGTAGTCTCTTCAACGTGTTCTTGGTCTGCCCTGGGGCCTCCTCCCCGTTGGACATGCCCAGAACACATCACCAGGAAGGCATCCGGACCAGACGCCCGAACCACCTCAACTGGCTCTTCTCGATGTGGAGGAGCAGCGGCTCCACTCCGAGTCTCTCCCGGATATCCGAGCTCCTAACCCTGTCTCTAAGGGAGAGTCCAGACACCCTGCCGCTTGTACCCGCAATCTCATTTTTTCGGTCACTACCCAAAGCTCGGGACCATAGGTGAGGGTCGGGACGTAGACTGAACAGTAGATCGAGAGCTTTGCTTTTCTGCTCAGCTCTCTCTTCACCACAACGGACCGGTACAGAGCCCGCATTACTGCTGACGCTGCACCGATCCGCCTGTCAATCTCACGCTCCATCTTTCCCTAATTCGTGAACAAGATTAAAACTCCTCCACTTGAGGCTAGTTTAGTTTATGCTGTCATTTTCAAAACAGCTAAAAAACAAGTTTTTTTAGCCCATGGTTGTGCTCAGTTTCCAAAGTAGTCTTGTAGAAATGTCTGTCACCAGACTGGACAGTCTGACATACAATCTGTGACCACATAAATCTACATTGTTTGTGTGTGATCACAGTAGGTGTATGTCTTGTCTTCATAGGTGAAGTACACCTGGGATGCGAAGTTAATGAGGGGACTGATGTCATCCATCACTCAGACTCCAGAGATTGTCTTGGCTAAACAAAATACCAAGAAGATAAGCAATGTGAGTATGGTAGCACTTAACTATTTACCACAGGCCAAGACCCTAATGTATAAAAAAATATAGGACCATTGATAAAGAAAATCCCAGATTCAAGTGGATTCTATTGTTTGGCAGTAGAGGACAGTAAAAGTTAAAGGTATAGGTAGAAAAAGGATGATAAAAAATAAATCAGTCCAAACTACACCTTTTAATTGATTCGGCAGTTTGCATGTGTTAAATCTTTTGTGTGTTAATACATTCATATCATTTCGGTTAGAGTGGAATTGATTTTAGACTTTCCAAATTTTGCATCTTGTAAATAAAATAGTTGCACTGTCCACTCAGGTTGGGGGGGACCTGCTGTACCTCTGTGCATGTACAGATACACAGAACAGCGATGTCCACATTTACACTGCCAGCACGTCCTTCACGAAACCGCTTTCATGCAGTAAGGTTCATATGTGAGTGTCTGCATGGCAGTTTGCCTATTTTAGGTGGTGTAAACTGCAGAGTGTGTGTCCACTGTGGCATTTTAAAGGCTGTTTTGCTGCTCTGTGTCTACATCTATAAAGATATTATTCACTGTATAGTGGAAAGTCAAGGGCCACATCCAATCAACATGTCATTCTCATACTATTTGATACAGGACAAGAGTTTTTATTGCGGTAATCATACTATTATTACGATGATTGTGAGTGTTGCCCTGTGAAGGACTGGTGCCCCCTCCAGGGTGTGTTCCTGCCTTGCACCCAGTGATTCTGGTCAGGCTCTGGACCCACCGCCGCCCTGAACTGGACAAGCGCTACAGACAATGAATGTTTGTGTTTGTGCATGTGTGTAACTGCAGGTGCAGTACAGAGAGAAGGTGAGCAGTGGAACTTCATTGGAGTATACTCCTGAAATGGAAAGAGTTCGGAGGAACCAAAATAACATAAGCTCAGTATGTTATTATTTATACCATCTCACATACAAAGTTGAAATAACACAAAACAGGTGAACGAACCAGTAAATGCAGGAAAGACAGGTTTAGAACTCTATAGAGCAACTAATGAGTTCACAAGTAGAGCCTGGTAATTGCCCTTATATCACCCAACATTATATGAGAATTGCAAAAAGTCTGGAAGAAGTGTGATGTGCTTTCCAAAAAGTTCAGGGGTGCCCGTATTTTTGGTCACGAATTCAAAGTTTGATCAGTTTAAATTATGCAAGATTACAATTTTTCCAATCTGCCAGTGAGTGATTGTTGAAAAAAGACAAAATTCTAATATCTGGCCCATTCTTGATGTTATTATAAACCAGTTAATATTAATTATAGTAAGTATTCATTTAGTTTCATCCTGGGGTTGTGGGCTCGAGCAGGTTTGAGTAACAGTTTCTTCTTTCAGATAAAGTACCATGAGGACTTTGAGCAAAAACGGAAGAGCTGCACTCCTGCCCTCGTAGGTCACACCATGGCTCACACAGTGGAACTGGAAAAAGCAGGCATTACTGAAGGTCAGTGAATGACAAAGTTAATTCTGTGTTATTTGCAATAATTTGCAACAATTAATATTTAAAAAAAATAAAAACTCATCATACCCTTTCACTAATCTAGCTTTGATTTCATATTGAATGCAGAGCCACTGAGTGTTGGATTTAGTGCCTAGCCTTTAGGAATATGGATTAATATTTACTCGTGGGGAACTAAAAATAAAATTATTTTCAAAAGTGTGTAGACTTTATACAAAACTACATAGTACACATAGTAAAAGTGCTTTAAAATGGTTTGAAATTGTTACCATACACAATACCTTTAGTAACTGATTAAGGGTCATCCCAACTAGGAAATCAGCATTTAATTAAACGTTTTTGTTCTAAGTAACGTTTATATAAGTTATTTTGAGTGATAATGCAAAATGTTTTGTCAAAGACCTAAAGGTGTGGCGCACTGATCCAGGATCGATATTTGATTTGGACCCTGCAGAGGACAATATTCAGTCGAAAAGCCTGCGCAGAATGTCTGGTACTATTGCTCTTATCTCCTACACCACAAAATGTCACTTATATACACACTCACTCATACACACACACACACACACACACACACACACACACACACTCACACACACGTTTTCATAAATACTTCTCAAAATATGAAGGGATCTCTGAATAACTTAATACTTTCATTATCTGTAACCCCTTATCCAGTTCAGGGTCGCAGTGGGTCCGAGCCTACCTGGAATCATTGGGCGCAAGGCGGGAATACACCCTGGAGGGGGCGCCAGTCCTTCACAGGGCTACACAGACATACACACACATTCACTCACGCACTCACACCTACGGACACTTTTGAGTCGCCAATCCACCTACCAACGTGTGTTTTTGGACTCTGGGAGGAAACCGGAGCACCCGGAGGAAACCCACGCAGACACAGGGAGAACACACCACACTCCTCACAGACAGTCACCTGGAGGAAACCCACGCAGACACAGGGAGAACACACCACACTGCTCACAGACAGTCATGTCATTTAATCTTCATAAATTTCAGGGAATTGTTTTATCTTTATTTAATTTATACAGGGTTTGTTTTTACAGCAAATTTCATCACAAAGCAGCTTTACAGATATATAAGTGTCCCGTGAGCAAGCCAAGTCATCATCCTGTGGTAGACACTGACCAAATTACAAAACAGCAATAGAACACAACAGTTCAGATAGAAATGATGAAAAGCTATGGTTAATCTGAAAGCATGAGCATGTGTCAGGGATTAAAATGGTGTAAGGTCTAGTCAGGTCAATTGGGAAAACTGTGAAGGGAAAACCTTGCCTTGCAGAGCCCCATGAACAGTGAATGAGCTTTAAACTGCTCAGGACATGGGTGAGAGAAAGGGAAGAAGAAACAATGGGGGGGTAATGTACTGCATGGTTAAAGAGAGTCTGAGGGAGCTGGTAGCTCTGCAATAAAAAGCTGTTGCCCATCTGTTTGTTCTGCATGCTTCATTAGGCCCATTTTGCTCTGTTCTTAAAAACAGAGTGGTGGATCATCCCCAGCACAACAGTGACACTAACGTGGAGCTGGAGGGATAGTGTTTGTTGCACTAGCAGAAGCGGATAAGACACCATAGTGTTACTGGGTTCTTAAACACCTGAGAGTGGTTCCCCTCCCTAATAATGCCTGCTCTGTGGGCAATGAACACCAATCAATAGATCAACCTCATTGTGTAAATATAGAGCTTCCAAATCTGTGTATAATGTAAGTTGAGCTGATCAAATAAACAGTGGGTTGTGGCTGATCACTGTAAACATATTTAATCATAAATCTTTTTTTTTTTCATTTTTGAATTCTCTACTTTTCACCCGTTGACTGTTTTTTTTTTTGTTTTTTTAATTGTTTTTCACATGTGGATGATTGCATTAGAGCGGGCTACTCATGGGACCAGGCACCAGTCTGCACATTTTATGCCTTACTGTACACAGTCTGCATGCAGCTCAGTGGCGTCTGAGCTATGGGGTGATGACAGTGTGTCTTTCTACAGCAGCAACTCTACAATGCAAGACACAACTAGCACAGGTAAGAAATGTAATGTGGGGATTCATCTGCTAGCTGGACAATAGTTATTATATATATACCTACATATATATATATATATATATATATATATATATATATATATATATATATATATATATATATATATATATATATCTCACTAACAATATAATTTTTAAACACATTTTCAATATACATTATTTACAGTGTTACTAACTGACGGTCATTAGAGGGCGCCGTCGTCAGTTCATGACTCAATTTCAATTTTAGTTTAAAAATATTAATATTGACAAAGACAATAGCTTAACATTTGATAGTGATGTCATGTTTCCTGTTTGTTCTTGGAAGCTTTCAGTGGATTTATACCTTTCATATTGATATCAAAATGACATCATATCGACCAAAATGAAGAAATATATCGTGATATAAATTTCGACCATATCGTCCAGCCCTAGTGTGAGCTGAGTATTATTTTGTTTGTTTTGATGTCAATAAACAACCTTATGGTTTATTGGTTTGTTTAATATTTGGACTAAAAAGTTAATATAGACAGTGTGCTCTCACACATGGTTCTGGGTTTAAAACCCACCTCAGGTCACTGTCTCTGAAGTGTGTTGTCCCTGTGTCTGGGTGGCATTTCACCAGGTTTCCTCCCACAGTCCAAACCTTACTCTGGTAGGTGGATTGGCTATCCAAACTGTCCATAGGTGTGAGTAAACGTGTGATTCTGGGATGCCCTGTAATGGATTGGTGCCCTGTCCAGGGTGTGTTCCTGCCTTACTCCCATTGATTCCATTATGGTCTCTGAAAATGATTGAATGAATGATTAATCTAGCAGATTGTATGAAATTGCCCCACACAACAGACAGTATAATTACAGTTGACTAGGCTCACCTGCTGAAAGGTGTAACTGCTTAAGACGGTGGCAAACAGCGCTGTATCACACCGTTTTTAGAGAGGGGTTACTGGTGTGAATGTAGCTGTCTGATTTTCTCAGCTTTTTCCCATTTATTCTCTAATGCTGTGCGCAGCAGTAAATCACATTCTCAGTATCTAATACATCCATGGTTTGAATCCAGTCAGGGCCTACAGTGTGTTTTTATCAAATTCACTTATCTCTAATACTGTTCTCTCACTAAGGGTTTCCACTTTCCCGTTACCTAGATTTATGTGAACGATTTGTGCTCTATATTATGCATATGTCAGTAACGGGTATCAAATGTGGTGGAGTATGGTTTTTTATTTGTTTATTTTTTCTTTATTTTTCAGGCAGCCCAGTTTTCTGACCCTCTCGCCTCAATGGACTGCATTTGGAGTCGGAGAAATGTGGCTCTAAGATGCACCACTGATAAGCTTTAAACATGATTAGTGTGGATTATTTTGTTTGCACTGAAATAGAGTAAATAAAGTACACAAATTTGCAAAAAAACTCTTGGTTTGGGTGCTTATGTGACACACAGATAGCAAAGTGATTCAGCATTTAGTTCTCCTTGGTTAAAGGTGCATCTGACTTTTTACACAATATTACAGCAGCAAACAAGCAATTTCAATGTAAGGATATGTTAGACATAGACAAGCAGATTAGGAGAGAGAGAGACGATCAGAGAATGAGGGCGCTAAAGGCCCCACCCCCATCACTCCATGGGCTCCAGAGAGCTGAGTGAACGACAGAACCTTTGAGACGTGAAGACTGCAGTGTCTCCGGGATCCTGTTCTTGGAGACGGAGGAATGCAGGTCAGTGGAGCTGGGTCTGGGTCGGAGAGAGAGAATAACCCACCCCTGACTGCCTTTAAACACAGACGAGGTTCCTGTTCTCAGGGAGGAACATGAGGAGAACCTGAGGGGAACCTGATGAATGATTAAGCAGCAGATGTTTGTCTTGGAACTGTTTGAACTGGGTGTGGGTTACAGACAATGAATGAATGAATCTTCAAGACAAGCCCCCAAAAAAAGAAAGGTCAGAGTTGGTGGCTTTGTGGGAAAAGCTGTGCCTCGAGTTCCTGAGGTTGCTGGTTCGAATTTGGCCCAGGCTCACTGTGGAGGACGGTCAGGAGGAGAGTGGAGAGAGAGGGGGCAGGAGTGAGAAGGAGCTGAGAGAGGATGCTGGGGGTCTTCCTGCAGAAGCAGCTCCAAAAGTGAAGACTTAGTCTTTAGAACCATAGCTTTTGTTTCAAAACTAAGTCCAACCCCTTGTGGTGTGGTGCATAACCCCTTCTTCTCCTCTCTCTGAAGGCTCCAGGGGGGAGCCCAGTCCTGGAATCTCTCGGTCCCTGAGCTACCTCCTAAACCATTGAGCCTCAGCTGTTTCTTGGGCTTTTTTTGGACTTTTCTTTTTGTTTTTCCTCAAAACCTGCTGCAAGATTTGAACCTGGAACCTCCGGGTCTCAGAGCTACTTCCTAAACCACTGAGCCACAGCAGCTCAATCAAGCCAGGGCTTATTGGGCCTTAGTCTTTCAGATCCAGAGTTCCAGTGCAGCGCCAGAGCAGATCTAGGGCCTGAGAGGTGCCTGCGGTCTGGGGCTGAACCAGACGCTGTGTCCCACTGAGACGTGGAGGTCTGGACTCTTCCTTCTGCTGCTCTACACTCTGGTTGGGTGTAGGATCCTCTTGGAGGTCCAGCTGCTGTGGAGACACTTCCCTGGACCTCCCTAACCCTGACCCGTCCCACTGGGAGACTACAGAACTGTCACTGTGGTCTTCAGAGCAGGGAACACAGGCTTCCTTATTCAGGCACCACTTTTCAGTCACAGTGGATTTAAACTCTCCCTGAGAGATTCAGACCAGGGTTCGGCCCGTCCCCCGTCCCAGAGCCCACTCCCTACAAGGACTGACAGTGCACTGCCCTGACTTGGGCCACACAAACACCAGGTTAGGACCACGCCACTCTTTGGACTCAGGTCCAGTTTGCCTTGGTCACGTGGGCCTCATCATTTCAGGGAAATGTTTATTATGTGGGTCACTTTTGTTTCAGGTGCAGTGTCTCTGTCAGAACCAGCCCAGACCCACCCTGTCTGGGTCAGTACGGTATAAGTGTGTGTGTGTGTGTGCTGAGGGGCTGGTTCTGTGTCTGATTGTGTTTACACTGACCTGGAGAACACAGCGAGACTCAAACACCTCCCAGTGCCTCACCAGAGTCGCCCTGACACCCACCTCAGCAGTTTAGCTTTTAATTTATTCATGTTCTAACCACTCACCCTGTCACACAAATTAACCCTTTTACCTCATTAACCCTTTAACTCCACGTGTGCTGGAGAAATGTGCAGAGTCTGAACTCTGAGTGAATCTCAGGTAAACACTGACACACACGTCACACTCGGTCTTCTACTTCCCTTAAAGAGCAGAAAACACAGAGCTGCAGGTGGTTTATTGTTTTATTCTGAAAATGAGAAAGAAAAGTCCACTGGAGAATCCCGATCCCGCGGTGTTCCTCTCGGATCAGACCTCGACGCTGGGACGTCCTAACTGCGCTTCTTAAACACTGAAAAACAAACACTACACAAAGTCAGACACAAACCTCCACAGTGACCCCCCTTCACCTGCAACTACAACATTCACTGCAGGGGGCTTACGTCTCTTTTACTCTTCTTCTTCAGCACCTTCTTCTTCTTCGGTCGGGACGGGTCCGGACTCTGGATTTTACATTCGATACATTAGTTATCTCAGTGGAGCAGATGTTTACAGATGTGTTTGTTAAACAAGAACAGGAAGAAGGCAGTAAAGAACATGTTTATGATTTACACAGAAATACTCTGTAAAAATGAGAATATATTTAATAAAGGTTTGACCAATGCGTATCCATCAAACTTTACAGAGAGAGAGAGAGGAAATTGCTGACATCGTGTGGTAAAACAGAGAATTGCAAGTAAAACAAAGATGAAAGAAGAATTAAGGAAGATTAACACTCACTTGTTTAAAATAACTTTTTAAAAATGCTGAATATTATAAAATAATTAATGTTCCTTTGTTTGCTTTATCACATTCTACTTTATTTGTCGTATTGTTTTACTCTCACTAAACCTAGCTCACGGACAAATAAGACGACAACGTTTTCAGAGATCTCGAAGATTGTTTGTGAACGATGACTGTTTAATGAACCGATTTAACATCGTTTACTGCTGCAGCCACATGCTGTCACTCAACTGACTTGTGTTTGTGTGTAACGCCACGACTGAGGCATCAAACAACAGCTTTCCTCGCCTCGGCCTCTGAAACAATAACTTCTAACGAGTCTTCTCTAACTTCTAACTTTAACTTCTAAGAGAAAGAGAAACTTTGGACAATAGAAGTCATTGTTTCTGAGTTTGAGGCGAAAAATATGTGGTGTTTGGTGTCAAACATTAGAAGTGTGATCAGAACCCAGCTTTGGAGTGAGAGATCTCGAAAGTAAGACCAGCTCTGTCTAAGTCTGAGTCTCCTTTACTCATGGGGTGAGTTTGTAGAAGATCGGAGAAAGTCACAGATTCCACCCAAAAATTCTCCAAGGCAAGGGCAAATTCTCCCTTTGTGTTTTTTTTTTAGCTAAATTTTGATTTTCTCCTTGCAAATCACACCTGAAACCAGATAAAAAGGAGAAAAGTTGACTTTATCTGTGTTGTGTGTGTGTGCCACACTAAGCATGGAGAACAGAAAAAGGAGAACTGTCTGAAGACTTGAGAACCAAAATTGTGAAAAAAATATCAACAATCTCAAGGTCTCAAGTCCATCTCCAGAGATCTTGATGTTCCTTTGTCCACGACAATATGAAGAAGTTTACAACCCGTGGCCTTGGAGTGAGACATCTCAAAACTAAGGCCAGCTCTGTCTACGTCTGGGTCTCCTTTTTGATTTTCTGCAGTCCTCACACCCTGAAGAAAGGGAGACTCAGACAGAAGCGCTTGTAAAATCCTCCTATGCTTTTCCAAAGCTGAGATCTGACAAGTGTCCAGTCGCAGTAAACTAAGTGATATTCGAATATATAGGGAGTGGGATGTAAACAAACATCAGAAAATAATAATTACTTTTAATATGTGTCTGAGGGGCATGTGATAATCATACATTTCTCCTCTCGACTCAACAGACCTTCTCTGACTCGTCCTTGGCCCATATTCCCAGGGTTTATTTACCTCTGGTGACACTGCATCGTTCATTTAAAGTAAGAATTTGATGGAGCTGACAGTTAAAATGATTTATTTTATTTAATTTCCATTAAATATTGGTTCATATTTAAAAAGGCAGGATTGAATTAAAGTTAAGGAACCTTATGGCATTGTGCTTAAATATAAGGACACTGCTGAAAATTTGACAAAAGTAAACTTATAAATACATTAAAACAAATATCCACAAGCAAGAATAGCTAATGCAAATATATAAATCAATCTTTTTACTTCATTTTACATTTCAGGTGATATGTAAACCTCTTAAATTTTGATCTTATAAACACAGACACATTCGTCAGCACCTTGCTGTAAATCGAAACAAAGTTTGCTGAGCACTTAGAAATGACATTGTGTATACAACCTTTGGGCAAATGTCCGATATCTGACATGAAAACTCAATCTTAAGGTGGGCATATGTTCACAGAGGTGATTAAAGAATGGGAACGTGTAGGAGCGATGCCAGTGTCGTAGCAGTGTGTTAGGAGTTACCACCAACACAAGCTAATGATCAATAATCTGATGTGTTCTCTACAGTGACTGGAGGAATCTGGATTTGGTGGATGCCAGGATGCACTGTGACAACAGCAAATATTGTGAGTGGAGAGATGATGGCCTTGGTCTGCTCACAGACAGTCACCCAGAGGAAACCCACACAGACACAGGGAAAACACACCACATTCCTCACAGACAGTCACCCGGAGGAAACCCACGCAGACACAGAGAGAACACACCACACTCCTCACAGATAGTCACCCGGAGGAAACCCACGCAGACACAGGGAGAACACACCACACTCCTCACAGTCAGTCACCCGGAGGAAACCCACGCAGACACAGGGAGAACACACCACACTCCTCACAGACAGTCACCCGGAGGAAACCCACGCAGACACAGGGAGAACACACCACAGTCCTCACAGACAGTCACACGGAGGAAACCCACACAGACACAGGGAGAACACACTAAACCCCTCACAGACGGTCACCCGGAGGAAACCCACGCAGACACAGGGAGAACACACCAAACTCCTCACAGACAGTCACCCGGAGGAAACCCACGCAGACACAGGGAGAACACACCACACTCCTCACAGACAGTCACCCGGAGGAAACCCACGCAGACACAGGGAGAACACACCACACTCCTCACAGACAGTCACACGGAGGAAACCCACACAGACACAGGGAGAACACACTAAACCCCTCACAGACGGTCACCTGGAGGAAACCCACGCAGACACAGGGAGAACACACCAAACTCCTCACAGACAGTCACCCGGAGGAAACCCACGCAGACACAGGGAGAACACACCAAACTCCTCACAGACAGTCACCCGGAGGAAACCCACGCAGACACAGGGAGAACACACCAAACTCCTCAGTCCAACTGGGGAAAGCCCTTTCAGGATGCAGCATAAATATGTTAAAGTGCACAAAGCGAGGTCCAGAAAGATAAGCTTAGACAAGAACTTCATTTTCCCGCACGGATCCCTGACCTCAACCCCACTGAACACCTTTGCTGGAATGTATGATGGGTGCCAGGGCATCAGTGGCTGACTTATGGGGATCATGACCCTTAAAGGACAGGGTGAAAGGGAGCTAGCAAACATTACAGACCAACAGATGGACTACAAAATGCATTGTATGCTAAGTGGCTTTAATGTTATGGCTGAATAGTATATACACCATGGAAACCTAATTCATGAAGCTCTTAACACACAGTTGCTGATGTTGCTCCTACACTCTCCCACAATAAAGGCTCGTTTTTAAAAAATGTTCATAAATCAAAACATTTTAATGCGTTTTTTCTTTCTTTCTTAAATTTACTAAACCTTTAAGTGAGAGTAAGCAGCAGTTGGCACAAATATAAAGACAAATCTGTATTTTACTGTCCCCACCCCCCAAAATAAGGGGAAAAAAGGTTCATAGCTTTACATAGATACTATATACATTTATAGACAATAATTTGACACAGCCCTCAATATCTTATATTTGTTCAACATTCTTCACTGTACAAAACAGGACACGCATCCAGGGGTCTGCAGCATAATCACACATTAATATAATAACCCTGATAACCTCCAGGTCTGGGATTTATTACTGAACACTCAAATCAAAGTTGACATAATGGATGTAGTAAAATGGCAAGAAAACCTGAGGAACTTTGGAAAAACTTTGCCCCAAATTGAAAGGCTTGTGTGTGGCACTCGATCAGCTGTGGTGAAAAAACCTACTGATGGTGGTCTGAGAAAACACCGACCGTGAAGGGAGAGAAGCTGCTGATGCACAGTAGCAATAAAGGCTGTGCCATGCATGTGTTTTGTTGGGAGATTGTGGACTGAACGTTTATGGGGACATCTATTATATCTGTGGTATTTTGGCTCACTGGTGTGAACACACACACACACACACACACACACACACACACACAGAACAGACTCTGAATTATTCCTGTCAGTCGAAGATTGTATCTTGTTGGGCTTCCAGCATTTAGTGATAAACCCAAATTAGAATTTTTACGGTTTCCAAAACATTCTTAAAGATTCTCTTTTATAAAACAAACAGATTTAAGGACATACTTCATAAAGACATTAAGGAGCTTTCTGTGGGTTACCATCACTTAGAAAACATTTTAAAAAGATATAATTATTAATATTTTTGGCCAGTTTTTTAGGTTCCAGTGCAATATCGCATCATGAACAAGTGTCTACTTCCGCCGCTCCTTTATTATATGAATGTGATTCTGTGGTTAATAGCAGCATTTACTCTAACAGCCTTTATGTGGCTGGGAAAAGCTTCTGTGCTCATACATATGGAACCAGCCGATACATTTTCAGTATTCTCAGTTGAAGCCTATGCGCAGTGCCTTGTTCTTCACCATGTTGAATCTGCATATGAAGACTCGGGCGTAGGCGGGGTCTGTGCAGTACTGGTATTCTTTAGTAACGATGGGTGGAGGCTCTGCTGCTCTGAGGACAGGATGCTGAGGGACGTAGGAGGGAGACGGAGTGAGGTACTGAGACACTTGAGTCACATAGTCTACTAAGCGACTGTATTGCTGCTCAGATAAGCGCTCTCGAACACCCTCGACCTGAGAGAGAGAGAGAGAGAGAGAGAAAAACATAAGTAAATGCTTATTTAGTTTGTATCATTTAGAGTACTTGTGTACGACAGAAACAATGTTACCTCACTGTCACCAGTGACTCTGTGCTGATTTAAACTAAGTGTGAGCTTTCCAGGTTCGAGCGAATCCTGATGGCACTGCACCTCAGTGATGGGGAAGGCCTGCTGCTGTGTGTCTTCACACACGCTCACGACGAAAAGCACCTCGCCGCTAAGAAGCAGGCAGCCTGCGTGCTCTTGACCCGAGCTGCTCACCATACACACATCTAGTGCCATGTGTACCTCTGGTCGTCCCAAAGACTGCAGCATCTTCCTACAACACACATTGTACATAGACAGATCAACCATAACATTACTACCACCTCTTTCTTTCTACATTCTCTGACCATTCAGATTCACTTTGTTCTATGTGCTTTGTTTGCCCTGTTTCAGCCTGTTCATCAACAGTCAGTAAACTCATATGACCCCCACAGAGCAGGTGTGATGTGGTGGTGGATCATTCTCAGTGCTGCAGTGACACTGACGTGGTGGTGGTGTGTTAGTGTGTGTTGTGCTGGTGTAGAGTGGATCAGACACAGCAGTGCCGCTGGAGTTTTTAAACCATGAAGGGTCACCAAACAAAAATATCTACAATGCGCTGCTATGTGGTGGTCCAGTGGGGCTCCTGACCACTGGAGAACATGGGGCGTGTTCCTGCCTTGCGCTCAGTGAATCCGCGTAGGCTAAGCAGTCACAGACAATGAATGAATGTTGTGAAATGTGTTGTGTAAAGCACTTTTTTCTGTGAAACGTGCTGCACAAATAAACTGTATTTACAGGAAATCTACTTCACAACATACAGCACATTCGTAAAGTGTATCCAACACTCATAGAAAATTTATAGAGCATTGTGGAACATTTTGTTAAATGTTAAACAAATAGAATTGCATTTATAGTTGTAGAACTGCACCTGTATCATAAGTGGACATCATGACAGGACAATGGGTGAACAACAGATACATTAAAATGTCAAATAAGTCAGTAACGTGAATACTGCATTATGAACATGTTGAGTACATCTAAGTCGTCCAAACCAGACTTAGTCCCGTTCCTCTGACTGTACGTGTGATCGTTACCAAATATATTTGAGATGACTGTTGGGTGCATCTGCTGAATGGACTTCTTTAGGCAGATACAGCTGCTTTGGTAATTGCCAGAGTCCTGCACCATGCAGGATACCTGTAAAATGAAAGACAGATTCACATCAACAAGATCGCACTTTAATTATTACACCTTATCTATTTGAAGTTGAGACACATTATTCTTGAATTGTTGCACTATTTGCCTATTAAGTCTTTCACAGAGTGATTAACCCCTCGCTGCCGGACACACTTTTAAACCCAGTCATTTCACGGATCTGTTGCAAATGAATCTAATTTGTTGTCAGTTAAACATTGGCTTTTTAATGATTTGCACATCATTTCACATTCTGTTTTATTTACATTTTGCAAAGCTCAATAATGTTTCTGGAAATCAGGGTTGTTCAAATGATGTCAATACCATTCTGCGTCATTATTTTGAGCAGTCAATCTTGATAAATTGTATGTAATTTCCACAATCTTCTCAATAGTTTTTGCCATTCAAAACACAATGAAGGCTGTTAGAGAAATTTAAATATTAACGTGATCAAAGTGTTAGGAAATACTATCACGAATGAGTGTATATACGCAGACGCATGCATGCGCACACACACACACAAAGCAGTCACCCTCAAAACAAGCCACTAGAAGTGTTTATACCATATCCTGTCTGAGAGACAAGCTCAGCGGCTCCTCCGATTGGCTTGGTGAACACTCCCACGATGCCTTTGCCCACTCCAGAGATGATGCCCCGGGCGGTGCTGGCAGCCGTGCTATGAGTCTCTAATGGCCTTGTAAATGTTTGCATCGGTTGGTCCACGATACCTGCAATGGCTCCTACATATATCCAGAGAACACACATTCAAAGATACAGATATAAGCCTGCACAGGCGCAGTGTACATTAATATACTCAAGTGAGAGTGGCACACAAAAAGAGGCACTGTGCATTAGTTTTAGGTAGAATCTGACCCAGTAAGCTTATGCCCAGACGTGAGAGACCCTGGCGTAGACCATGGCCTAGACTCTCTGGGAGCTGCCTCCTCCATTCCTCCTGCCGTGTATAATGCTCCTCGTCCAGAGACAGGCGGTCCATGTTGCGAGCCAGACTAGTGGCTAAGTTAGTGATGGAGGTCAGTGTGCCTAAAGAGGGTGAACATTTTAGAACAATGTGGTTTTAAAATGTCCCTGATGATCATCTACTAGTTATTGGTATGACAAAATATTATCTGATTAATCAAATACAGCAGGTGTTAAATGATCTTTTGTTACATCGTCCTCACCCTGTTATCCACATGTTTTCAGGTCTAAATAAAAAGTGTAGATAAGGGTAGATAAAGGGTCATGGGTGCAGGGTGTTTGTAGCAGTCTAAACAATTTCACCTTTGGAAATGTGTCTGACAAACGAGCTGGTTCCACGAGACACCCCACTGACGAAGGCACCTGGTCCACGTGTCAGTCCCTCATAAGGCAACCGGAAAAAATCAGCCACTCCATTTCCAATGCTGCGTACCAGACTAGCAGGACTACCCAGGATCTCCAACGAGCCCACTACCCAGCCTACAGAAACAAAACACACCCATCAAACACAATCCAGCAAGTCAGCCTGTTATTAAGTGAGCATTACACATTAAAAATAATATCACTGTTGTGGGTTCTCCTCAAAAATCAAATGATAAAGTGATACAGGGCAAAGCAGCATGAAAAGTGGCTTGAGAAAGGGGCAATTCTCAAAGCATCTGAATGTTTATATTTCTAAATAGTGTGTGTGTATGTGTGTGTGTGTGTGTGTGTGTGTGTGTGTGTGTGTGTGTGTGTGAGAGAGAGAGAGAGAGAGAGAGAGAGAAAGGAGGATTGAGAGAGGGAGATTCACTTACCCGCTCTGAAGAGGGCTCCTGCAGCATAGTGCATAGTCAGTGCATGGATAAGTTGGCGTGGGGTAGTGCAAAACGGTCCCCTCTCAAACACAGAGAAGAAGAGTGGTGTATGGTCAGAAGCGATGTAGAGTTTTAGAGAGGCATGGATACTAACAAGCAGACTGACAGGCTCAATTAGCAATCGCTGCATCTGAATTGGCCAGACCAGTGCCTGCATAGATTGGTGCACTTTCTCAGGTAGCAGTGGAGCAGACTCTGTGAACAGAGCGCTCTCCGCAGCAGTACGCAGGGTGGAAACAGGTATATAAGTGTGAAAGATCGTTTTCAGATAGTATACAAAAGTGTCCTCTAAATAGACGCGAGCTGGCTTGATTTTGAAACTGAGCTGATCTAAATGAAGTCCTTTGGTAGAGAACGTCAGCTTTACGCACAAGAAGCACGTTTGCCGAAAGTCTTCCAGAGCTTCGTGGCTCAACACTGAGTCGTGATCTCCCACCCAACAGTCTACATCTGCCCTCTGCTCCTGACACAACAGGACAGAAAAGTGGAAGCTCGAGCGGCTGTACAGTTGGTTGTCCACCTGCAGACTGCCGCATAGCACATGCATCTGGGTGGTGAACGAGGAGGCTGTGTGACCTTGAGTAGGGGGCAAGAGCAAAAGGAGTTTGGACACGGTCAGACGCAACAGCTCCACCGAACCAGCTGGACTAGTGATGTCATCACAAAGGGTCATGCTGACTTCATTCAGCAGTACATGGAAGGACATGAGCTGATGACTGGACATCCTGTCAAACATAAGCACACAGACACACACAAAAGACATGACGTTACTTTCTGCTTTAAGAAGAAACAGCAACACTCAGTTTGTGTCCGTGTTTATGTTGTCCTCAGCTATTTATTTGCCTGTCCCTGTCCCATTGTATTGCTTTAGCTATGTCCAACACCTGTAATTGAATGGTGGTCAAGTGATGGAGAAATTACAGGTGCTCCCCCATCTTGTTGTTTATAAGACATATTTATTTGGTCATGCAAGAACTGTTTTCGCCCATATTTGAAAACAGTTTTAAAACCTCCCGCAAGGTTCACTGATCATCTGTACTGCTCCCGTGGGTTTCCAGGTGACTGTCTGTGAGGAGTGTGGTGTGTTCTCTCTGTGTCTGTGTGGGTTTCCTCCGGGTGACTGTCTGAGGAGTGTGGTGTGTTCTCTCTGTGTCTGTGTGGGTTTCCTCCGGGTGACTGTTTGAGGAGTATGGTGTGTTCTCTCTGTGTCTGTGTGGGTTTCCTCCGGGTGACTGTCTGTAAGGAGTGTGGTGTGTTCTCTCTGTGTCTGTGTGGGTTTCCTCCGGGTGACTGTCTGTGAGGAGTGTGGTGTGTTGCCCTGTGAAGGACTGGCGCCCCCTCCAGGGTGTGTTCCCGCCTTGCACCCAGTGATTCCGAGTAGGCTCCGGAACCACCGTGACCCTGAACTGAATAAGGGTTACAGACAATGAATGAATGAATGTATTAGACCTTCAGCATTATCTATAACTCACTACAACTGCTGATTTATTATTTGTTGTGCATTTCAGTCTCAACCTGAGGGGGATGGGTTACGAGTCTTGGTTCCTTCCAAGGGTTCTTCCTCATGCACCGAGGGGGTTTTCCCCACCACCAATGCCTTTGGCTTGCTCATAGGAAGTGGACCCAGCTCTCAATAAGGCTGATTTGTGACTAAATTCTGTGGTAAAATGTGCTAAATGCTGCCTCAGCATTGTCAGCCATTTTCTTTTGTGTAATACCGGTTGTGTGTGTGTTTTGCCTGTGATAAAAGCAGTGGATATTTTCTTTGCGTTTCAGATTTCTTGTAATTACAATCCATACCAGGCACCTGCACTGTCCCTCCTCATCTTGCCCAAGGTAACAGAGTCATTCACCTAATATGGCTGGAGCAAAAGCATCTCCAACATGCCATAGTTGGAGTCACCCAAAGGGATTGACAAGAATTTGGAGGACATTACATTACTGGCAGTCAGTTTTCATATGGAAAGCAGCAGTAAGCTGTGACAGAATAGAGGTTTTTCTACGCTGTATCCGATAGCATTGCAGAAACCATGAAGCTTGCTGGTACTTCAGCAACATGGCTTTCTTCTGTAGTCATTGCAGTAAATTCTCCTACTCCCAGCAAGACTTCACCAGTTTCTGCTTTCGGGAAGTCTTCTTCTCTCTCACATGAACCCTCGGTGCAAAGTCTTTGTCAGTTCATAGTCCTGTTCTAAGCACAGATCATGACTTGGTTCCTGAGTAGATACCCAAATCAAGGCAAAAAGCTAAGAACTTCAGTTCTGAAATCAAGTACAGTCTCCAGTCTAGTCCTAAATCAACTTCTGAGACACACACCACTACTCAGTGCCTGCCTTCATGGACATCTGCCTCTGTGGACTTCTGTCCCAGCAAAGCTGCTTTTCCAGTTCTTGCTCTTACACACTGGCTTACATGCAGCAGATGCTTCAGTGTCAGCTCACTGCTTCTGCTCCTCATGCAGCTTTTCCAACAGTACCGGACTTCTCTGCTTCTCTTCTACGCCCCTTGCTGCTGCCTAGGTTGTCGCAACAGCACCCTCTACTGCTCAGGCCTAGCCACTAATCCAGTCCCATCTAAAGGCCATATGTCCAGGTCCCTGCCCGGCTGGCCAGTTCTGACCAAAAAGCACAAAACAAGTCAGCTCCAATAGGTGGTGCATCATCAGGTCTGCGGAAAAGACCATTGGTGTTAAGCTGCCACAGCTCCATAACCAGGAAGTGCGCAGAGAGAATTACTACTGATCCATCACACCCTGGACACCACCTGTTCCCGCACCTCCCCTCAGGCCGGTGCTTTTCCAAATGAGGATCAGGACGACAAGGCTACCAAGATTTCACTTGAAAACATTAACAATTAGTATCCTCTGTTCCTGAATGATTTAACAGTGTTATTATAAGAATGATAATGGAACACAATATATCTGTCATAACTCTGATTTTGGTTTGTTGCAGGCATGAATCTCTTTACAAAAATACAATCAGTTGTTCAGTGAAAACATTGCAAATCTTTGTGCTTTTGCCAATTAAATAAAGCTTTGAGAGAATCAACAAATCACAGGAAATGAGGGCTGAATACGAAGGCACAAGGCCCCTTTATTTCCTATGTATGGAGGTCTGTGGTGCAACACTGAGGTCATAGCTTTAGAAATCATGATTGTTGATGATGATCTGTGGTATGTTGTGTTTATTCACCTGTTGTGTTCACTGATGATAGCTCCAGAACAGCTCTCTGGTGCCAGTGTGAGAATGATGGTGCCACCCTGATGAGTCACGTCAACATATACACTGCCAAAACCTGGTAAGAATATCACCTGTAAAACACACACACACACAAAATAAAAACATTTTTTTACATGTCAGAGATTCCAAGTTTTGTTCACGTCTCGGTGCACAGCAAAACATTTATGGGAAAATTTCAACAAAAATATTGAAACACTGTTTTCTATGCTGCACATATCATCACTGGAACCTCTCTAACCACCACACCACTGACACCAAGCAGCTTGTCCTCATCGGCCGAAACACTGTTGAAAACTCAAACCCCCATCAACGGGGAAAAAATAAAACTTGTAATATGATGTAAGCCCACAAAAAGGTGTAAGACGTGTTAAACATAATGGCTGTAGGGCTGGACACTAATTCAGTATCAATATATATATATATATATATATATATATATATATCAATCACAATATAAAATGTTTCAATAACTATAATTGTTCAATATTTCAATACACATTATTTACAGCATCTGTCACTGACTGACGGTCATTAGAGGGTGCTACGTCAGTTCGGCGCAGTTTAGTTTAAATTTAGTTTTAAAATATTAACATTGACAAAGCCAGTAGGTTTATGTTTGATGGTGATGTTGTGTTTTTTGTTTGTTCTTGGAAATGTTTCAGTGGATTTTATACTGTTCACATCAATATCTGAAGTGTATCGTATTCGACCAAAATTAAGAAATATATCGTGATATAAATGTTGGCCGTATCGTCCAGCCCTGAATGTAAACTTTTTTTTGGTTCGGTAATGAATTCATACACAGACTTTTTTGTATATCACCTGTGTGCCTGTGTTGTTAATATCAAAAGCATCTGTCCAGTTGGGAGCAACGGGCTCAGAGGATGGGCTACTAGGCCTGTCAGGGGCACAGCAAAGGAGCAGTGTGGGCTGTGTCTCTCTTTGTCGGCATTCGGGGAAACTGGAAGTGTGGTAGTACAGCTCGTGGTGCACAGAGGACAGGGGAGGTAGCTTTCTGCAGAACACCTCTGTCCTTGCAGGCTCTTCATAAACAGACGGACACACACACACACACAGTTATACAGACATAATATGTGAAGCATTATTATATAAAACCATAAACAGAACAAAGACTTTGTGTTGCTTTTAAAGCCATCATCCGGAAAAAACACTTAATTGTATGGACCTCTAATCTACATGTAAAAAAGTAGGAAGTGGCGTATGAAATCTCTGTTTCTGCTTTGGGGATTTATTGAATAAATGTTTGTATTGACATGCACAAACTATAAATGCACTTAGATTATATATAGTTTATATATTACATAGAATTTATATTTTATTACATTAAAAGCATTTTCTAAATATCAGTTCCATTATTTTTGTGCTGATTTGGTACAAAGCTAGAAATGTTCATTATATATATATATATATATATATATATATATATATATATATATATATATATATATATATATATATATATATATATATAACAAAGGCCCAGTTGATTTCGTCTGTCAAAGGATTTATAAAATTAATTAATATTTTCAAGGTTTATTTGTATGTAGCAACAGCCCTTAAATCAATGCCTTGAACAAGAGATCTGAACAGGATACTGAAACAGAGCCTTCAGGGTCCAGCATACATTATATTCGTGTATAAAGCATGCATTAATGCAAGTGTGTATGTGTTCATGTGATCATCACCTCTCAAGTTTTCCTTCAGTAGCAGGGTTCTGACACACCGGTTATGAATGAGCATGCGAGGACAAGGGTCCTCACTTACAGAGATGTAACTAATACCCAAGTGCTCCTGGTATGTCAGAACAAGGGCCCTAAAACACAAACACTTTTTAAAATTAACACTCAGGTGTTGAATGAGATAAGAAAGAGGTGGAAGACAAGGGTGGAGAAGAACAAAATACAAAGAGAGGAAAGCCAATATTTCCCCCCTTCCAAAACTGGATTACACCCACATTTTACTATACAGTAGATGAGAAGATGAAAAGCAATAGAAAGTTAGAGTTGAAACATGTTTATATTCAATGTTAGACCCACTTGGTGTTCAGGGCACTTTGCTCGACGGGCACAGACACACTCTGTCTCGGAAAGTCTGACCGCACAGAGATGGGAAGGCTCCACACTTCTCCCTCCAGCTTGGGTGTAACAACACAGCTGAATAGCATGTACTTCTGAGGCAGAGGGACCACAGCTGTTGTTGGGCCCTCTCTCAACACATCCCAGAATGGCACTGCACAGTGAGATGGACTACCATTTGCTGCCACAGGACCCAGTGTGAAAACAGTTGTGTCAGGTGGAGTATACAACTAGGGAGAGAGAGAATGTGTGGTGTTATTAACTTCATTAATACAGGGTAGCATATGGAGTGTCATATGTAGTGTATTTGATGTGTGTGTGTGTGTTGTACCTGGTCAACAGTACCAAGTCTGTTTTCAGATAGCAGTGGTCTGTAATTAATGTTATAGGCCGTGTTGTTCACCAGAATGGTTTTGTCCTCAATCTGCAAAACCTGAATCCCAAACCTCACCGTTGAGGACACACAGAACTGGCATAGCTTTGGGAGGAGGGACACAGCAAAATGGTGAATAACAGATTATAGATGATAAGGGTCTTGTTGTTATATACATTTTTTACAATTATTTTTTACAACTTTACATTTTTTAAACTTTTCTGAAATGTGTTGCTAAAGCTGAATTACCATGTGTCTACAAAACGTCTTTGTAGAATTAAGTTTAAATGTGTCAAGTGGTTTTAAAAACAACTGTGTTTCATTTGCAATTCAACATACAGTTTTGTTTAAAAAGGTTTGTATATCGTTCAAATTAAAATATCAGTGCTGCCAAAAAACAATAACAGAGAGAAAAATATGCCCCCCCCCACACCCACAAAATTTATTTTTAAAATCAGACAAGGTGGGTGTTCTTTCAGCCTTGGGTTAATATAAATATATACAAATATAAAGCTGCTCCAATCATCAGCTTCACCTCCGCTTCACCCTCAGAGTCTGTTTTATAACGTTAGTGTTGGCCAGCTCTGGGCTGAGCTGCCTACTCGGAATCACTGGGCAGAAGGCGGGATCACACCCTGGTGGGGGTGTACATGTACCAATTAACTGACAGGTGCAGAATATGTGCTCATACACACCTTCTGTCTGGGTGGGGCTCCAATGGTAATGGCAGTTTCTATGTACCCTTCTTCATCCAGACCGAGTACCTCGGCTCCTCCTACCTCCCTCCAGCGTGGTGAGGTCACCTCATGCAGCAGCTGGATGGCTACAGACTTGTGCACGGTATTTGTTTGTGCCCAGTAGAGTCCAATTTGAAATGCCCCCTAAAACAAACACAAACTTAAAGTAAAAACGTCTCGTCTTCCTGTACTAGCTGAGATTGATTGTGTCCAGTTTTAGTCAACTCCTGACTAAAACCTACTAATACTGGATAACATTTAAAATAATTGAAGTTTCAAACATAATAATACACATTCTTTTCAGAAGGATAAACAAGCAGTTGTATTATCCCACAGAGGTTCTACCTATGTACCCATCTACCTAAATAGTGGATTTAATAGGAACTACAGTTAAGGAAGAAGAAAGTGGAGACCCTGGCGACCTATGATTAATGGACTGACTTCACATTAGGATTGACTTACATAAACCCTGAGGAAAAAAAAACATTAATTTTGCTGCTTGCTTATTGTTCACCCGCTATTAGATTTAGGGCTGGCCTTTAGTTTTCACACTCATTAGTAAATGAATACACACAACACTGCAAGATTGGATTTAGAAAGCGTATTGATACTACGCTATGGAATCTGAATGTTTGGAAAGTTGGAGATTGTTACCATGAAGTTAGGGGGGATGATGGTCTTGCCGGCAGGGATCTGCAAAACGATGCTCTCTGCCTCAAACAACCAGAGGTCCCAGTGGGAATGATTGGAAAGTAGAGCCCATGGCAGCAACTCCACCAGCAGAGTGCTCAAACTAGGCTTCCATGCACAGAGACGCACCTGCATGGGACTGTCCCACTGAGCTACTGACTCCATCACTGACCTGCACACATGAAGTTCACTGTAATTCACTATAATATGGATTTAAAATGTAAATGTACAGTTATTTGTCACTGTATAACATACATCAAAATGTTTCTTGCACATTTAACCCGTCTGTGGCAGTGAACACACACACACTAGTGCAATAGGGGGCGTGAACACACCCAGAGCGGCGGGCAGCCATCACCAGTGCCCGTGGAGCGTTTTGGAGGTTCAGTGCCTTGCCCACGGGCACTTTTGCCGGGGATGTTCCTGCTGGTCCTGGGGATTGAACCGGTGACCTTTCGGTACCAAGCCTGGTCTCTAACCATTAAGTCACGGCTGCCCCAAATTTTTAAACATTGCAAATTTTTGGAAAGCTGTTATGTATGTAATATATTTAATATATATTTAATTTAAAGAAAAATGAAATAGCTTGTATGCAATATAAATACAGTCTACAAAACTGAAAAAATATGGTGTATATAACTAACAATGTAACATTTGAAGGTGCCAAATGGTGCTTATGCAGTCAGTCCACTTAGTACTGAAGCAAGTGAGCTTCCTGAAGTTATAAAATTCTGAAATTCTCAGGTGCCTGCTCTGTACACAATATGGAGCACAATATCAAAAGGAATCCATGTTTTCAGGATTGCTTTTTATCTTAGTTTGTGGGTTACTAGTAGTTCCATATTAATGTGTTAATAGATTTAAAAAATAGACCTTTTTTTCATAATATGCCCAAAATGACTTTTAAGAATGTCTACAGATTAAGATTAAGCTAATTTTGTGCAATGTGTGTACTGCATTCATGCGTAACACTGAAATATATGGAGCCAAATGATGTGAACACGGTCTTTAGACATACATCAGATTCTAGATTCTTGCAAGATTTTTACATCAAATTTTCAGAAAGTTGACCAGACCTCACTAAATAGTTACGCCATTATGATTATTACTGGCACTGCAGTGACACTGACCTAGTGGTGACGTATTAAACAGGTCCCTGCAGTGTATATGTGGTAATCTAGATTAATGTTCATGCAGGCACCTGTACTGTACCTGTCTGTGTCTCTGTAAGTGTAGGGCCAAGGAGGCTGGTTGGAATTCCTGGGACCATAAAAGTGTTCTAGTATGCTGTTATGGTTCTGTCTCTCTTCTGGACCAGCTTTATTAACAATCTGCTTGATCAGACCCGAGGAGATGGGCACAGCACAGCGGGACACATCTTTCTCCTCACTGTAATAAAAAAAAAAACACACACACACATAAATACATGAATCTGTTTTAAAAAAAGAGAAGGGAATTCTTCTTGATGTTTATGGGAGTTTTTGACCACTTTGTTGTCAAAGGGCCTCGCCTGCATTTTCAGCTCAAATTCATCCCAAAGGTGTTCTATCACGTTGAGGTCAGATAAGTACCGTTCTCCTGGCAACTGCCAAACTCAGACTAACCAAGTTCATCGGAGTGCGAGACGGAGAATGTGATTCGTCACTCCAGAGAACACATCTCCATTGCTCTAGAGTCCTGTGTTTTGCATTGTGCTTGGTGATATAAGGCTTAGATGTAGCTGCTTGGCTGTGGAAACCCATTCCACGAAGCTCTCTATGCACTGTTATAATGAGATGATCTGAAGGCCACATGTAGTTTGGAGCGATTCTGTAGCGATTGACTCTGCAGAGAGTTGGCGACCTTTTGATCACTATATGTGGCCTTTCACTCTGTTGCTGTCGTTCCCAATTGCTTACCCTTTGTTATAACACCACTGACAGTTGACTGTGGAATGTATAGTAGTGAGTAACTGTCAGCACTGGACATCCTATCACGGTGCCACGCTGGAATGTTTGTGGAAGTAGTCTGCATGCCTAGGTGCTTTTTACACTGTGGCCCAGTATGGAGATAACTGAAACACCACAGTTTAAAAATCAATTTCTTTTAAATCTCAAATCACCAAATTAACCCAGCAGACAAAAAGCAGCACGTCATGAAATGCAGAGCCTACAGAAGTCTGAGAATTGTGACGCATCTAAAAAATGATTATTATGTTAGAGCTGTTTTAGTGGTTTAACTCACTGGCGTGATTAGGTTTAGAGATATGGTGTGAGGAAGGAAGAGTGCTGAATGAAAAAGTGAGATAGGTTCCATGTGTGTAAGGTACCTGGCCTGGAATGTAAGATGGTGTGTGATGTCTGGATCCACACTGAACAGTGTCTGCTCCTGTCCCTGGCCAGGGATAAGTTGGCTCTCCTTTTGCCCCAAACTACGCTTCTCCACATACACCAATACAGCATCCGGCAGATGGCTCCGCATTACAAACAGTGGACTGAACACGATCTGAGGATAACACAGAATTCCGTATACATTACAGTGTTGGAATAATTGGTTATCAGAATGAATTAACATGTCTAACAAAAAATATACTGTGCACATACACAGAGCAATTTTAAAATATGGTTATTTATATACTGACCACTCTCTGCTGCATGTTAGAGTTGGGTTCCAGATTTATTATGTTGCACCACAGAGACACCAGGGAGCCTGCAGAGGAGGGAATCTGTAGTAAAAAGAATATGTATATGTCATTTGTTGTGTCCAAAACTGTGATCCATTTACTATACAGTGCACTTGCATCTTGGGGATCCACCATTCTGCAAGTGTTTGAAACAGTGAACTCGAACAATCCCTCGTTGCACCACAGAAGTGTAAAATCTGCTGTGCGCTGATTGGCTAGTCAGTTCAGGCATCAAAACAGGAGCTGTGTTCGAAATGGCATAGCTGGTAGAAAATAAATAAAGGCCTGAGGAACAGATGGCATTCAAACAAAACTACTTAAAGACTGTCATGGGACTCTCTTATGTTCTTTGTTCACTTTTTCTGGAGGCCATCAGCACTCACTCAGCACCAACCCTCTGGAAAGCACCCATTATCATACCAGTGCTCAAGAAACCACACTTCTCAGAATTAAATCATTCCTAGCCAATTATATGTGCTCCAGCTTGAATGAACTGCCTGAAAAAACTTGTGCAAACCTCCATTCTTCCAACTGTTACACAGCTGGATCTCACCAGTTTGCCTATAAGAGCCAAACAAGAAATGTGGAATTTTTCCTCCACTTCCTGCTCTGGCATCTGGAAACATCACATTATTTCACCAGAATTGATTACAGCTCTGTCTTCAATAACACTGAGCAACACCAGATGATTAGAGCATTTCAGCATCTCAAATGACCCTCCGCTCATTATTTACTGAGGATGCTGCTTTCTCAGCTACAGATTTATGGCAGTCGGGATAGGGATGGTCTGGGTACATTTTTGATGGACGATTCCGATTCCAACCTAACAGATGTGTGAGCGATGTATGTTGTATGATAAAGAGGGACTGTGCTGAGGGGGTTTTTCGAGATACATACACACACACACACACACACACACACACAAAATCGAAAACAAAAGGGTTGAAAATAGCGTTCTGTTTTAATAGATTCAATACCCAAAGTCCAGTTAAACTATGCTTCAAGTTATTTTTAACTGACAAATCTTTTCATTTAGATGGTGCACAACTCCAAACAGCTTTCACCTCCTGAGGCTCCAGACTTAAGATTCTTATTCCGAGAATGTGCCCCAAGTAGCAGACCCCAAATTTGGCAGGTCACACTCTTTTTAAAGGGCCCAGCCTGGTGGATAAGTTGTAAGATGTCATTAAGGTGGCGTGAGTGGAAAATAGAGTTTCAGTAGAACAACAATACTCCCCAAATCTGATGGCTATCATAATAAATCTGAATGCGTTTTAGACAAAGGCAGGGAATTCTGCGACAATCCCATGGTTCATACTTATTTACTCACCTGTAGAACATGGCTGTTGTTTTCATCTGTGTGTTTGAGACATACATCTTGAGACCATTCCCCATCTCCACGTACACGCACACAAAGTGTGGTAACTTCAAAATCCTCCAGTACATACGAGGGCAGCTTGCTCTCTGGCTCCAAAGAGACTTGCAATTCACGCACCTCCTGCTGATCTTCGAGCCCAATACTGTGCTGCGTCAAACGCACCTCGATTCCCTCACTCATGTAACTACATACAACCTGCCTTCCACAGATAATGATCTGAGAATGACAAAGAGAAAATGACCATAGTTTGCATTAAAGAGAAATCTAGACATTTCTTAACATTCAGATTTAAATTAGACAACTGAAATATGCTTATAGGTGCGTACCAGGTAAAACTTGTTTTTTTTAATCTTCCGCTTATATATTTACTACTAAAGCCATTATGTGGCCCATTAAACACAAAGGTCCAAAAGTTTGATTAAGAAAGGTTAGCGAATAGCATTTGTACATGGAACAGTAATGTGCTATTTACTGAACAGTACATTGATATAAATTGGTGTGGGTAAGTGTTATATGTCTGAGTACTCTACCTGTTTCTGCACTCCATTGAGTGGTATGACTTTAATGATGAGTGAGGCAGTCTGACCCTTCCTCTGGATACTTCTGAGTAATGTCCCCACGTTATCAATACTGAAGGACTCTGACCAGCGCCAGTTACCCCAACCGTCAATGCAGATAT